>NC_047019.1:6849050-7164050 GCF_902652985.1 Pecten maximus | reverse complement strand
GGAAAAATATGTTTTAAGCAACCTCAGTATTGTTGCAGGTACATTTTTATATGTCATATGTATGCCTTAATGAATCTCGGATTAGCTTGTAAATTATATGGAGACCCGTAGTCCTCTGAGCATTTTTTTTTTCGTTGAAACCAAAATGAGTCGGACCAAAAATGTTCAAACTTGCTTGTGAGTTGGCATAAGATTCACTGACTGTATTTATCATTATTATGAAATGAGAAAGTTTTACTGCGAAAAAAATGATTTTAAAGGGGTATGAAACACTCACAAAATGCTATCTCCGAAGAAAAAGATTTCCAATTGAACGTCGGACCCAAGTTTGAGTACAGCTTTTAAGAGTCATTCCCTCCTGTTTGTGCTGATACATGTAAGGAGTAAGCCGGGAGCCATAATGAGGCTGTCACAACAGGAAAACCATCAAATATATAAGGGAGATAACTCCCTCTTTGTGTGATAAAATAACCACAAGATGTTGTATTATTTTTATTTCCATGGTAAAGTCATGTTTTTAATTTTTCAATATCCTAACATTTTTCATCATTTATCACTACAAAATTTGTTTTATGAATTCATTCATGATTTTCGGCACACAATGTTCAAATTTTCATAGTTTGGAAAAACAAAAATGCCCCTGAAAAATAAATTTTTCCTTTCAGGGAAAGTTTCTCATCTAATCTAGAATGGAAGGTCAGGTGGCACGTGGATAACACACTTAACTTTCACATAGGCAGTCAGGGTTTGACTTCCTATTTGGACATAAAACAAATTATTTGGGTCACCTGCCTGACCACTTGGTATTCTCCAGTTTCCACAGTCAGACCACTCACACGCTTCCATCCGAGCCAACAAGAGTGGTTTATAGAAGTGGGTATAACTTAGGTCGCAATTGTAGTAAAATAAATAAGGTTCACAATATAAAAATAAAAATGAAATTTCCCTTGATTTTAGAAAATGAAATTTGTAATTGTTATTCTAAAGAAGGCTGTCCTGTCTCTTGTGTAGATTCTCCTCGGTCTCTAGTTGTGTGGTCTAATTTTAGACCTGTAACAAAATGGCTGACAAACATCTGGTATTTTGACAGTTGAGGTTTGTTTCTTTGAAAGTCCTCAGAAAGTTTTCCATATTACTTTATATGTAGATTCCCTTAGGTCTGTGATTGTTCATATATAATTTTAAACTCATCGGAAAAATAAATATGATAATTTTGTTTTCGCTATTTCTCGGAGAGTATTGTATTAATCTTTCTCAAGCTTGATATGTAGTACTCTCTTGGTCCTGTACTAGTGCATGTTAAATTCTGAGACTGATCAGACAAAAAATTGCTGACCGGTGGCCCATTTTAACTATGACAGTGAAGTTCACTCGTGTATCGCTATTTCTCGTTGGATCTAGTTTATATGTAGGTTCTTCTTTGTTTTCGTTGTTCATATTTTTTAATGGCACAGATCGGAAAAATGAAATTTAAGTGTCCAGTTAAAGTGTTTGAATACCACATGTTAATAGAATAGCTAATTATTAAATAAAAAAAGGAGAAAAGGACAGAAGTACAGAAAATATATAAAAAAAAACCCATTAAACATCATACAATGTCTTGCACCAAGGTCCATCTGGGATCTCTTGTTTAAAACATAATTACGTCTTGTGAATTCATTTCAACAATCTCAATAGTTCTTGAGGATCAATAAGCCCTTTTCTAGTATTTGAATCATGTCTGGAGATCTTCCGCATTCTTCAACTGATTTCTTTGAAATTTGATAAGCTTTATAATCATGATAATTATATAATTGTCTTTCCATGAACAGCATTTTTGAGTTCTGTTATTTTTGCAAAAGTTACTGCCCTTTGTTTATTTTCAGTATTTGAATCTTATCCAAAGATCCCTTCCTACGTTTTGGAACTAAATTCATTGAAGTTTGGTAAGCTTTAAAATCATGATGTATAGTTGTGTTCTTCTTAGGGGCATTTTGATTTGACTATTTTTGCAAGTTATTGTCATTTGTTAGCTCACCTGCCCGAAGGGCAAGTGAGCTTATGCCGTGGCGCGGCGTCCGTCGTCCGGCCGTCGTCCGTCCGGCCGTCCGGCCGTCCGGCCGTCCGTCCGGCGTCAACTTTCCATTCAAGCAACTTCTTCTCAATAACCAAAAGGCCTAGAGACCTAATATTGGGCCTGTAGCATGCTGGGGTGAAGGGCTACCAAGTTTGTTCAAATGAATGACCTTGACCTTCATTCAAGGTCACAGGAGTCAAAAAGGCTAAAATCTTCAAACGACTTCTTCTCAACAACCAACAGTCCCAGGGAGTTGATATTGGGTCTGTAGCATGCTGGGGTAAAGGGCTACCAAGTTTGTTCAAATGAATGACCTTGACTTTCATTCAAGGTCACAGGAGTCAAAAAGGCTAAAAAAAAATTAGACGACTTCTTCTAAATAGCCAAAAGACCCAGGGACTTGATATTGGGTCTGTAGCATGCTGGGGTGAAGGGCTACCAAGTTTGTTCAAATGAATGACCTTGACTTTCATTCAAGGTCACAGGAGTCAAAAAGGCTAAAATCTTTAAACGACTTCTTCTCAATAACCAAGAGTCCCAGGGAGTTGATATTAGGTCTGTAGCATGCTCGGGTGAAGGGCTACCAAGTTTGTTCAAATGAATGACCTTGACTTTCATTCAAGGTCACAGGGGTCAAAAAGGCTTAAATCTTTAAACGACTTCTTCTCAATAACCAAGAGTCCCAGGGAGTTGATATTGGGTCTGTAGCATGCTGGGGTGAAGGGCTACCAAGTTTGTTCAAATGAATGACCTTGACCGTCATTCAAGGTCACAGGAGTCAAAAAGGCTAAAATCTTTAAACGACTTCTTCTCAATAACCAAGAGTCCCAGAGGCCTAATATTTGGCCTGTAGCATGCTGGGGTGAAGGGCTCCCAAGTTTGTTCAAATGAATGACCTTGACTTTCATTCAAGGTCACAGGAGTCAAAAAGGCTAAAATCTTTAAACGACTTCTTCTCAATAACCAAGAGTCCCAGAGACCTAATATTTGGCCTGTAGCATGCTGGGGTGAAGGGCTCCCAAGTTTGTTCAAATGAATGAACTTGACTTTCATTCAAGGTCACAGGAGTCAAAAAGGCTAAAATCTTTTAAACGACTTCTTCTCAATAACCAAGAGTCTCAGGGAGTTGATATTGGGTCTGTAGCATGCTCGGGTGAAGGGCTACCAAGTTTGTTCAAATGAATGACCTTGACTTTCATTCAAGGTCACAGGGGTCAAAAAGGCTAAAATCTTTAAACGACTTCTTCTCAATAACCAAGAGTCCCAGGGAGTTGATATTGGGTCTGTAGCATGCTGGGGTGAAGGGCTACCAAGTTTGTTCAAATGAATGACCTTGACCGTCATTCAAGGTCACAGGAGTCAAAAAGGCTAAAATCTTTAAACGACTTCTTCTCAATAACCAAGAGTCCCAGAGGCCTAATATTTGGCCTGTAGCATGCTGGGGTGAAGGGCTCCCAAGTTTGTTCAAATGAATGACCTTGACTTTCATTCAAGGTCACAGGAGTCAAAAAGGCTAAAATCTTTAAACGACTTCTTCTCAATAACCAAGAGTCCCAGAGACCTAATATTTGGCCTGTAGCATGCTGGGGTGAAGGGCTCCCAAGTTTGTTCAAATGAATGAACTTGACTTTCATTCAAGGTCACAGGAGTCAAAAAGGCTAAAATCTTTTAAACGACTTCTTCTCAATAACCAAGAGTCTCAGGGAGTTGATATTGGGTCTGTAGCATGCTGGGGTGAAGGGCTACCAAGTTTGTTCAAATGAATAACCTTGACCTTCATTCAAGGTCACAGGGGTCAAAAAGGCTAAAATCTTCAAATGACTTCTTCTCAATAACCAACAGTCCCAGGGAGTTGATATTGGGTCTGTAGCATGCTGGGATGAAGGGCTACCTAGTTTGTTCAAATGAATGGCCTTGACCTTCATTCAAGGTCACAGGGGCCAAAAAGGCTAAAATCTTTAAACGACTTCTTCTCGATAACCAACAGTCCCAGAGACCTAATATTTGGCCTGTAGCATGCTGGGGTAAAGGGCTACCAAGTTTGTTCAAATGAATGACCTTGACTTTCATTCAAGGTCACAGGAGTCAAAAAGGCTAAAATCTTTAAACGACTTCTTCTCAATAACCAAGAGTCCCAGAGACCTAATATTTGGCCTGTAGCATGCTGGGGTGAAGGGCTACCAAGTTTGTTCAAATGAATGACCTTGACTTTCATTCAAGGTCACAGGAGTCAAAAAGGCTAAAATCTTTAAACGACTTCTTCTCAATAACCAAGAGTCCCAGAGAGTTGATATTGGGTCTGTAGCATGCTGGGGTAAAGGGCTACCAAGTTTGTTCAAATGAATGACCTTGACCTTCATTCAAGGTCACGTCGATCAAGTATGCTTAAATCTTTAAATGACTTTTAGTGAAAAGCCAAAGTGCAGAGAGACATTATATTGGTCCTGTAGCATGCTTTCAAATAACTGCAGGATCCATATATGAAAAGATCACTGCATTGCAGGTGAGCGATTTGGGCCCATTGGGCCCTTGTTTATTTCAGCATTTGAATCTTCAGCTGCCTCACGTGGGTTTCGAACTCGCAACCCACTGGCCTCCACCTCTGGGTTGTGAGTTCGAAACCTACATTGGGCAGTTGCCTGGTATTGCTGTAGGTCGGTGGTTTTTCTCTGGGTACTCCGGCTTTCCTCCATCTCCAAAACCTGGCACGTCCTTAAATGACCCTGGCTGCTTCATTGCAATAGGACGTTATACAAAACCAAAATCTTCAACCAATCTCTGAAATTTATGGGGCTTTATAATCATGATTTGGTAATATTAGAGTTTTCCCGAGTTACATTTTGATACAAATATTTTTTGGGAAATGTCAGAGTTAGCATCAATTATTGAAAGAATTATTGTCAGTTGTTTATTTCAGTATTTTAATCTTGACGGAAAACCTTCTGACTTTGCTTTTTAACCAATTTCTTTGAAATTTATGACTGGTAGGGTTTACTACCATCACATATAACGATGGTTCTTAAGCGGCATTTTGTTCGACCAAATCTTCTGGTAACATATTTCATTTATCTTGTTACAAGTAACCATGTCAATTTTGCATCCGATGGGCGTATATTGTTCCGCCTGGTGGTATTATTGTATTATTCATAGCTGCAATACAATGTGTTTTAAAGTGTATCCAAGTAGTTTGTTGTTCCTTCGAAAGAGATATATATCAAAATGTAGAACGTGGAATTATGAAATACTTCATAACTCAGTTAAAAGTAATTATTTCTGTCAGAAAATAAAAAATTAAATTATTTTTCTTGTCTGTCAGGAAATTCATGTAATAAGCTGTAGGATTGAAAATTTTGTTTCATTAAATTTCATTATTCATTATTATTTACAAGTTTTTATCAAAACTTTGTTGACCAGTTTTTCAGAATCTTGTTGACTAGGACCTTTGCCAAGCAAAGTGCATCAATTATCTTGAAAATTTCTGATTTTGAATATTTTCCGCTTCAGGGTTGTTGAATTAAGAAAATGTGTATCATGATTTAAATGTCTTGCTATTCAGTATTTTGTTGTCCATGTCAGAATTGTAGTTGTTGTAATTTGAAACACAAGAAGAATAAACAGATATTTAAACATTAAAAATAGCATTCAGGCAGCCATCTTTTATTTGACAGCGCAGGTTTGTTAGTACTATTTCTTGTGATTGAGTGCTGTTACTTGCAGGATTTTTCTCAAGTTGGATGTGTAGGTTCTCAGTAATTAAGTATCAGTTCCCAACGAAACCTGGGGGGGGGGGGGGCTGGGCTATAGCTAGGTTTCCTCCTCCCCCTCCGTCTTTCCACTCAGTTTTTCACACTTTTCTCGACCATGCTTCAAAGTATGTTGGTGAAAGTTTGTATGTAACTTCAGTATGAGTAGCTTCAAATCAAGTTAAAGTTTCAGAGTAATTGGGTCAAGGTCACTTTTACTATTTTTAGCAGGGGTCGGTTGGGGACACCCTCCGAATGCTTGTTGTGTAAGGTTAGTTTTGAGAGTGATCCTTAAAACCAAATGGCTGATAGACAGCCGCCATGGATATTAGTTTGTTATCGCTATTTCTTAGAAAGTTCTTGACTGATGTAGATTCTCACTGTTCCATATGATAAAGTGGAAGTTAGGAAAGATGAGAAAAGTAGAGAAAGGATCAGTCTTACAAAAATCCAGTTAAAATCATTTGTTGGCTGGGTGCCTAGATCCCACTGGAATACTCCAAACTAGCAAAAATATCAAATTGAAATTTGTTATGTAGAGTTCTACTGGTAAAGTAATATTACGTTGTTAGCTCTCCTGTCTGAAGGGCAAGAGAGCTTATGTCGTGGTGTCGGCATCTGTCCGTCTGTCTGTCCATCTGACTTCAACTGTTCCATCTAAACTTCTTAATACCAAAGAGGACCTTAGTCACGATTGACGGACAACATCTTCTCAATAACCAAGAAGTTCAGGGTCAAGTTATTGGGCCAGTAGCATGCTGGAATGAAGCGCTACCAAATTTGTTCAAAAGACTGACATTGACCTACTTTCAAGGTCACAAGGGTCAAATGTGTTAAAAATCTTTAATTGACTGATGATATTGAGCCAGTTGTATTGTGGAGTGAAGGGTACTCTTATATTTGAATAAAATGGTAATAAGCTGATCATGCACATAAATCAATTTTAAAGTTGCGTTAGAAGCAGGTGAGCGATACAGACCCATTAAGCCTCTTGTTACATGTGTACCGGTGTTGCAGTATACTATTTCGCCCCTACCCACATCTATCGGCTGTGTAAGTGCGCTGAATGTTGAGATTCATATCTTGTGATAATAGTTGTGTAATCTACCCAACTACACTATTAAAGATGTGATGATTTTATCTCCAAAGTCTGATGTTTTTATTGTCTCGCCATCTTGAAAAGTTTGAAATATTGCCTTTTGTCCACAATCCTTCATCTCCATTATCATGAAGTATCGAAATGTTCTTTCTCAAATTTCATATGTAGGTGCATGTTCAAGTTTGAGAAAAATCTGGAACAAGACACCAATGGGCCTAAATAGTCAACTGACTCATCTCAACTGAACTTAAATTGGTAGCTCACCTGCCCCATGCACAAATGAGGCTATTCATTGGTGGTGCAGAACCTGTCAACTTTTACCTTTGAACAACTTCTTTACCAAGAGGTTCAGAATCCTAATATCGGGACTGTGGCATGTTGGGATGAAGACCTACCAAGTTCAATCAAATGGATGACCTTGATTTTTAATAAAGCCTTAAGTACCTCCCTTAATAACAGCCAGCAATAGCATCATTGTCAGAGATTCACAGTCCTTGACCTTTGGACTCTAATGACCTTGACTTTTGACTCCATGACCTTGATCTCTGGTCAGTTGACTGTGTTTAAATCTGAACAACTTTGCTTCCTATAAATTTTTTATCAGTGAATTGATACAAAATTAGACCTTGACATTTTAGTCTGATGACCTTGACCTTTTGACCTATATGGACCAAATTTCATTTACATCAGTTGATAGATATTTAAGTTCTCCGAAGGGAAATGAATTTGTGGATGGACAGACAGTTTAATTATTTCAGATGTTTGTTCCTTGTGACAAAGTCTTCCATTGGTACTACATTTGTTGACTTGCTGACCTTGACCCTGACTACTGACCTAATTTAACAAAATGTTAACCTTGGCCACATTATATTACTGTACAAGATAGGACTTTCATATCTGATGTGTGTACCTTGTTACAAGACCTTTCTATTGGTACTACATTTGTAGGTATGCTGACCTAGACCATGACCTTTGACCTTCTTTTAAAGTGTTAACCTATTCAGCGAGCAGTATTGTCTTCTTCCAACCCTTAGATTAAAATATGAAAAATAGGGCAGATGGGCTTATTCCCGAGTAAAATACAGTAAATATACACAACCTGGATGAGAGCTACTAGTGAGATGGTCTTTTGTCTCTATGCAACTCACAATTTACCTAAGAGTTTCTGTTTTAATTTGCATTCATTCTGTCGCCTAAAGTTTGTAGCTAATTTCGTGATTACTATAGGACACCCATATCTCCACAACAGGTGCCCTAACAACATTTGGAGCAAATAAGAAATTGACTCAAAATACAACACAAAATAACTTTGGGGTAAAACTGATTTATTAAACATACAACAGGTGAAAGATTCTAGCTCTTATAAACCTATAGTGTAATGCTGTTACTTAAAGGTTGGCACTGGCATACAATCCCTATCTTAATGCATCGATCACATGTATGTAGTACATCCAAACAAATTCATATACATGTATGAATGTGAATCTGTAAATAGCTACATTACTTGTATTCTACATTTGTATGTAAACTGGGTACATATTTACCTGTATGTATACTGGGTACATATTTACCTGTATGTAATATAGTGACTTACACCTGTATGTAGTAGTGACTCACACCGGTATGTAGTATATAAAGTGACTCACACCTGTATGTAGTATATATAGTGACTCGCACCTGTAAGTAGTATGACTTGCACCTGTATGTAGTAGTGATCCACCTGTATGTAGTATATATAGTGACTCACACCTGTATGTAGTATATATAGTGACTCGCACCTGTAAGTAGTATGACTTGCACCTGTATGTAGTAGTGACTCACCTGTATGTAGTATATATAGTGACTCACCTGTATGTAGTATATATAGTGACTCACACCTGTATGTAGTATTTATAGTGACTCACACCTGTATGTAGTATATAGTGACTCACACCTGTATGTAGTATAAAGTGACTCGCACCTGTATGTAGTATATATATAGTGACTCACACCTGTATGTAGTATAAAGTGACTCACACCTGTATGTAGTATATAGTGACTCACACCTGTATGTAGTATAAAGTGACTCACACCTGTATGTAGTATATAGTGACTCACACCTGTATGTAGTAGTGACTCACACCTGTATGTAGTATAAAGTGACTCACACCTGTATGTAGTATATATAGTGACTCACACCTGTATGTAGTATAAAGTGACTCACACCTGTATGTAGTATAAAGTGACTCGCACCTGTATGTAGTAGTGACTCACACCTGTATGTAGTATAAAGTGACTCACACCTGTATGTAGTATAGAGACTCACACCTATATGTAGTATAAAGTGACTCGCACCTGTATGTAGTATATATATAGTGACTCACACCTGTATGTAGTATAAAGTGACTCGCACCTGTATGTAGTATAAAGTGACTCGCACCTGTATGTAGTATAAAGTGACTCACACCTGTATGTAGTATAAAGTGACTCACACCTGTATGTAGTATAAAGTGACTCACACCTGTATGTAGTATAAAGTGACTCACACCTGTATGTAGTATAATGTGACTCACACCTGTATGTAGTATAATGTGACTCACACCTGTATGTAGTATACTGTGACTCGCACCTGTATGTAGTATATATATAGTGACTCACACCTGTATGTAGTATAAAGTGACTCACACCTGTATGTAGTATAAAGTGACTCGCACCTGTATGTAGTATAGAGACTCACACCTGTATGTAGTACACATACGACTCACAACTATGATTTTATAATAGTGACTCGCACCTGTATGTAGTAGATTGCATCTGTATAGAGTATAGAGATTCACACCTGTATGTAGTAGTGACTCGCACCAATATGTAGTATATAATGACTCACACCTGTATGTAGTATAGTGATTCACACCTGTATGTAGTATATGACTCACACCTGTATGTAGTATAGTGATTCACACCTGTATGTAGTATAGTGACTCACACCTGTATGTAATATAGAGTCACACTTGTATGTAGATGTGAATAGACAATTTTATACCACACAACTGTGTAATACAAGTTTTATGATGTACAAAAATGTATATGCCATGGCTGTACACACTGATGATGAATGGTGACATCATGCAAAAATGTACATTACACATCTTTGTTGATGAAGCTGAATTTTTCTATTAAATATTATGTTTGCATTCAACATTAACTTTTTCTCCAGCAAAGATGCACATTAATATGGAAAATAGAGACACCAACAAACACGGAAGGATTTTTTTTTTTTTTTTTTTTTTTCAAAATCAATGCAGATGAAAAATCCATGATATTGCACAGCTGGAGCAGAGGCTGAAAGACTCAAGAATAATCTATGCAATTCTAACACATGAGGTATAGAGGGCTCGTATTGTCTTAATATGCATGCCTGCATGTATGGGTGGAGAGATTTTGTTTTCTTTGTACCTTAGTAACATGCCACTAAAACACTTATACAAAATTTCATGAATTTGATGATCAAATATCCACTGATTGGAGATTAAGATATCGACCATTAATTGATACTGGATCAATAACTGAAATCTGTCATATCTAGTTTATATATCAATATGATACATGTAAAGGAGACATCGCGCCCCCTAAAAAAATATCATTGTAATGAAAAATAGACCTAGAGTAAACAATTATCTTGGGTTCTGGTGCACAAGAAGAAACAAGGGGTCTGAGATAGCTCAGTAGGTTAGAGCGCCGGCCATGTAACCTCAGGTGAAGATCTGAGGTGTGTTGTTCGTCGCTCCCTACCTGTGGTAGTTGCATGTGTTACTCGGGAAGCTGAGAAAACGGCCGGTCTGTGTGGTCATGGTTGTGTCCTTGGGCAAGACACTCTACCTTAATTGCTCTGGATGGTATGTGATGGGCCTTCCGTATGTTGTTCAGTGAGGTAGCCACCAACTACTACAATGAGACCCCGCCTCAAAATGACCCTGGTTGTTCACAGGGCATTAAACCCAACAAACAAACAAGTGTAAGAATGACTATTTCTGTCAATTTTAATGAATATCAGAAAATAATGGAAGTAAAAGCTGTAGCTTGTCTGGAGCTTTATATGAATCCCATACAACTGTTCCTGTTCAAGAGCAATGACAGGGTCAAACCTATGTGACAAAGTTTTCAAAGTATGCCACGAATGAAAAAAATAATGCCATAAGAAGGAAGTCAAACGAAGTGATGATATCTACTAAGATTTGGTACAAATACAGACGAAATGCTGACCACACTCTTGTAAGCACCAAATATAACCAGAACAGTCACTAAGATGGCTGACTTATACCCTAGATCCACACTAATTCCCACTCTGCCATAAATATATATGTGTATCTCATACATTATTTTCATATTAAGAAACTGTGGTGAACTAAACTGACTGAGGGGGATCATGTGGTATCTTGTACACATTTTTTTTTTTATTTCACAAATGGTCAAGAGTGACCTTTGACCCTTAAAACAACCTCGACCTTATGAACTATCTTCACCTCAACTGTTCAACTGCATTTCAGAAAGTTTGAACCTCTGAAGAAGCCTTAGATGACACATTTTTTCCCTGTTCTATTTTCAGCTACCTTGACCTTAACATTGACCTTGACCTCTAGGAACTTTTTAAAGCCCAATTGAAAATCCTCACATCAAAGTTTAACATCGTCTTAAAGTTTCAAAAAGTTTAGCCTTTCTTTGATTCTAGGATAATCTCTGGAGAAGAAAGGGCTGACGGACAGACAGACAACATGATTATAACTACCAAAGTATGAATTTCAGAGTCGCTTTGTTGATCAAGGATTGAGTGTCAAGTTTGCATGGAAGGGAAGTAACCTTCATGCAAATGTGGTATATGCTTTGCAGTTCACTTCATTTTCACAAGGTCAACTTCCCTTCATCAGCTCATGCAAGCAAAAAAAAAAAAAAAAAAATGACAATCAATCCTTATATTTATGTTAACCAATTTAAAAATTCCCACCACCAGCCTGCAAATTCAGTGGACACAGTATTACATAAGTGCAAAGTGAAAATGTAAATATCAATCGCAGGGACTTGACACTTATACCAATTACCCACAATTCACTTGTTATATATATAATAGATTATAATAGACTGTGGGTTGGAAATTTGTGCCAAGTTCCTGTGATTGATCATAAATTCCTGTCATACTGACACAAAAGTCAAAATTTATTTCAATGTCACATTTAATGAAAACAGTATTACCAATTGAAACTTCTCCACCAGTTGAATTTGTACTGTTGATTTTTTTTTTTTTTTTATGTTGAATCTTAGTAAATTATTCAATTCCTAATTCTGAATGTCATTTTAAATACTAAGGGAAGTAAATCTAAATTTCTACACCCCAGGTGACGTCATATGATTGTAATGCCGTTTGACATCACCTTATCAAGGGTTTATTAAGGTACTGTACACAATAAAGAATATGACAAATCTGTGTATATGGCACAGGTATTGGACACCACTCTTACTCATGATCCTTGACTTTGAGGCCAGCTTAAAGGTCAAAGGTATATGGGTCAATATATATAAATATATATTTATAAGTTAATACATCACACGAAAGTTTACCACACATTCAATTGTTTTACACACGTAATTCTATATACCAAACATCTATGGTAAATTTCAACACAATTTTTTACAAGATAGATATATGTATCACTATATATATATATATAAATAACATATATTTTTGCACGCTTTTTATAAATATATGATGGCTTTATAGTACAAATCGGTGATAAATACCTCCGTTGGTGTATCAACACCTACAGCCATGGATTTGTTCATGGAAGAACGTAGAATTGATTGGTAGCTTTTGACAAATCCACTGAGCTCTGTACAGAGAAATGCTATTCGTGTGAACCTAGAATACAATTCTGGTTTTACTAAAGGATTCCTTAACTTACAATTTCCTATGGAAAACTTCCAGAAAAGGAATTTCCTTAAGTTCATGAATATTAAGGAAATTGAAGCCTGGTTGTCTAAACCATTTTCATAGGTATTTACAAGAAAATCTGACTCTCTGCTATATGGACATTTTACACTGAAAGAAGTATATCTGGTTTGATATAATATAAAGACATTTCCCCAGTTCAATTCAAGTCTTTTTACAAGAATATACTGTTTGGAGTTATCTCCCTTCAAATGCATTCATTTTTTTTTCAAACCAGACACACTGGTTCATGTTATTGCTTAAACTGACATTTTACACATAAAAAAAATAATAAAAAAATAAAAAATGGTAGATACATTATTCATCTTGCTGATGAGAAGAAAATTGCTGTGAAAGTTAAAAAACAATCTCTTGCACTACCTAATGCCTGTATATGTGTTTAGTATCTGTCAATCATGGTTCAGATTTGTTCTATTATGAATCATTGTTGACTAAGCTCATTCCCAAAAATAAAAAAAATAAAAAAAAAATTTTGATAGCACCTCATATTTATTCAGGAAAATAACTATCAATGAAACAAAAAATGAATTTGATTTCATAAACATAACTTTCTTGTGGTGAAAAATTCTGAGAAAAAATGTCTGAGTCTGTGATTTAAAATACATTAAAAAAGAACAAGAGGCTGATGGGGCCTGCATTGCTCACCTGATAATGGCAAAGATTGATTTTTTTTTTAAATTTAAAAAAAAAACTTTCCTTCCCATTTTGGGATCTGTAGTCAACACTTCCCTTCAACTGACATTTAACTTTCTGGTTCAGAAGAAGACTCAAAGGAAATCAGTTGAAAAACACACAGCATTAATAACCAATTGACTTCATATTTTTAGCCCCGCCCCTCTGCCCCAGGGGAGTCCCATCCTCCTCCATGTATAAAACAATAAACATCCACACAAAATTTAACTCAAAAGTGTTATATTTCCCCTATTGAACCCCTCCCCTGAGGTTCCTGAAGGGCCAAAAAATTGGTTTCCCTTCACCCAAGGATGCTTCAGACCAAATTTGGACCAAATCCTTTCATTCCTACAGAAGGATTTACAAGAATTTGCTACATTCCCCTACTGCCCCCCCTACCAGACCCCCTACGGGAGGGCAGACCAACCGTTTATACAAAAAAGAATGGGTTTCCTTTCACCCAAGGATGCTTCAGACCAAATTCGGTTAAAATCCACTCAAGAGTTCATGACTTATAGTGATTTTTGGGAAAGTTGATGGACAACAGACATCGCATCCATGACATTAGCTCACCGGTCCTGGACCAGGTAAGCTTATAAAAATATAATTGTTCAGATAAGCCTGTTTCTGATTTCATTCCATTTTTGTCCATAATAGCTTCATACACGAACCCAGTAATTCTTAATACCATATTAATAAAACTAGTTACAAATCTAATGCTTAATTGTCACACTGAGGATAGAGTATCATTGATAAAATAATATTTTACCATTCTGATACCAAAACTGCATAGAACATACACATGGTGTCACATTGAAAGTTCAAACAATGAATTTATGGAATAAAATATTTTGGTACTGGGATAATTCGCCACAACAGGGATATTCCATGAATAGCTTCATCACTCCACGAATTGCTTCATCACTAAGGAAGAACATAGTCCCTTAGTCTCCTAAACAAGACACATAACTTAGAACTTTGATATCATGAAATGAGAATTTTCACGTTGCTACTTCACATGTTGCCACTTCACATGTTGATTTTTCACATGTCAATTTTTCACATGTTGCATTTTCACATGTTGATTTTTCACAAATTGCTACTTCACTACTTCACATGTTGCTTTTTCACTTATTTCTACTTCAACATGCTACCAATAATATAAACTTCATATCTCACAGATTAAAAACATCTGTTTTTTACACATGGAAATAATGACTCCTCTCAGTTCAACAAGTGTAAACTCACTATATTAAGTATTCCTAATAAGTAAATATTTCATTTTTCAGAGGTAAGTTTTCAAAATCTCTCTTGTATTTGAGCATTCCAAATTTATGCGGTTCTTATTCGCCTCTCCATTGAAGGTGAATGGGCATACTCCAGAATTTCAAATTCTTCATTTCTGTGATGTGGACGTCTTGGCAATGTCTGCCGACCACCTGTCATTCCTATGCTTATACCATCCATTCTGGAAGACTGAAAAGATAACAAGAGGCCCATGGGCCTTAACGGTCACCTGAGATTTGAAATATTTCAGTTTATTTAATTGACCCTTTTTGCCCCCCCTATCAGCCCCTAGGGGTCAGTCAGGGCCAACATATGCATATTATTAAACTTTCATTCCATGCTGAAAATGTTAACCAGAATGAATTCCAATAGAAATCAAAACAAATCAGTCAAAAATGTGATTTCCCTATATAAACTATAGTAAAATTTACCACCTCCCCAGGGGCAAACTTGTGACCCCAGGGTCATGAAATTTAAAATTTCAATAAAGCACCATAAGACCCTTCAAACTATCAAGAGTATTTGATTCCACCTTATTTCAGTCTTGAGAAGAAGATTTTTGAAATTTCAGTCAATTTGGCCCTTTTAAGCCCTGCCCATCAGCCCTGGGGGGTCAGTCAGGGCCAACATGTGCATGCCATCAAACTGTCATCCCATGCTGACAATGTGTACAAAATTAGAATGAATTCCAAAACAAATAAAACAAATAAAAGTCAAAAATGTGATTTCCCTATATAAACTATAGTTAAGTTTACCCCCGCCCCAGGGGCAAACTTGAGACCCCAGGGTCATGAAATTCACAATTTTGGTAAAGCACCTTCAGACCCTGCCATCTATGAAGTGTATTTGATTCTATCATATCTGAGAGTAGAGAAGAAGATTTGTGAAATTTCAGTCAATTTGGCCCTTTTTAGCCCCACCCATCAGCCCCTGGGGGTCAGTCAGGGCCAACATGTGCATGCCATCAAACTGTCATCCCATGCTGACAATGTTTACAAAATTAGAAAGAATTCCAATAGAAATAATATAAATTAAAGTCAAAAAAGTGATATCCCTATATAAACTATAGTAAAGTTTAGCCCCTCCCCAGGGGCAAACGTGAAACCCCTGGGTCATGAAATTTACAATTTTGGTAAAGCACCTTAAGACCCTTCCATCTATGAAGAATGTTTGATTCCAGCATATCTGAGAGTAGAGAAGAAGATTTTTGAAGTTTTAGTCAATTTGACCCTTTTTGGCTCCGCCCCTCAGGCCCCTGGGGGGTGGGGACCATATAATTTACAATTTTGGTTGACCTTTAGCCATAGAAGCTTCCTGCCAAATTTCATAGAATTTGGTTGGTGGGTTTTGGAGAAGAAGTCGAAAATGTAAATTGTTTACGGACGCACGACGGACGACGCACGACGCACGACGACGGACAAAAGGAGATTAGAATAGGTCACTTGAGACTTTGTCTCAGGTGACCTAAAAAGTATTTCTGTTGTAAATCGGACCCAAAATGTTCTGACGACACAAAAGACAAAATGAGATATGTAAAAATTTTCCTATAAGATATGTTATTCTGCTGTTTGTCAAATCACATTGCTATGTGAGTTTTGATGTGAAATACAACATGCTTTCTGATTGGCTGCCCTGCAGGTAGGGCGTAAGAATTGTACCTGCTGCCCCCCATTGCATGATCGTAAGAGGCGACTAAATTTGGGATCTTATCTTTTCTATTCTTTCTAAACCACTTTCTTCTTCCTAATGTCTCGTTGACTATGTCTCAATTTTGGCCTAAAATTGAGTGGTCCCTCCTGTGAGGAAGGCTTTGGGTTCTGTCCCCTGGCCGAGACATACCAGAGTTTATATGGTAGTTGCCACCCCTGCTTAACGCTCAGCATTTTTGGAGTGAAACGACTGGTTTGCCCATTGCCAGTATAATGTGACAGGTGGGGTGTCCTGCTGGATGTCTTCAGCAGTATGCTTCAGTGAGGTAGCACTATAAATGCAGCATCAGTTTCGCACTAACCCAACGCAACAAACACTAACACACAACAGTTCCCTAAAACACACACACTCGATCACCACATTGCCTGCATCTTGCACACAGGTGAGGCCGTCCTTAAATGACCTTAGGTATTTATAGGACGTTAAACAATCCTAAATCAAACCAAACCTTTCTGATTGATGTTTGGTGCAGTATTTTTTTTTAGTTTAGTTTGGTTTATTTTGTTTAACGTCCTATTAACAGCCAGGGTCATTTAAGGACGTACCAGGTTTTGGAGGTGGAGGAAAGCCGGAGTACCTGTAGAAAAACGGTCAGTACCAGGTAACTGCCCCACGTAGGTTTTGAACTCACAACTTGTTGCAGTACTCCATAACCATAGAATATATTGATATCATTATTATATATTATTAAATCTCGGTAAATACTTCTCAGTTTTACCAACTGAATTCCACTCATTTGTTAATCTAGTATGCCAAGGCACTCAGGTCCAGTCAGTCAAAGAGGTTGTGAAAAAAGACCTCTGTAACATTGGTGCCTAGTCTTCCCAAGTTCTGATAGACAGATAGTTGGCTTTTTGCTTTGAAAACACGACCAACACGAGCCTTGTTTAAAGTTTCAAAAAAAATGAAATCAATATAAACTATATTTATTTTACAACAACTGCAAAACATGTTTAAACAACTTATATTAATCATTGCTGTTGGCCCGGATGGAAGAGCATGAGAGGTCTTACTATCGGAGGAAACCAGAGTACCCAGAGAAACCCACATGTTCGGGCATGTGACCCTTAACATTATCATGTCCGATCAGAGAATCGAACCCCGGCCACCTAGATGAAAGGCAAATGTGTCACCACTTTGCCATCTGACCACCCAAACAATAAATTTCCTTATCCAAAATTTAGCATACAGATTTAAGATGGCTGAATTATAGCATAATGTAGCTGAAGAAAGGATTTTAGTAAATCAATGCATTTTAGCAAACTTTCATAGCATTTACTATCTTCTCACACATGTACAACTTCATTCCCACCAGTTTTGAATTTCCAACTGAAATACTGACCAAATTTCAGTACCACTGAGTGAAGTAATCATAATCTTATGAAAATTGAGAAGATTATATTTGACCCGTCTGACCTTGAAAATAGGTCAAGGTCATTTACATAAAGAAACTTTATTTCTTCCTTGATATCTGCTGGGAAGATATTGGGGCCATCCTGGGTCTTCTGGAATTTGAAAAGATTCTTAATTTTTTTTTTACACACTTGACCACTTCGACCTTGAGAAAAGGTCAAGGTCATTCCTATGAGGAAACTTTATTGTACTATATCCCAAGTACCTTCTTACTAAATATTGGTACCAGTTGCTTATAGAGTTAAATGTTGACAGAGGGACAGATGGACAGATGGACAAATGATGGATCCTTCAACATAGCATAAGATCACTGGTACTTTCTGTCATTTGAGCTAAAATTTGTCTTAAAGCATCATTTTTCTAAATAAATTTTAGTAAATTTCACCTCCACCTTAGGGCAAATGTGAATTTCAATTAAGCACCTAAAGACCCTTCAATCTATGAAGAGTATTTGTTTCCAGCATATTTTGGAATTAAGGAGGAGATTGTCATAATGGCCATGCTCCACTGAGCCATTGGAAGCGGGGACCATACAATGTTAGTCTCCTTAAAAAATTTCATTAAAATTGGTTCAGGAGTTTTCAAGAAGAAATTCAAAATGGCGATTGTTTATACATGTACACATGATGGATGTTGGAAAATGAAGGAGAAAAAGTTAAAAGATTAGGTAGCTTTAGACTTCGACTCAGGTGAGATAACAACGACCTCTTGTAACCTTGAGAAGAATACAAACCTGGGACCACGTATCTGAATCATTGTACATATCCACGACAACCGAAGGTGAGGCGAGTGGCCGAGCTGTGGAGGACGTGGATACTGTAGACATTCGGGACATTCGGGAGCTGATGGAAAGTGTCCGGCGCCGGAAAGGTCGTCGAAGGTCATTATCTTCATCATCCTCGATTTCCTGTTACAGAAGATTCACATCTGATAATAACAATTTCTGTAAACATCACCATTTGTGTTGCTTTAGATAATTTCAACTTTTTTGTTGCTACTGTTACCGGTTAGGTTTCGCTTACAAACTGTTATTAAAGTGTGTATTTAATTAAAAAAGGCAGCTAATTACGCAGCAAAATGTGCAGCAAAACAATCAATTATGATACCTTCACTTCATTTGCATCTCATTACTGGGTTTTAAAGCCATGAATTAGGAAGCACTGTTTTGATTGGTTAAAACCAAAAATTGTCACCCTTTACTTCACCAATGGTGATATTATCGGCAGTGATGATACAAGTTTTTATAAAGTTGAAAATTTCAAAGTTCAAAAACGTAATAGATAAGTCGTTTGACTACCACGGACATTAGATTCAAACTAGCATAGCCAAACTAAGCATTTACTATTGATCTAGGAAAGCCCACAGCACCAGCTAAATGTGGATCTTCCCGAGCCAGACACATGCACCGCTAGGCATACAGTTCCAATTAAAAATGTCAGATTACACGGAATGCCCTAAAGACACAAACCATATTCCAGGATTATATTTTAGATTTTGGCCATGACATAGGCATCACAAATGAAAGTTCTGACTGCACAATTATTAATGAGATGTCAGGTTAGACAGGTGTCACTAATGGAATGTCAGATTAGACAGGTGTCACTAATGAAATGTCAGATAAGACAGGTGTCATTAATAAAATGTCAGGTTAGACAGGTGTCACTAATGGAATGTCAGATTAGACAGGTGTCACCAATGGAAAGTCAGATAAGACAGGAGTCACTAATGAGATGTCAGATTAGACAGGTGTCACTAATGAGATGTCAGATTAGACAGGTGTCACCAATGGAAAGTCAGATAAGACAGGAGTCACTAATAAAATGTCAGGTTAGACAGGTGTCACTAATGGAATGTCAGATTAGACAGGTGTCACCAATGGAAAGTCAGATAAGACAGGAGTCACTAATGAGATGTCAGATTAGACAGGTGTCACTAATGAGATGTCAGGTTAGACATGTGTCACTAATGGAATGTCAGATTAGACAGTTGTCACTAATGAAATGTCAGGTTAGACAGGTGTCACTAATGAAATGTCAGGTTAGACAGGTGTCGCTAATGGAATGTCAGATTAGATATGTGTCACACATGAGATGTCAGATAGACAAGTGTCATAAATGGAATGTCAGATTAGACAGATGTCACTAATGGAATGTCAGATGAGACAGGTGTCACTAATGAAATGTCAGGTTAGACAGGTGTCACTAATGAAATGTCAGGTTAGACAGGTGTTACCATTCAAATGTCAGATTAGACAGGTGTCACTAATGAAATGTCAGATTAGACAGGTGTCACTAATGAAATGTCAGGTTAGACAGGTGTCACTAATGGAATGTCAGGTGAGACAGGTGCCACTAATGAAATGTCAGGTTAGACAGGTGTTACCATTCAAATGTCAGATTAGACAGGTGTCACTAATGAAATGTCAGGTTAGACAGGTATCACCATTCAAATATCAGATTAGACAGGTGTCATTAATGAAATATCAGACTTGACAGGTGTCATTTAATAAATGTCACATTATACAGGTGTCAGTAATGAAATGTCAGACTTGACAGGTGTCACTAATGAGATGTCAGATACAAAAAATAACAAGTGCTACAAATGTCATATCAAGGTGCCACTAATAAGAAATTTACAGGGTCCTCGTCGGTGAGAATCATGGCGTTCTCTTCTTCAGCGGCTTTTCTCTGGCGCATCTCAACCAACAACTCCCGGAACTGTTCCTTCAGGTTCTCAATCTTGCGCCGGAGCTTTGTCTCGGAGCTGGAGTAACGACCATCAAGATCCAGCTGGACTTTGAGTTCCTGAATCTCCTGTTGAATGATGGTCATTCTTATCTGGATCTGACGTGCGAAATAACAGAATCAACAAAAATGTGAAAAAAATACAAAGCTGTCTCAAACTACCAAGGTCTTTGTTTTGTTAAGTCTATTTTTTGTTTTCCAGATTGAAGTCTATTTTTGTTTTTTCAGAGTGAAGTCTATTTTTTGTTTTGAAGAGTGAAGCCTATTTTTGTTTTTCCAGAGTGAAGTCTTTTTTTGTTTTTTCAGAGTGAAGTCTATTTTTTGTTTTGAAGAGTGAAGCCTATTTTTGTTTTTCCAGAGTGAAGTCTTTTTTTGTTTTTCAGAGTGAAGTCTATTTTTGTTTTCCGAAGCGAAGTCTATTTTTGTTTTCAAGAGTGAAGTCTATTTTTTGTTTTCAAGAGTAAAGTCTATTTTTGTTTTCCAGAGTGAAGTCCATTTTTGTTTTCCAGAGTGAAGTCTATTTTTGTTTTCCAGAGTGAAGTCTATTTTTATTTTCCAGAGTGAAGTCTATTTTTGTTTTCCAGAGTGAAGTCTATTTTTATTTTCCAGAGTGAAGTCTATTTTTGTTTCCCAGAGTGAAGTCTATTTTTGTTTTCAAGAGTGAAGACTATTTTTTGTTTCCCAGAGTGAAGTCTATTTTTATTTTCCAGAGTGAAGTCTATTTTTGTTTCCCAGAGTGAAGTCTATTTTTATTTTCCAGAGTGAAGTCTATTTTTGTTTCCCAGAGTGAAGACTATTTTTTGTTTCCCAGAGTGAAGTCTATTTTTGTTTCCCAGAGTGAAGTCTATTTTTGTTTCCCAGAGTGAAGTCTATTTTTTGTTTTTCAGAGTGAAGTCTATTTTTGTTTCCCAGAGTGAAGTCTATTTTTTGTTTCCCAGAGTGAAGTCTATTTTTGTTTCCCAGAGTGAAGTCTATTTTTGTTTTTCAGAGTGAAGTCTATTTTTGTTTCCCAGAGTGAAGTCTAAGACATTGGTAGTGTTTAAGGCTAATCACATACGTCATTCAAAATGCTAACACAAAAACGGCGGTGCACATGCAGAAATGACACAATAGTAAAAACAATGTATGAAATTAGTTATTTTCCATTTCGTCTTCACTTAAACTTAGAAATATTTAATCCTTAGCTCTGAAAAGAACAAAGATGCTATCTAAACCACTAATCATTATTTGCAAAATGGAGAATGTGCAAAAATTTATACAAATATTAGTATTCAGATAAATACCAGAAATGAATAATTTTATCTATAATAGAGCATAGGAAAGTTTTTAATGCTTTAAGTTTCCAGAAAGGTTAATTTTCAGGTTTCACTGTCACTGTGACCAATCATGTAATAGGAGAGGATTCAGATGTTCATTTCAAATTTGACATATATTCATGAATGGTTTCTGAATGACATCAGAAGGAAATGATATCAGGTCAAGGTCATTTCGTTTTAAATAAGTCAAGGTCATTTTGTTTTAAATAGGGCAGGGTAATTTTGTTTTACATAGGTCAGAGTTAATTTGTTTAAATAGGTCAGGGTTATTTTGTTTTTAACTGGTCAGACTAAATTTTTGTTTAAATCAGAACATTAACTTTTGCACTGCATTATGGGATTGAAAAGCCTTATACTTGAGCCTCATGTTATCTCGTCCTCAACAATTTAGATCAGTCAGGAATTTCCATCTATATTCATATAATTACACATTTTTTCAGAACCCAGCATTGTGTGAAATTTAATTATTGATATAGACAATCTTAAATTTAATCTAAATTTAATTTAATCTAAAATTGTAATTTGCTTGGGCATTGACCATCTTCAAATTACCAAAGCCATTGAAAGGACATTAAACAATACAAACCGAACAAAACATAACAGGCCAAGGTTAATTTTTTTTTTAACAGATCATCAATTTTTTCCCCATTCTTCATCAACCGCTGAGAAAGTTGAAGTATTCGCATTTATATCACATAAAATGTATTTATGGCAGAGTTTATAGAAAATTTTTTTAAAGCAAATTTGCCGTAGCACAGTCGACATTGCAAAGATCTGACGTAGAGAGGGAAAAAAAAACCTGCATTAAACTGGTGCAGCTTTAGCATATTTGTTTACTCCCTTGTGAATATAAAGGAACAACTCTTAACAGTATCTGTGCTGTAATACGATAAAAAGTCTATAAAAATGACAGTGAAGTTACTATAAATACAAACTGGTTCTAAAAATAGATCAGTATCTAAAAAGAGCCAAAGTTCTTGTCCAGGTGTACAATTGTTCTTTTATCCGAAGCTTCACGAGCTTTCTTCTTTTTTTTTTTTTCATAGAAAAAAAAAAACGTTGGAAGGTTATGAAAAGTTTTAAATCAAGAATGTTCTTTTTTTAAACTTTTATGGAAAATTGTATGATGTGTATATCCTTAAGTTGTGAGACTGTTCAATTTTGATAGCTGTAGTAAACTAAAGTACTGACAAGTCAGAAAGGGACCCCCATTGTGTGTGTCTCTAAACCCGAGCTTAACCTGAACATTACATTGAAATTGAAGCTTTTAAAACTCACATTATGCATAAACCCCTTTCAAGTCACAGTGACAATGAACTTTGACATTCAAGACTGAAAAGCTATATAAAGCAGGCACTTTCTTTGAGAAAGCACTGGATAAGGTCTGATTGCAATCATTCAAACAGAACTTGAGGTATTGCACTTAATAGAATGTTCTATTTATAGTGAAAGTGACCTGGACCTTTGATCCTGGGCCTGAAAAGCTATCTAAAGCAGGCACTGTCTTTGAGAGAGCACTGGATAAAATCTGATTGCAATCAGCCAAACATAACTTGAGATACTTGCACATGAAATGATTTTCTATTTATAGTAAAAGTGACCTTGACCTTTGACCCATACACCTAAAAAATTTAAAACATTTCAAGAAAGCACTTTCTTCAAACAAGCATTGGATAAAGTTTGAGTTCAATTGAACAACTAACCGTACTCAA
Source organism: Pecten maximus (assembly GCF_902652985.1). Classification (NCBI taxonomy): domain Eukaryota; kingdom Metazoa; phylum Mollusca; class Bivalvia; order Pectinida; family Pectinidae; genus Pecten; species Pecten maximus. The sequence continues at coordinate 7,140,318 of NC_047019.1, read as the reverse complement.
GATATTTTGAAGAAACCAAAAAAAAAGACAAATAGACGAATCGACCGTGAACCTGATTCCAGTACACACCCCTAATTTTGTTGTGAGAGGAATAATTATGAAAACCTAATATAACAAAGAAATTAAGCTGCTGGGGTCAATTTCACTGAAGGTCTTAAGTCTACAAATAGATGTAAAAAAAAGACTTGATATAAATTACGTCTGAAATGAATTTCACTGAAAGCTGTAACTTTGGGTGAGTTGAGGTGACTTACTAGTAAGTCTCAGTTGGCTCCTTTCAAACAGTATAGTCACACATGACTGCTCTATTGTAAATTATACTTAACACAAAATTGAAGTGATTTTTTTTTACAATATTTTCGTTCTAATTTTTAATTACAATAATCAGCACTGACAATTTGTTAAAAAATGAAACAGAAATATTAAATTATTATTATCATTTTTAAATTTCAGTTGTATGAATTTCATCAAAGGGTATGTGGTCATAGACCCTGGAGTATCAAGGATGTACGGATTTGTGCTCGATATTAGCATATGAAATCTGATCTTATGAATTTACAATTTTGGTAAAGCACCTTTAAAAGACTCTTCCATCTGTGAAGAGAATATGATGAGTTTTTGACATTGGAGGTATAATAGTTTCAATAAAGGAAGTTTCACAGGAAATTGAGAACAATATGTATGCAGAATGAAGTCTCTCTTTATTGTTGCCAAGGAAGAATGCATCTCCATTAAAAAAGAGTTCCAGTCGTAGGTTACGTTTACTCGTTCATTTACGTCCTACGGTTTTGATATTTTGTGAAATATGCCTAACATAAACATCAATAAAGTCCTAACTGATCATTACAGCTACGTCTTCATGAAAAGTTACGTTCTTTGAGGAAACTGGGTCCTAATTATTTTCAAGATTTCGAAGTAACTAAGAAAGCTTTTGAAAGTTAGTATGCACCATCATATGCATTAAATATATTTTTTTTAATAATTTCTTTTCAAGCACTTTCACGCACTGTTTCAACACTATAAAGAATGGATAATCCACAATCCACAATCCGCCATCCACACATCCACTTACCTGCTCAACAGTGGGCTCCGCATGGATCTCGCAGTCCAACTGGTGTACTTCCATTTTCTTGGAGAGCTGTTCTCCGGGAATTCTCCGATTTGCCAGTAAACTGGACAGGTCATTCATCTGGGGACAAATACAAAAATATTCATCCAGCAATCACGCCAATACCCAATAATTAGTCCATCGATGCCTAATCTAACAAAAGGCCCAGAGGGCCTGCATGGCTCGCCTGGATAATTCAACGAATAAGACAAAACAATTTCTCTGGGCCTCCATGGCTCTCCTGGATAATTCAAAGAAACATTTTAAGTTTATTAAAAACATTTCCCTACTTGTGCATCTATCTCAGTACTTGATGCATGAAAATCAAATTTTTTTTTTTTCATCTGCAATTTTCTTTCCTCGTTCAAAAGATGATTCAAAATGACATCTACAAATATTAACCTCTGAAATTTAAAACAATAAAGTTTAATATCTAGTCTTTTTTTCATTTATTGGGCTCCAACCCCTCAAGCCTCTAAGGGGGACTCAACACTATTTAGTTTCCTTCATCCATCAAATCAAATCTGGTGAAAATTCCACTTTCAGAACAAATGAAGAAGGATTTTAAAAGTTTCCCCATATTTCCGCTATAATGGGCCCTGTTTCTTTGCCCAAAGTTTGCATCTGAAGACCATTCCTTCTATGAAGAGTGTTTCTATTATAACCACTTGTAGGTCTAAAGAACATTGTTGAAATATAAGCCAATTTGACCTCTTTAGCTCCAATCCCTAAGCTAATAGGGGTAGGCCTGACACCAAATTTTCAAAGCATCAAAATATCATTTCAGGGTTAGTATTCCAATAATTATTGAATCTACCAGGTCTGTCTTAAACTGACTGAATCAAAAATTCCAAATTTTATATTAGATATGAAACTTTCTTGCAAAATGGTGGAATTGCATTACTGGTATTATTTAACTGATAACAGTAAATTGAAATGGGAAATCCGATCGTGATGTCATAAAAGCAATTTTTGACTCAGTGTTTCTAAATATAGAAACATCAGGTTAATATCACAAAGTATTAACCTCCACATGACCATGTTTAAACCAGTGAGAATTATAAGCAAAGTCAACCATACCTAACATATACTTACAATGGAAATGAAATCCTTGGTTAACATCTCTGGGTTGGGCAGTACTGACCGGTCAGCCATCACCGACATTCTCACCTGGTCACCATAGGTAAAGAACGAGACCGCAACAGCAACCTGATGGATAGGTGGCATCCAGCATATAACGGATTTGATTTGTTTAGAGGCTACTTTCAACGTTGTCTCTGGTCCTGGCAGGTCCGATATGATACATGTACACTTACTATACAATGAACGCCACAAAGAATACAGCCATCGTTGAGGCAATATGGTGGAAGACAACAAGAGGGCCCCTTGTGTGACCGAGAAAAAAGCCAGACTACCTATTTTGTCCATGATATGTTTGACTCGCCAGAGACGAGGTATTGCGCCCTCTGTGTTTGACGGAATCGGGACAGGAATGAAGAGACAGTCGTTGTTGTGTAGATGCAACGGTGAAGGTCCCGAGTGATAATGGACGGGTACCAGGGCTTTCATATCGTACGGGTTTGGAATTCCGTTTGTCTGTAGATAGTTACGCAGACAGCCAGCTGTGACTGACAGAAATATATCGTTTAGGGTGGAACGTGTCACCTGAGATATACGTGTGGCCTGCTCAAGACTGTATGGCTCCGACCAGGCGACCACTTGCTTACCTGTTGTGTGGATGTGCTGACCATGCAACATATTGAAATCTTGTTGTTTGAACACATACTGTTTAAAAAACACCAACGGACCGCTGAAGAATGCCTGAACGGCATTACAGAATCGTCGACGACTTGAGAACTTTGGCATGGCGATGGTGATGGATTCCATGTCCACGATTGCCTTATACAGAAGCTGAACAAGCGAGATTCCATCGGCTATACACGGATGTATGCGTAATAACACAATGGTGTCTCGCTGGTCGGAAAAGTCCGTCAGAACTTGTATCTCCCACAAGGGGTGATGCATAGACAAGGGTTTAGAACTAGACTCCGATACATATTCCTGTAGATCCTCCATGTTTTCTATAGAGGAAGGCATATTGAACACATGGTTATTGATTAGGAAACTTTCATCCTGGATCCACGTGGGTCCAGAAAAAGTTTGTACAATTTTCCTGGTAAATTTTGGATATAGCCTATTGCCGCTTTGATCGGTTGCCTTGATGAGGCGACTTCTCACCAACTCTCGTATTTTATACGTAGTAAGCCCATACTCAACTATTACAAGACACTGGTAAACAACATTGCTTGTTTCTATATTTTCTGCCCATGCTCTCTCCTTCCGTGACAGGAGAGTTCCACATTGGCACTTGTTTCCATAGCAACAACAGCATGAAAATAACTTTTTCAATAAGAAACACAAAGGACATATAACTACAAATATGGCCGCCAGTGGTAAAAATAGCACAAAGCCTGCGATGAGAAACAGGATCAACCCTAACAAGGAGGAACATATACTTTTCTCACTCAAGTGTTTCAGTGTTGTGAAGGGGGCGCTGGGGAAGCTGTGGGTCAGCCCATGTCGTCCTGTATCCGTCGAGCGTCGGGAAGGACAAGTCATCCTCTTCCGCCTGACGGGCATGGATGTCATTAGCTATGAGACTGTCAATGTCAATATAAGTGTCCTTTTGCTCTGAAGGCGAGGAAGGAATGGAGGGACTATTGGAGTTGATACGGTAAAACGCTGACCGTCGCACGTCACCCAGAGACATGGTCCGCTGTTTAGGAATGTTCCCTTTGAAGGTATTCTGTGTCCCTGCCGAGTTGTACGAGTTACTGTTTTTCGAAGCCTGCCAGTGATTGTTATCTGAAGTCTTTTGACTTTGGGAAGAAGTGATTTGGTTATATGGTGCCGAGGGCATGTGTGCGCTGGTATTGTATTCACTGGCTGACTGCAGCATCTGAGTCTTGTTGCGCAGAGTTGCCAAATCTGTGGAGATACTCCTTGACAGTTTGTAATAGCTTTCAGGGAGTTCTCTCCCCTTTCTGTTGACGAAGGAATCATCTGCAGTTGTCTGCCCTTCCTGTTGTAGCTGCTGCAGTTTTGCTCGTCGTTTCTGCATGTTTTTGTCCCAGGTTGCATACTTTTTAGATCTGTCTGCACGGCTACTCCTACTGGAATCATCGGACCCCTCATGCGAGTCAAGCTTTTTTCTGACTTTGTCCCCTCTCTCACCTGCTGCATGATTCTGACTATTTTGTAGACGATCGTTCGAAGGCTTGACCTTATCTTTTCCCTCTCTTGGCATGTCGATCCCTCTGGTGGCCAATTGTGGTTCAGACGACCGTCGACTAATGTAACCATGGACACCACTTGACTGAGTGTGTGCTCCAGACTTCGAAGATTTGTGGACGACTGGTTTCCTTTTGTTTCCATGGCGATGGTCATTACTATGCTCATCCATCTGGTGGTCTACATGTTGGTGACTGTCATCTTTGTCCCGATCTGAAAAATACAAAAAACCTTATATCTCAACCTTCATGTGAATGAATGATTTCCTGTAAAAATACTACAGCTGTCAGTCTCCCCTACAATCTCTGTCATGTACTACAGCTGTCAGCCTCCCCTACATTCTCTGTCCTGTACTACAGCTGTCAGTCTCCCCTACAATCTCTGTCCTGTACTACAGCTGTCAGTCTCCCCTACAATCTCTGTCTGTACTACAGCTGTCAGCCTCCCCTACATTCTCTGTCTGTACTACAGCTGTCAGCCTTCCTACAATCTCTGTCTGTACTACAGCTGTCAGCCTCCCCTACAATCTCTGTCCTGTACTACAGCTGTCAGCCTCCCCTACAATCTCTGTCCTGTACTACAGCTGTCAGCCTTCCTACAATCTCTGTCTGTACTACAGCTGTCAGCCTCCCCTACAATCTCTGTCCTGTACTACAGCTGTCAGCCTCCCCTACAATCTCTGTCTGTACTACAGCTGTCAGTCTCCCCTACAATCTCTGTCTGTACTATAGCTGTCAGTCTCCCCTACAATCTCTGTCTGTACTACAGCTGTCAGCCTCCCCTACATTCTCTGTCCTGTACTACAGCTGTCAGCCTCCCCTACAATCTCTGTCCTGTACTACAGCTGTCAGCCTTCCCTACAATCTCTGTCCTGTACTACAGCTGTCAGCCTCCCCTACATTCTCTGTCCTGTACTACAGCTGTCAGCCTCCCCTACAATCTCTGTCCTGTACTACAGCTGTCAGCCTCCCCTACAATCTCTGTCCTGTACTACAGCTGTCAGCCTCCCCTACAATCTCTGTCTGTACTACAGCTGTCAGTCTCCCCTACAATCTCTGTCTGTACTACAGCTGTCAGTCTTCCCTACAATCTCTGTCCTGTACTACAGCTGTCAGCCTCCCCTACAATCTCTGTCCTGTACTACAGCTGTCAGCCTCCCCTACAATCTCTGTCTGTACTACAGCTGTCAGTCTCCCCTACAATCTCTGTCTGTACTACAGCTGTCAATCTTCCCTACAATCTCTGTCTGTACTACAGCTGTCAGCCTCCCCTACATTCTCTGTCCTGTACTACAGCTGTCAGTCTCCCCTACAATCTCTGTCTGTACTACAGCTGTCAGTCTCCCCTACAATCTCTGTCTGTACTACAGCTGTCAGTCTCCCCTACAATCTCTGTCTGTACTACAGCTGTCAGCCTCCCCTACAATCTCTGTCCTATACTACAGCTGTCAGCCTCCCCTACAATCTCTGTCTGTACTACAGCTGTCAGCCTCCCCTACAATCTCTGTCCTGTACTACAGCTGTCAGCCTTCCTACAATCTCTGTCTGTACTACAGCTGTCAGCCTCCCCTACAATCTCTGTCCTGTACTACAGCTGTCAGCCTCCCCTACAATCTCTGTCCTGTACTACAGCTGTCAGCCTTCCTACAATCTCTGTCTGTATTACAGCTGTCAGTCTCCCCTACAATCTCTGTCCTGTACTACAGCTGTCAGTCTCCCCTACAATCTCTGTCTGTACTACAGCTGTCAGTCTCCCCTACAATCTCTGTCTGTACTACAGCTGTCAGCCTCCCCTACAATCTCTGTCTGTACTACAGCTGTCAGTCTCCCCTACAATCTCTGTCCTGTACTACAGCTGTCAGTCTCCCCTACAATCTCTGTCTGTACTACAGCTGTCAGTCTCCCCTACAATCTCTGTCTGTACTACAGCTGTCAGCCTCCCCTACAATCTCTGTCTGTACTACAGCTGTCAGCCTCCCCTACAATCTCTGTCTGTACTACAGCTGTCAGCCTCCCCTACAATCTCTGTCTGTACTACAGCTGTCAGCCTCCCCTACAATCTCTGTCTGTACTACAGCTGTCAGTCTCCCCTACAATCTCTGTCCTGTACTACAGCTGTCAGTCTCCCCTACAATCTCTGTCTGTACTACAGCTGTCAGTCTCCCCTATAATCTCTGTCTGTACTACAGCTGTCAGTCTCCCCTATAATCTCTGCACTGTACTACAGCTGTCAGTCTCCCCTACAATCTCTGTCTGTACTACAGCTGTCAGTGGGGTTGGGGACATATATGTTTAGTGGGAGGTAGGGACATATATGTTGAGTGGGAGGTGGGGACATATATGTTGAGTGGGAGGTGGGGACATATATGTGGAGTGGGAGGTGGGGACATATATGTTGAGTGGGAGGTGGGGACATATATGTTTAGTGGGAGGTGGGGATATATATGTTGAGTGGGAGGTGGGGACATATATGTGGAGTGGGAGGTGGGGACATATATGTGGAGTGGGAGGTGGGGATATATATGTTGAGTGGGAGGTGGGGATATATATATGTTGAGTGGGAGGTGGGGACATATATGTGGAGTGGGAGGTGGGGACATATATGTTGAGTGGGAGGTGAGGATATATATATGTTGAGTGGGAGGTGGGGACATATATGTTGAGTGGGAGGTGGGGACATATATGTTGAGTGGGAGGTGGGGATATATATGTGGAGTGGGAGGTGGGGACATATATGTTGAGTGGGAGGTGGGGACATATATGTTTAGTGGGAGGTGGGGATATATATGTTAAGTGGGAGGTGGGGACATATATGTTGAGTGGGAGGTGGGGATATATATGTTGAGTGGGAGGTGGGGACATATATGTTTAGTGGGAGGTGGGGATATATATGTTTAGTGGGAGGTGGGGATATATATCTTGAGTTGGAGGTGGGGATATATGTTGAGTGGGAGGTGGGGACATATATGTGGAGTGGGAGGTGGGGATATATATGTTTAGTGGGAGGTGGGGACATATATGTTGAGTGGGAGGTGGGGATATATATGTTAAGTGGAAGGTGAGCACATATATGTGGAGTGGGAGGTTGGGACATATATGTTGAGTGGAAGGTGGGCACATATATGTTGAGTGGGAGGTGGGGACATATATATTAAGTGGGAGGTGGGGACATATATATTTAGTGGGAGGTGGGGACATATATGTGGAGTGGGAGGTGGGGACATATATATTTAGTGGGAGGTGGGGACATATATATTTAGTGGGAGGTGGGGACATATATATTTAGTGGGAGGTGGGGACATATATGTGGAGTGGGAGGTGGGGACATATATGTGGAGTGGGAGGTGGGGACATATATGTGGAGTGGGAGGTTGGGACATATATGTGGAGTGGGAGGTGGGGACATATATGTGGAGTGGGAGGTGGGGACGTATATATTTAGTGGGAGGTGGGGACATATATGTTGAGTGGGAGGTGGGGATATATATGTTCAGTGGGAGGTGGGGATATATATGTTAAGTGGGAGGTGGGGACATATATGTTGAGTGGAAGGTGGGCACATATATGTGGAGTGGGAGGTTGGGACATATATGTTTAGTGGGAGGTGGGGACATATATGTTGAGTGGAAGGTGGGCACATATATGTTGAGTGGGAGGTGGGGACATATATATTTAGTGGGAGGTTGGGACATATATATTTAGTGGGAGGTTGGGACATATATGTTGAGTGGGAGGTTGGGACATATATGTGGAGTGGGAGGTGGGGACATATATGTGGAGTGGGAGGTGGGGACGTATATATTTAGTGGAAGGTGGGGACATATATGTGGAGTGGGAGGTTGGGACATATATGTGGAGTGGGAGGTGGGGACATATATATTTAGTGGAAGGTGGGGACATATAAGTGGAGTGGGAGGTTGGGACATATATGTGGAGTGGGAGGTGGGGACATATAAGTGGAGTGGGAGGTGGGGACATATAAGTGGAGTGGGAGGTGGGGACATATATGTGGAGTGGGAGGTGGGGACATATATGTGGAGTGGGAGGTGGGGACATATATGTGGAGTGGGAGGTGGGGACATATATGTGGAGTGGGAGGTGGGGACATATATGTGGAGTGGGAGGTGGGGACATATATGTGGAGTGGGAGGTGGGGACATATATGTGGAGTGGGAGGTGGGGACATATATGTGGAGTGGGAGGTGGGGACATATATGTGGAGTGGGAGGTGGGGACATATATGTGGAGTGGGAGGTGGGGACATATATGTGGAGTGGGAGGTGGGGACGTATATGTGGAGTGGGAGGTGGGGACGTATATGTGGAGTGGGAGGTGGGGACGTATATGTGGAGTGGGAGGTGGGGACATATATGTGGAGTGGGAGGTGCGGACGTATATGTGGAGTGGGAGGTGGGGACGTATATATTTAGTGGGAGGTTGAGACATATATGTGGAGTGGGAGGTTGGGACATATATGTGGAGTGGGAGGTGGGGACATATAAGTGGAGTGGGAGGTGGGGACATATAAGTGGAGTGGGAGGTGGGGACATATAAGTGGAGTGGGAGGTTGGGACATATATGTGGAGTGGGAGGTGGGGACATATAAGTGGAGTGGGAGGTGGGGACATATAAGTGGAGTGGGAGGTGGGGACATATATGTGGAGTGGGAGGTGGGGACATATATGTGGAGTGGGAGGTGGGGACATATATGTGGAGTGGGAGGTGGGGACATATATGTGGAGTGGGAGGTGGGGACGTATATATTTAGTGGGAGGTTGAGACATATATGTGGAGTGGGAGGTTGGAACATATATGTGGAGTGGGAGGTGGGGACATATAAGTGGAGTGGGAGGTGGGGACATATAAGTGGAGTGGGAGGTGGGGACATATAAGTGGAGTGGGAGGTTGGGACATATATGTGGAGTGGGAGGTGGGGACATATAAGTGGAGTGGGAGGTGGGGACATATAAGTGGAGTGGGAGGTGGGGACATATATGTGGAGTGGGAGGTGGGGACATATATGTGGAGTGGGAGGTGGGGACGTATATGTGGAGTGGGAGGTGGGGACATATATGTGGAGTGGGAGGTGGGGACATATATGTGGAGTGGGAGGTGGGGACGTATATGTGGAGTGGGAGGTGGGGACATATATGTGGAGTGGGAGGTGGGGACGTATATGTGGAGTGGGAGGTGGGGACGTATATGTGGAGTGGGAGGTGGGGACGTATATATTTAGTGGGAGGTTGAGACAGCTTTAACTAAAATTTTAATGACTTTACTGTTTTTTTCAATCTTTTTGTGGTGGCATTCCAATAATATTATAATTAACAAATAAGAATTTCCAAATTTCTACTTTTTTCCTAAGATGAAATAATTTTTTCCTTTTATCTACATTACAACCATAAAAGATCTATATCAGTTTCCTGCACACTATCCACCATGGGGATAGCCAGTTAGCAGGAAAACGTAGCATTGTTTTAGCATTATGTACTAAGAGCACCACAACGGATGCATAGTATTCCTAATCTGACCCTATTTAATAATTGTTTTCATGCTATATTTAAAAGTACGTAATAGATTTGAGTAAGAAATATTGGCCCAAGGGCCTTAACGGTCATCTGGCTTTCATCACAGTTTGCATTTTCACTTAAATACAGAGTATATAATAAAATTTAATATAGGATAGATAGAAGCCCAAAATAACCTCAAAGATATATAGGGATCATTTGTTGCAGCGTGTTTCTCCTAATGACGAAGTGTCTTTCCCTAATTCCCCCTTTCAAGCCGATGTCTTAGGGTTAATTTAGACAAAATGTTCAGTGTTTAACTACTTAACCCCATAAATACTTTCGGGGATATAAAACACATGCTATCTACAGGATCATATATCTTTAAACCTTATAGAATACAAAACCAGATATCTAACCCTTGTAACCATCACAACCAGATATCTAACCCTTGTAACCATCACAACCAGATATCTAACCCTTGCTACCAACACAACCAGATTTCTAACAGTTTTAACCCACACAACCAGATATCTAACCCTTGTACCTACACAACCAGATATCTAACCCTTGTAACCTACACAACCAGATATCTAACCCTTGTAACCTACACAACCAGATATCTTACCTTTGTAACCCACACAACCAAATATCTAACCTTTGTAACCTACACAACCAGATATCTAACCCTTGTAACCTACACAACCAGACATCTAACCCTTGTAACCTACACAACCAGATATCTAACCCTTGTAACCTACACAACCAGATATCTAACCCTTGTAAGCCACACAACCAGATATCTAACCCTTGTTACCATCACAACCAGATATCTTACCTTTGTAACCCGCACAACCAGATATCTAACCCTTGTAACCATCACAACCAGATATCTAACCCTTGTAACCCATACAACCATATTTCTAACCCTTGTAACCCACACAACCAGATATCTAACCTTTGTAACCAACACAACCATATATCTAACCTTTGTAACCCACACAACCAGATATCTAGCCCTTGTAACCTACATAACCAGATATCTAACCCTTGTAACCCACACAACCATATTTCTAACCCTTGTAACCCACACAACCAGATATCTAACCCTTGTAACCTACACAACCTGACATCTAACCTTTGTTAACTACACAACCAGATATCTAACCCTTGTAACCCATACAACCAGATATCTAACCCTTGTAACTCACACAACTAGATATCTAACCCTTGTAACCCACACAACCAGATATCTAACCCTTGTAACCTACACAACCTGACATCTAACCTTTGTTAACTACACAACCAGATATCTAACCCTTGTAACTCACACAACCAAATATCTAACCCTTGTAACCCACACAACTAGATATCTAACCCTTGTAACCCACACAACCAGATATCTAACCCTTGTAAGCCACACAACCAGATATCTAACCCTTGTTACTGTCACAACCAGATATCTAACCCTTGTAACCCACACAACTAGATATCTAACCCTTGTAACTGTCACAACCAGAAATCTAACCCTTGTTACGGTCACAACCAGATAACTAACCCTTGTAACCCACACAACCAGATATCTAACCCTTGTAACTCACACAACCAGATATCTAACCCTTGTAATCCACACAACCAGATATCTAACCCTTGTAACCTACACAACCAGATATCTAACCCTTGTTACCAACACAACCAGATTTCTAACAGTTTTAACCCACACAACCAGATATCTAACCCTTGTACCTACACAACCAGATATCTAACCTTTGTAACCTACACAACCAGATATCTAACCTTTGTAACCCACACAACCAGATATCTAACCCTTGTTACCTACACAACCAGATATCTAACCCTTGTAACCTACACAACCAGATATCTAACCCTTGTAACCTACACAACCAGTATCTTACCTTTGTAACCTGCACAACCAGATATCTAACCCTTGTAACCTACACAATGAGATATCTAACCCTTGTAACCCACACAACCAGATATCTAACCTTTGTAACCCACACAACCAGATATCTAACCCTTGTAACCTACACAACCAGATATCTAACCCTTGTAACCTACACAACCAGATATCTAACCCTTGTAACCTACACAACCAGATATCTAACCCTTGTAACCTACACAACCAGATATCTTACCTTTGTAACCCGCACAACCAGATATCTAACCCTTGTAACCATCACAACCAGATATCTAACCCTTGTAACCCATACAACCAGATATCTAACCTTTGTAACCTACACAACCAGATATCTAACCTTTGTAACCCACACAACCAGATATCTAGCCCTTGTAACCTACACAACCAGATATCTAACCCTTGTAACCCACACAACCAGATATCTAACCCTTGTAACCCACACAACCAGATATCTAACCCTTGTAACCTACACAACCTGACATCTAACCTTTGTAAACTACACAACCAGATATCTAACCCTTGTAACTCACACAACCAGATATCTAACCCTTGTAACTCACACAACCAGATATCTAACCCTTGTAACATACACAACCGGATATATAACCCTTGTAACCCACACAACTAGATATCTAACCCTTGTAACCCACACAACCAGATATCTAACCCTTGTAAGCCACACAACCAGATATCTAACCCTTGTAACCCACACAACTAGATATCTAACCCTTGTTACTGTCACAACCAGATATCTAACCCTTGTTACCAACACAACCAGATATCTTACCCTTGTAACCATCACAACCAGATATCCAACCCTTGTAACCCACACAACCAGATATCTAACCCTTGTTACCTACACAACCAGACATCTAACCCTTGTAACTCACACAACGAGATATCTAACCCTTGTAACCCACACAACGAGATATCTAACCCTTGTAACCCACACAACGAGATATCTAACCCTTGTAACCTACATAACCAGATATCTTACCCTTGTAGGCCACACAACCAGATATCTAACCCTTGTAACCGTCACAACCAGATATCTAACCCTTGTAACCCACACAACCAGATATCTAACCCTTGTAACCTACACAACCAGATATCTAACCCTTGTAACCCACACAACCAGATATCTAACCCTTGTAGCACACACAAACAGATATCTAACCCTTGTAAACCACACAACAAGATATCTAACCCTTGTAACCTACACAACCAGATATCTAACCCATGTAACCTACACAACCAGATATCTTACCCTTGTAACCCACACAACCAGATATCTAACCCTTGTAACCTACACAACCAGATATCTAACCCTTGCAGCCCACACAACCAGATATCTAACCCTTGTAACCTACACAACCAGATATCTAACCCTTGCAGCCCACACAACCAGATATCTTACCTTTGTGGCTGTCACAACCAGATATCTAACCATTGTGGCTGTCACAACCAGATATCTAACCATTGTGGCTGTCACAACCAGATATCTAACCCTTGTAACCCACACAACCAGATATCTAACCGTTGTAACCTACACAACCAGATATCCTACCTTTGTTGATTACCTCCGGTATACAAAGATAACATTTTTTGTCCCACACAACCACATTTCGTCTACCTACAAAACTTACTGATGCTGGGCGCAATATCGCCTACCCTCCTACTGTGACGAAGCATCTTCCTTTCACATATGTCACTTGAGAAATAAATCTGCACAGCAACCAGAAGGCCACAAGAACAACAAAAGCACAGCCATTTGGTCTCCTGTTGTGTCTTTCAATGAAGTCTGGTCACAAAAATCTTCATCCACATCAAACAACAATTAATTTTATTATTGAATAATGTGAATCTCCGACTGCTGCCACGGAGCTCATTGATTCTGATGACTTGATATAATTACGGAGAGAATCTTTCGCTAAAACCGGCAAACAATCATGCTACCTCCCTGCCAAACAACTAATCGAAGTGATGGGTTCCAGGGCCGGAGTTGTCCTTGGGCCGTCTTACCGTAGTCCTAGTGACAGCCTCACAAGGAAATCTCTCCCTCGGCCAAATCAAGTATTAAAAATCCGAAATTATAAAAAAAACTCTATATAACAAAACTTATCTTTAACTTTTGTTTAAGTTAAGGGTGTATGCTACCTTCCATGTACTGTATCAGCAAACAAATTAATTCAAGTTAAGGGTATATGGTACCTTCAATGTCCTGTATCAGCAAATAAATTAAATTAAGTTAAGGGTGTATGCTACCTTCCATATACTGTATCAGCAAATAAATTAATTTAAGTTAAGGGTGTACGCTACCTTCCATGTCCTGTATCAGCAAATAAATTAAGGCCCTGTAACCATCATTTTCAAGTACTTTTGAAAAGGAGATTCATGTAAGTGGAAGATATAGCAAATCACAGAATTCTGGAACAGTTATATATATGCTGTTTGCAAAAACCTGTTAACAAATTAAGAAAGAAGGAATGTACTGTTCAAATCTAACCATCAGGATATTGGATACACACAATGGACATAGAAATAGCCTCTTATATACCTTACAAAGATAAATTGATTCCTCAATCCCAGAAACCAAGCAAATCAGCTAATCATTGTTCATGTATACCTAAACTAATCACTCCAGAGAGATGCAGGGTGATGATGATGTCATTGGCCACAGAACTATGGCAGCCATATTAAAAGTCAATCCTGCCAGCTTGGAGCCCTCCAGCACAAATTGTCGTAATTTTTTGGACAAAGGACAATAAATTGGGCAGGAAAGGAAATCAATAATCGTTGGGTATCAGGGAACACACAGGGCACCGTCACATACGTAGGAATGGTATTCACACTTGTTTCTGTCTGTCATATCCGCCATTACTAACCCTGTATGTATACTGAAATACCATATCTAACATAATAACTGTCCCTGTATGTATACTGAAATACCATATCTAACATAATAACTCTCCCTGTATGTATATACCGAAATGTTGTATCTAACATAATAACTGTACCCGTATGTATACCAAAATACCATATATAACATAATAACTGTCCCTGAATGTATACCGAAATGTTGTATCTAACATAATAACTGTACCCGTATGTATACCAAAATACCATATATAACATAATAACTGTCCCTGTATGTATACCGAAATACTGTATCTAACATAATAACTGTCACTGTATGTATACCGAAATACCATATATAACATAATAACTGTCCCTGAATGTATACCGAAATACTGTATCTAACATAATAACTGTCCCTGTATGTATACCGAAATACCATATCTAACATAATAACTGTCCCTATATGTATACCGAAATACTGTATCTAACATAATAACTGTCCCTGTATGTATACCGAAATACCATATATAACATAATAACTGTCCCTGAATGTATACCGAAATACTGTATCTAACATAATAACTGTCCCTGTATGTATACCGAAATACCATATCTAACATAATAACTGTCCCTATATGTATACCGAAATACTGTATCTAACATAATAACTGTCCCTGTATGTATACCGAAATACTGTATCTAACATAATAACTGTCCCTGTATGTATACCGAAATACTGTATCTAACATAATAACTGTCCCTGCGTGTATACCAAAATACCGTATCTAACATAATAAGTGTCCCTATATGTAAACCGAAATACTGTATCTCACATAATAACTGTACCCGTATGTATACCGAAAAACTGTATCTAACATAATAACTGTCCCTGTATGTATACTGAAATACAGTATTTAACATAATAACTGTCACTGTATGTATACCAAAATACCGTATCTAACATAATAATCATTCCTACATGTATACCGAAATACCGTATCTAACATAATAACTGTCCCTGTATATATACCGAAATACAGTATCTAACATAATAACTGTCCCTGTATGTATACCGAAATACTGTATCTAACATAATAACTGTCCCTGTATGTATACCGAAATACTGTATCTAACATAATAAGTGTCCCTATATGTAAACCGAAATACTGTATCTAACATAATAACTGTCCCTATATGTATACCGAAATACTGTATCTAACATAATAACTGTCCCTGTATGTATACCAAAATACCGTATCTAACATAATAAGTGTCCCTATATGTAAACCGAAATACTGTATCAAACATAATAACTGTCCCTATATGTATACCGAAATACTGTATCTAACAAAATAACTGTCCCTGTATGTATACCGAAATACCATATCTAACATAATAACTGTCCCTGTATATATACCGAAATACAGTATCTAACATAATAACTGTCCCTGTATGTATACCGAAATACTGTATCTAACATAATAACTGTCCCTGTATGTATACCGAAATACTGTATCTAACATAATAACTGTCCCTGTATGTATATCGAAATACTGTATCTAACATAATAACTGTCCCTGTATGTATACCAAAATACTGTATCTAACATAATAACTGTCCCTGTATGTATACCAAAATACCATATCTAACAGAATAACATTCCCTGTATGTAAAACAATGAAAAAAATCACAATGCAATTTTGATAAAGGACCTCAAGGCTCATCCATCTATAATGTGTACATGTTTCATTGACATCTGAAGAAAATTATCGTTGAAATTTAAAATAAAGGCCAGTTTGACAATGTAACTCGTAATTTGGTGCATAATTGGTCATGGGAGGTTTTTGTAAACATTTTTAAGTTGAAAATGTTAATTGTTTACACACCAATGAGGGACGACGACCACTGCATTTATGTTAGAATTAGTCCATAAATAATTCCTCTGAAGTGATAAAAAATTTTCAGATTTCACCATTATCAAAAAGATAAATATAATTAAATCTGTGGTCTGTGTAGGCTCAACCTGTGTATTAATAGAATCAGTAATGTTATCACTGAAATCAAACCCAACTTTCACCAATTACTGTAGTTTTTCCTGCCAGAGTTTTGTGCCAATTTTTAACAAGTATTGTTAAGTTAGAAAATTTGTTTAGTTTATTGCTGTCCAAACCATAATTACAGCTGTGGTGATAAGAGTTTTCCTGTTTGTTCAGGAAAAGTTTGATGCAATTGAATAGGAATTTACATGATAAAAGTCCTCCAAGCAACATTTGATAAATGGCAATGAATTAGAGGGCGTTAATGACCTTGACCTTATAACCTTGACATTAGTAGATCGTGTGTACACACTTTATGATAGAGTTACCCCAGTAGATCATGTGTACACACTTTATGATAGAGTTACTCCAGTAGATCGTGTGTACACACTTTATGGTAGAGTTACTCCAGTAGATCGTGTGTACACACTTTACGATAGTTACTCCAGTAGATCGTGTGTACACACTTTACGATAGAGTTACCCCAGTAGATCGTGTGTACACACTTTACGATAGAGTTACTCCAGTAGATCGTGTGTACACACTTTACGATAGAGTTACTCCAGTAGATCGTGTGTACACACTTTACGATAGAGTTACCCCAGTAGATCGTGTGTACACACTTTACGATAGAGTTACTCCAGTAGATCGTGTGTACACACTTTACGATAGAGTTACTCCAGTAGATCGTGTGTACACACTTTACGATAGAGTTACTCCAGTAGATCGTGTGTACACACTTTATGATAGAGTTACTCCAGTAGATCGTGTGTACACACTTTACGATAGAGTTACTCCAGTAGATCGTGTGTACACACTTTACGATAGAGTTACTCCAGTAGATCGTGTGTACACACTTTATGATAGAGTTACTCCAGTAGATCGTGTGTACACACTTTATGATAGAGTTACTCCAGTAGATCGTGTGTACACACTTTATGATAGAGTTACTCCAGTAGATCGTGTGTACACACTTTACGATAGTTACTCCAGTAGATCGTGTGTACACACTTTACGATAGAGTTACCCCAGTAGATCGTGTGTACACACTTTACGATAGTTACTCCAGTAGATCGTGTGTACACACTTTACGATAGAGTTACCCCAGTAGATCGTGTGTACACACTTTACGATAGAGTTACCCCAGTAGATCGTGTGTACACACTTTACGATAGAGTTACTCCAGTAGATCGTGTGTACACACTTTACGATAGAGTTACTCCAGTAGATCGTGTGTACACACTTTACGATAGAGTTACTCCAGTAGATCGTGTGTACACACTTTACGATAGAGTTACTCCAGTAGATCGTGTGTACACACTTTACGATAGAGTTACTCCAGTAGATCGTGTGTACACACTTTACGATAGAGTTACTCCAGTAGATCGTGTGTACACACTTTATGATAGAGTTACTCCAGTAGATCGTGTGTACACACTTTATGATAGAGTTACTCCAGTAGATCATGTGTACATAGAGTTACTCCAGTAGATCGTGTGTACACACTTTATGATAGAGTTACTCCAGTAGATCATGTGTACATAGAGTTACTCCAGTAGATCGTGTGTACACACTTTATGATAGAGTTACCCCAGTAGATCGTGTGTACACACTTTATGATAGAGTTACCCCAGTAGATCGTGTGTACACACTTTACGATAGAGTTACTCCAGTAGATCGTGTGTACACACTTTATGATAGAGTTACTCCAGTAGATCGTGTGTACACACTTTATGAGAGTTACTCCAGTAGATCGTGTGTACACTATGATAGAGTTACTCCAGTAGATCGTGTGTACACACTTTATGATAGAGTTACTCCAGTAGATCGTGTGTACACACTTTATGATAGAGTTACTCCAGTAGATCGTGTGTACACACTTTACGATAGAGTTACTCCAGTAGGTCGTGTGTACACACTTTATGATAGAGTTACTCCAGTAGATCGTGTGTACACACTTTATGATAGAGTTACTCCAGTAGATCATGTGTACACAATTAATGATAGAGTTACTCCAGTAGATCGTGTGTACACACTTTACGATAGAGTTACTCCAGTAGATCGTATGTACACACTTTATGATAGAGTTACTCCAGTAGATCGTGTGTACACACTTTATGATAGAGTTACTCCAGTAGATCGTGTGTACACACTTTACGATAGAGTTACTCCAGTAGATCGTATGTACACAATTAATGATAGAGTTACTCCAGTAGATCGTGTGTACACACTTTACGATAGAGTTACTCCAGTAGATCATGTGTACACACTTTATGATAGAGTTACTCCAGTAGATCATGTGTACACACTTTATGATAGAGTTACTCCAGTAGATCATGTGTACACACTTTATGATAGAGTTACTCCAGTAGATCATGTGTACACACTTTATGATAGAGTTACCCCAGTAGATCGTGTGTACACACTTTATGATAGAGTTACTCCAGTAGATCGTGTGTACACACTTTATGATAGAGTTACTCCAGTAGATCATGTGTACACACTTTATGATAGAGTTACTCCAGTAGATCGTGTGTGTTACTCCAGTAGATCGTGTGTGTTACTCCAGTAGATCGTGTGTGTTACTCCAGTAGATCGTGTGTACACACTTTATGATAGAGTTACTCCAGTAGGTCGTGTGTACACACTATATGATAGAGTTACTCCAGTAGGTCGTGTGTACATGTTATGATAGAGTTACTCCAGTAGATCGTGTGTACACACTTTATGATAGAGTTACTCCAGTAGGTCGTGTGTACACACTTTATGATAGAGTTACTCCAGTAGATCGTGTGTACATAGAGTTACTCCAGTAGATCGTGTGTACATAGAGTTACTCCAGTAGATCGTGTGTACATAGAGTTACTCCAGTAGATCGTGTGTACATAGAGTTACTCCAGTAGATCGTGTGTACATAGAGTTACTCCAGTAGATCGTGTGTACATAGAGTTACTCCAGTAGATCGTGTGTACACACTTTATGATAGAGTTACTCCAGTAGATCGTGTGTACATAGAGTTACTCCAGTAGATCGTGTGTACACACTTTATGATAGGGTTACCCCAGTAGATCGTGTGTACACACTTTATGATAGAATTACTCCAGTAGATCGTGTGTACACACTTTATGATAGAGTTACTCCAGTAGGTCGTGTGTACACACTTTATGATAGGGTTACCCCAGTAGATCGTGTGTACACACTTTATGATAGAATTACTCCAGTAGATCGTGTGTACACACTTTATGATAGAGTTACTCCAGTAGGTCGTGTGTACACACTTTATGATAGAGTTACTCCAGTAGATCGTGTGTACACACTTTATGATAGAGTTACTCCAGTAGGTCGTGTGTACACACTTTATGATAGAGTTACTCCAGTAGATCGTGTGTACACACTTTATGATAGAGTTACTCCAGTAGATCGTGTGTACATAGAGTTACTCCAGTAGATCGTGTGTACACACTTTATGATAGAGTTACTCCAGTAGATCGTGTGTACACACTTTATGATAGAGTTACTCCAGTAGATCATGTGTACACACTTTATGATAGAGTTACTCCAGTAGATCATGTGTACACACTTTATGATAGAGTTACTCCAGTAGATCGTGTGTACATAGAGTTACTCCAGTAGATCGTGTGTACACACTTTATGATAGAGTTACTCCAGTAGATCGTGTGTACACACTTTATGATAGAGTTACTCCAGTAGATCGTGTGTACACACTTTATGATAGAGTTACTCCAGTAGATCGTGTGTACACACTTTATGATAGAGTTACTCCAGTAGATCGTGTGTACATAGAGTTACTCCAGTAGATCGTGTGTACACACTTTATGATAGAGTTACTCCAGTAGATCGTGTGTACACACTTTATGATAGAGTTACTCCAGTAGATCGTGTGTACACACTTTACGATAGAGTTACTCCAGTAGATCGTGTGTACACACTGTATGATAGAGTTACTCCAGTAGATAGTGTGTACACACTTTACGATAGAGTTACTCCAGTAGGTCGTGTGTACACACTGTATGATAGAGTTACTCCAGTAGATCGTGTGTACACACTTTACGATAGAGTTACTCCAGTAGATCGTGTGTACACACTTTACGATAGAGTTACTCCAGTAGATCGTGTGTACACACTTTATGATAGAGTTACCCCAGTAGATCGTGTGTACACACTTTATGATAGAGTTACTCCAGTAGATCGTGTGTACACACTTTATGATAGAGTTACTCCAGTAGATCGTGTGTACACACTTTATGATAGAGTTACCCCAGTAGATCGTGTGTACACACTTTATGATAGAGCTACTCCAGTAGATCGTGTGTACACATGATAGAGTTACTCCAGTAGATCGTGTGTACACACTTTATGATAGAGTTACTCCAGTAGATCGTGTGTACACACTTTATGATAGAGTTACTCCAGTAGATCGTGTGTACACACTTTATGATAGAGTTACTCCAGTAGATCGTGTGTACACACTTTATGGTAGAGTTACTCCAGTAGGTCGTGTGTACACACTTTATGATAGAGTTACTCCAGTAGATCATGTGTACACACTTTATGATAGAGTTACTCCAGTAGATCATGTGTACATAGAGTTACTCCAGTAGATCGTGTGTACACTATGATAGAGTTACTCCAGTAGATCGTGTGTACACACTTTACGATAGAGTTACTCCAGTAGATCGTGTGTACACACTTTACGATAGAGTTACTCCAGTAGATCGTGTGTACACACTTTACGATAGAGTTACCCCAGTAGATCGTGTGTACACACTTTATGATAGAGTTACTCCAGTAGATCGTGTGTACACACTTTATGA
Organism: Pecten maximus; assembly: GCF_902652985.1. NCBI lineage: Eukaryota > Metazoa > Mollusca > Bivalvia > Pectinida > Pectinidae > Pecten > Pecten maximus. The sequence goes on along the minus strand of NC_047019.1, from coordinate 7,118,744 downwards.
TAGAGTTACCCCAGTAGATCGTGTGTACACACTTTATGATAGAGTTACTCCAGTAGATCGTGTGTACACACTTTATGATAGAGTTACCCCAGTAGATCGTGTGTACACACTTTATGATAGAGTTACTCCAGTAGATCGTGTGTACACACTTTATGATAGAGTTACTCCAGTAGATCGTGTGTACATAGAGTTACTCCAGTAGATCGTGTGTACACACTTTATGATAGAGTTACCCCAGTAGATCGTGTGTACACACTTTATGATAGAGTTACTCCAGTAGATCGTGTGTACACACTTTATGATAGAGTTACTCCAGTAGATCGTGTGTACATAGAGTTACCCCAGTAGATCGTGTGTACACACTGTATGATAGAGTTACTCCAGTAGATCGTGTGTACACACTTTATGATAGAGTTACTCCAGTAGATCGTGTGTACACTATGATAGAGTTACTCCAGTAGATCGTGTGTACACACTTTATGATAGAGTTACCCCAGTAGATAGTGTGTACACACTTTATGATAGAGTTACTCCAGTAGATCGTGTGTACACACTTTATGATAGAGTTACCCCAGTAGATCGTGTGTACACACTTTATGATAGAGTTACTCCAGTAGATCGTGTGTACACACTTTATGATAGAGTTACCCCAGTAGATCGTGTGTACACACTTTATGATAGAGTTACTCCAGACATCGTGTGTACACACTTTATGATAGAGTTACCCCAGTAGATCGTGTGTACACACTGTATGATAGAGTTACTCCAGTAGATAGTGTGTACACACTTTATGATAGAGTTACCCCAGTAGATCGTGTGTACACACTTTATGATAGAGTTACTCCAGTAGATCGTGTGTACACTATGATAGAGTTACTCCAGTAGATCGTGTGTACACTATGATAGAGTTACTCCAGACATCGTGTGTACACACTTTATGATAGAGTTACTCCAGTAGATCATGTGTACACACTTTATTATAGAGTTACTCCAGACATCGTGTGTACACACTTTATGATAGAGTTACTCCAGTAGATAGTGTGTACACACTTTATGATAGAGTTACTCCAGTAGATAGTGTGTACACACTTTATGATAGAGTTACTCCAGTAGATCGTGTGTACACATATAGTACACTTTATGATAGAATTACTCCAGTAGATCGTGTGTACACACTTTATGATAGAGTTACTCCAGTAGATCGTGTGTACACACTTTATGATAGAGTTACTCCAGTAGATCGTGTGTACACTATGATAGAGTTACTCCAGTAGATCGTGTGTACACACTTTATGAGAGTTACTCCAGTAGATCATGTGTACACACTTTATTATAGAGTTACTCCAGTAGATCGTGTGTACACACTTTATGATAGAGTTACTCCAGTAGATCGTGTGTACACACTTTATGATAGAGTTACTCCAGTAGATCGTGTGTACATAGAGTTACTCCAGTAGATCGTGTGTACACACTTTACGATAGAGTTACTCCAGTAGATCGTGTGTACACACTTTATGATAGAGTTACTCCAGTAGATCGTGTGTACACACTTTATGATAGAGTTACTCCAGTAGATCGTGTGTACACTATGATAGAGTTACTCCAGTAGATCGTGTGTACACACTTTATGATAGAGTTACTCCAGTAGATCATGTGTACACACTTTATGATAGAGTTACTCCAGTAGATCGTGTGTACACACTGTATGATAGAGTTACTCCAGTAGATAGTGTGTACACACTTTATGATAGTTACTCCAGTAGATCGTGGGTACATAGAGTTACTCCAGTAGATCGTGTGTACACACTTTATGATAGAGTTACTCCAGTAGATCGTGTGTACACACTTTATGATAGAGTTACTCCAGTAGATCGTGTGTACACACTGTATGATAGAGTTACTCCAGTAGATAGTGTGTACACACTTTATGATAGTTACTCCAGTAGATCGTGGGTACATAGAGTTACTCCAGTAGATCGTGTGTACACACTTTATGATAGAGTTACTCCAGTAGATCGTGTGTACACTATGATAGAGTTACCCCAGTAGATCGTGTGTACACACTGTATGATAGAGTTACTCCAGTAGATCGTGTGTACACACTTTATGATAGAGTTACTCCAGTAGATCGTGTGTACACACTTTATGATAGAGTTACTCCAGTAGATCGTGTGTACACACTTTATGATAGAGTTACTCCAGACATCGTGTGTACACACTTTATGATAGAGTTACCCCAGTAGATCGTGTGTACACACTGTATGATAGAGTTACTCCAGTAGATAGTGTGTACACACTTTATGATTGAGTTACTCCAGTAGATCGTGTGTACACACTTTATGATTGAGTTACTCCAGTAGATCGTGTGTACACACTTTATGATAGAGTTACTCCAGTAGATCATGTGTACACACTTTATGATAGAGTTACTCCAGTAGATCGTGTGTAGATAGAGTTACTCCAGTAGATCGTGTGTACACACTTTACGATAGAGTTACTCCAGTAGATCGTGTGTACACACTTTATGATAGAGTTACTCCAGTAGATCGTGTGTACACACTTTATGATAGAGTTACTCCAGACATCGTGTGTACACACTTTATGATAGAGTTACCCCAGTAGATCGTGTGTACACACTTTACGATAGAGTTACCCCAGTAGATCGTGTGTACACACTTTATGATTGAGTTACTCCAGTAGATCGTGTGTACACACTTTATGATAGAGTTACCCCAGTAGATCGTGTGTACACACTGTATGATAGAGTTACTCCAGTAGATCGTGTGTACACACTTTATGATAGAGTTACTCCAGTAGATCGTGTGTACACACTTTATGATAGAGTTACTCCAGTAGATCGTGTGTACACACTTTATAATAGAGTTACTCCAGTAGATCGTGTGTACACACTTTATGATAGAGTTACTCCAGTAGATCGTGTGTACACACTTTACGATAGAGTTACTCCAGTAGATCATGTGTACATAGAGTTACCCCAGTAGATCGTGTGTACATAGAGTTACTCCAGTAGATCGTGTGTACATAGAGTTACTCCAGTAGATCGTGTGTACACACTTTATGATAGAGTTACTCCAGTAGATCGTGTGTACACACTTTATGATAGAGTTACTCCAGTAGATCATGTGTACACACTTTATGATAGAGTTACTCCAGTAGATCGTGTGTACACACTTTACGATAGAGTTACTCCAGTAGATCGTGTGTACACACTTTATGAGAGTTACTCCGGTAGATCGTGTGTACACACTTTATGATAAGAGGATCATGATAAAAATCTTCACAGAAAATCAATATTTTGTTCTCTTTATATTAAAAATTTCAAGGTCACAGCATGAATTTCAAGGTCACAGCTTGGTCTATTAAGACTTTACAACTGATATAGATGAGAGTAATTATACTATCAACAGAAATGATCACCATTTTCTTCATTACTTCAGTACTATCAGTGAAAACCAAAGTTAATCTCTGCATGTCAGACATTTTATCACATTTAAAACCTTAATGATCCGATCAATACCTGCACATAACTATGAACACCTAAACGCCAGGTGTGCTTCCTATGCTTAGAAATGAAAATGTACAAAGTAGGTATTAGCAAATAGATTTTCTGACTTACATGTACAAGTTTTCATAGGAAGAGATCCAAAAGGGATCTTCCAGGCACTCGATAACCAATAAAAGTTTGTTTGTTTTTTCTCATATTCATTCTTTTGTAACAGAAGAAAGAGGAAATGCAGCGACCAGATTCGGGTTCGAACCAGGGACCTCCGAACACTGGCCAAATGCTCTGCCAATAGTACTACATAGTCGCCGATGATCGGTCCCAGTCCAGTTTCACTACACTTTGGCCATGACATATATAAGATACTGACAAAAAATTTACTGTATTACAGATCTTAAAATGAATTCAGGTTCAATATTTAACATATACAACTTCAATGAAGAAGAAACCACAGATGACATTGGAAATATTCATAGACTGATTTCCCAGAAATGGTGAATTCAAACATCATCTGTCAAAATCATAGATGGCAGCCTGCTGTCGGCCATTTTGTTTTGGGATCAGTCTCAACAATTGAACCTACAAATGAAATTTGAGAAAGATCCATTGAGTCATTTTTGAGAAACAGTGGTAAAGATTTCAACTGGTAAAATTTTAATTGGCCAATCAGCCATTTTGTTTTCTGATCAATATTAAAATTAATCATGCAGGAAAGATCTGAAAAGGACCAACGGAATTCTGAGAGTACTCAAATTCTTAGAAACTTTGGTAACAAAGACTGTTCACAGATGAACAGATAAGAGAAGATAGACGATTTGAACAACCAACAATCATCAAATACCTATGGTTTTTCTCTAAACCTTTGTGAGGACAACATTTCAAAGTTCAGATCAAAAGCTAAGTGGGATTTTTTATTTGGCATCATTCTGAACCTCCAAAAAGGAGAGCTCGGTTTTTTATCCTTTGCATAGGGTTAGTTCATTAGTAGTTTTGCAAAGGTAGGTTGAATTAGATGTAACACTTCCACACTAACAAGGAATGTTGCGTAATGGCCGGTTGTAACAGTATTTACGTTACAGGTACACTGGTTCCCCTAACAGGAAGACGACATTCCAGGCAGACATTATTTTTGTGTGATGTATACCACAGCTGAAGCAGAGCCAACACTAGCAAACTCGAGTGGCTATATTTATATACAAAGTAGAATTTATTGTACAATGGCTGAGTGCCTATCTCATTTTAACCACATATCGTTTTAAAAAGAATAAGCAGTACTAGATTTGTTCAGAAAGCCATTGCCAGCAGAATAGATTGTTCCCACTGCTCAGAGCTAACATAATCTGTCTTCAATATGGTCACTATCTCTATAAACATCCAACATCTGTCTAAAAATATCACCTCTCTACAACCATCACCTCACTACAACCATCACCTCTCTACAACCATCACCTCTCTACAACCATCATCTCTTCAACCATCACCTGTCTACAACCATCACCTGTCTACAAACATCACCTAACTACAAACATCACCTAACTACAAACATCACCTGTCTACAACATCACCTGTCTACAACCATCACCTGTCTACAACCATCACCTGTCTACAACCATCACCTCTCTACAACCATCACCTCTCTACAACCATCACCTGTCTACAACCATCACCTCACTACAACCATCACCGGTCTACAAACATCACCTGTCTACAACCATCACCTGTCTACAACCATCACCTGTCTACAATCATCACCTGTCTACAACCATCACCTGTCTACAAACATCACCTGTCTACAACCAATCACCTATCATAAATCATCACTGTCTACAACCATCCACACCTGTCTAACAAATCATCACCTGTCTACAACCATCACCTGTCTACAAACCATCACCTGTCTACAACCATCACCTGTCTACAACCATCACCTCTCTACAACCATCACCTGTCTACAACCATCACTCTCTACAAACCATCACCTGTCTACAACCATCACCTGTCTACAACCATCACCTGTCTACAACCATCACCTGTCTACAACCATCACCTGTCTACAACCATCACCTGTCTACAACCATCACCTGTCTACAAACCATCACCTGTCTACATCACCATCACCTGTCTACAACCATCACCTGTCTACAACCATCACCTGACTACAAACATCACCTGTCTACAAACCATCACCTGTCTACAACCATCACCTGTCTACAAACATCACCTGACTACAACCATCACCTGTCTACAAACATCACCTGACTACAACCATCACCTGTCTACAACCATCACCTGTCTACAACCATCACCTGTCTACAACCATCACCTGTCTACAACCATCACCTCTCTACAACCATCACCTGTCTACAACCATCACCTAACTACAACCATCACCTGTCTACAAACATCACCTAACTACAACTATCACCTGTCTACAACCTTCACCTGTCTACAAACATCACCTGTCTACAACCATCACCTGTATACATCACCATCACCTGTCTACAACCATCACCTGTCTACAACCATCACCTCTATACATCACCATCACCTGTCTACAACCATCACCTGTCTACAACCATCACCTCTCTACAACCATCACCTCTCTACAATCATCAGCTGTCTACAACCATCACCTGTCTACAAACATCACCTATCTACAACAATCACCTGTCTACAACCATCACCTCTCTACAACCATCACCTCCTACAAACATCACCTCTCTACAAACATCTCCTCTCTAAAACCATCATCCCTCTACAACCATCACCTGTCTACAACCATCACCTCACTACAACCATCACCTGTCTACAAACATCACCTATCTACAACCATCAACTCTCTACAATCATCACCTCACTACAAACATCACCTGTCTACAAACATCACCTCACTACAAATATCACCTCTCTAAAACCATCAGATCACTACAAACTGGTAAGTTTAAAGGGATTTAGGCAGGGGAAAGAGAGAAGGGGAGGCAAGGAGGGAAAAGGCAAGGAAAAGAAAGAAGAATACAAGGAGGGGCAAGTGATGTCAAGGGGAAGGGGCAGGTTGTAACAGAGATGGGAACGGAGAAAGGCAGGAGGCATGAGGGAGGGTATTGAGGGTATGTATGGAGGGTATGGAGGGGCAAGGAGGAGAGGGAAGCACAGGGAAAGCAGGGAGGAGGGGAGGCAAATTGGAGGGGAAGCAAGAGGGATAGGGGGGGGGTTCAGGAGGGGGGCAAGGAGAAGGGAGGATAGGAAGGGGGAGGGGTACAGGAGGGGGCAAGGAGAAGGGGATAGGTATTGGGAGGGGTACAGGTGGGAGGGGAGGGGGATAGGTAGGGGGGTAGCTAGCTCTATAATCAGAAACCTAGAACTGATGAGCAGCTGAGGGAAAGGGAAAACATAGCTCTATACTGATGCCACAACGGAACCATAAACATCTGTTTCTGTGACCCAATCACAAGCAATCAAGGTAAGAAAGTGGGGGGATCTATGTAGAATAACTAGTGGTAGTTAGTCTGTTGGCATGGTGATCTGTCAGTACACCCACAGTGTATGTGTGGTAGGTGTGTAAGGGTGAACATTTATATGTACTATTGTAAGGGTGAACATTTATATGTACTATTGTAAGGGTGAACATTTATTTGTACTATTGGAAGGGTGAACATTTATATATACTGTTGTAAGGGTGAACATTTATATGTACTGTTGTAAGGGTGAACATTTATATATACTGTTGTAAGGGTGAACATTTATATGTACTGTTGTCAGGGTGAACATTTAAATATACTGTTGTAAGGGTAAACATTTAAATATACTGTTGTAAGGGTGAACATTTATATGCACTGTTGTAAGGGTGAACATTTATATATATTGTTGTAAAGGTGAACATTTATATATACTGTTGTCAGGGTGAACATTTAAATATACTGTTGTAAGGGTGAACATTTAAATATACTGTTGTAAGGGTGAACATTTATATGCACTGTTGTAAGGGTGAACATTTATATATATTGTTGTAAAGGTGAACATTTATGTCTACTGTTGTCAGGGTGAACATTTATATATACTGTTGTCAGGGTGAACATTTATATGTACTGTTGTAAGGGTGAACATTTATATATATTGTTGTAAAGGTGAACATTTATGTCTACTGTTGTCAGGGTGAACATTTATATATACTGTTGTCAGGGTGAACATTTATATGTACTGTTGTAAGGGTGAACATTTATATGTACAATTGTAAGGGTGAACATTTATATGTACTGTTGTAAGGGTGAACATTTATATGTACTGTTGTAAGGGTGAACATTTATATGTACTGTTGTAAGGGTGAACATTTATATGTACAATTGTAAGGGTGAACATTTATATGTACTGTTGTAAGGGTGAACATTTATATGTACAATTGTAAGGGTGAACATTTATTATATGTTCTGTTGTAAGGGTGAACATTAATATGTACTGTTGTAAGGTTGAACATTTATATGTACTGTTGTAAGGGTGAACATTTATATGTACAATTATATGAGTGAACATTTATATGTAGGGTGAAAAATTATTTATACTGTTGTGTAGTGGAACTGGACTTGGTTGATCGTCGGCGACCAGGTAGCTCAACTGGCTAGTGTTCGGAGGTCCCAGGTACGAACCCCAGTCTGGCCGTGCATTTTTCCTCTCCTATTACAGTTGTAAGGGTGAACATTTATGTGTACTGTTGTAGGAGTGAACATTTATGTGTAAATGATTGTATATACATATAATTACATTAATATTTCACTGGATATATCGTATTAGTCACTAAATCATCACATATTGATATTTTCACTTTGTAGGCTTAGAGATTTTGAGATACCTTTAAAATGATGGAATGAAAAATGATGCGAAAACTTTCTGTTATCTTATACATGTATTCAGAATTCAGTCCTTCAAAGTATGTAGTTTAAAATTAGAGATTTTATGAGGAGTTACACAAGAAATATCAAGAGTAAACACTCATTAAATCCCTTGCAATATCAGATAGGATGTTTAGTTCACTCAAGACTGCATCTGATAACCATGTCTACATTTCATAATCATTGTAAGCAAATACTAAGAGAAGTTTAATACCATTATCCAGAAGTTACTGGTTTGTAACCTTGACCCTATTGGGTGTTGATTGGGTTAGTGGTAGCTCACAGTAGTAGTTACTGGTTTGTGACCTTGACCTCATTAGATGTTGTTTGGGTCAATAATAACTCACAGTAGTAGTTACTGGTTTGTGACCTTGACCCTATCAGATGTTGACTGGGTCAGTAGTAACTCACAGTAGTAGGTACTGGTTTGTGACCTTGACCCTATCAGATGTTGATTGGGTCAGTACTACTACTGGTTTGTGACCTTGACCCTATCAGATGTTGATTGGGTCAGTGGTAACTCACAGAAATAGTTACTGGTTTGTGACCTTGACCCCATCAGATGTAGATTGGGTCAGTAGTACTACTGGTTTGTGACCTTGACCAAATCAGATGTTGATTGGGTCAGTGGTAACTCACAGAAATAGTTACTGGTTTGTGACCTTGACCCCATCAGATGTAGATTGGGTCAGTAGTACTACTGGTTTGTGACCTTGACCCTACCAGATGTTGATTGGGTCAGTAGTTCTACTGGTGTGTGACCTTGACCCTACCAGATGTTGACTGGGTCAGTGGTAACTCACAATAGTATACAACCCAAATGTCTTTCAACATGGTGCTCCCTGCTATGCCAACTCCAGAAACTCCAAGCTGGGGAAAGTGGGTGTTCCAATAAAAATCCTCTGTAAGACAGATGGAGGGGGCAGCGGGAGGGGGATGGAGGGGATGGAGGGGGATGGCGGGCTGATGATTGAGAATCTGGCCAAATTTCGATCCTATACACTGGTGTAGTATATAATTGAAGTTGAAGCATCATTAATTATCGCCGAACCAGCTGTTATATCTACCACTGTTATGAAGTCATCAGGTTGGTGGATGGGTTTAAACTTTCACTGACATTTTAAATAGCTGTGTAGATACAGGCATTGACAGGCTCAACTTTACAACAATTGTAATGGCTATCAGATGGGAGGTTCACACACCTGTCGGAAGGTCTAAACTACCATTCACAGTGAAGCGTGCTCTGTAATCTGCAAGACAAGCTACCACTGTGTACGAAAAAGATTATACCCTAAGAGAAAAAAATAAGCCCTCCGGAATAAATTTTTCGTTGTACGGTAAGGGTTGTAATCTATATTTTAAAGAAGGAATTGCATGAACAGTAGTTTTTAGGGAGGGACTGGGGGTGCAGATTTTAGTGAGATGGAAATATAATTGTACTATGTGGACCTCAGGGAAAAGGATGTTGTCTCCGGAGCTCAAGGTCATCCGGGATTGAATGGATATGCTGGTACAAAACATCTGTTGTTTTCCTAGCTTTTAATTAAGATCAATTATTGATTATTTCTGTAAGAATTAATGAGAGTTATAAACAAAATGAACAATAGGTAGCCTATAAGGCAACCGGAAATCCCACTCACCTGTAAACAAAATATCTCAGGACTCCGGAAACCTTATGTAATGATCCTCGGATCTATTGAAATCCCAGAACGTGCAGTTATAGCACAAACACACTATACACATAGGCTGCTAAGTAGAAATCCAGGCAGCCTCCAAAAGTCCTGACCAGTTTTCACAAATTCTGTAGAAAATCAGAAAAAGATTGAAATGTAGGTAGATATCCAGGGACGATCTGTGCCAGGCTACATAGTGTAGTGTTTATATATATATCGTGTGTAGGGCATCACTGCTTCAATATATGCCAGCAGCTATGCTCGTATCATATACAGATATGGCTTGTTTTACAAATGCTCCCTCATGATCGGCTTCTAATTTAATTTCTCCTGAAGATTTGATGGAAATTTTTGATAACCATTTACCGAAAGACAACATATATACTCACCACCATTATTGAGAATGTCTAGATTCCATCACTATGGAGTCTGAGTACTGTATGATACAGAACTCCCAGCAGCCTATCATCCCTTACAGCATGCTTTGACCATGGTGAGCTTATATATACACAGACACCTGGGGAGATGGCCTGTATGTAACAGTATAGCTCCCCCAACTGGTACAGGTCACTGATCCTCCCACCCCAGGGGTCACTGATCCTCCACCCCAGGGGTAACCGATCCCCCACCCCAGGGGTAACCAATCCTCCTCTGACCCCAGAGGTAACAGCAATCAGCCATTAATCCCCTACCCTGATTCAGCATCAGCCCCCCCCCCCCCCCCCCCCCCCCCCCCCCCCCCATTTCCCTTCCTCCACCAGCATTAATGGTTTTCTTAATATTTTCAAAATCAAATCATGTATTTTCAAATCATACCTCAAACAAACCAGTAGGAAGCAAAAGCTGCCTGGTTAAGACAGTCTCAACCGTAGAGATTTAACTGAGTCCCAATTTTCAACCTTGTTTCAAGTGATGTTTTTAATTTTTGCCTGGCATGGGGGAAGTAACTGAATCCGAGTTGTAAATAATTTTGTCTAAGCATCTGTCTAAAGTTCAGAGGTTTCAGTTTCAAATCCTGACCCTGTTTCTCATTCCCGGTACATATAACATATATATAGAAGTTTTACATAAATGAACTCATATGACCTCTGATAAGTATGTGATGCTTATATCTTATCTTGTTGGCTGGCATCTTGAAAATATCCTAGAATCATCAGATTTTCTACTATGGCAAACCTTATATTGAACAGTAGTAGACAACTGAAAACTCACGAAACAAGTATCTGAAATATGTTATAGTCACAATGCCACATCATTGTTATATTCACAATGCCACATCATTGTTATAGTCACAATGCCACATCATTGTCATAGTCACAATGCCACATCATTGTTATAGTCACAATGCCACATCATTGTCATAGTCACAATGCCACATCATTGTTAGTCATAATGCCACATCATTGTTATAGTCACAATGCCACATCATTGTCATAGTCACAATGCCACATCATTGTTATAGTCACAATGCCACATCATTATCATAGTCACAATGCCACATCATTGTTATAGTCACAATGCCACATCATTGTTACAGTCACACTGCCACATTATTGTTATAGTCACACTGCCACATCATTGTTAGTCACAATGCCACATCATTGTTATAGTCACAATGCCACATCATTGTTAGTCACAATGCCACATCATTGTTATAGTCACACTGCCACATCATTGTTATAGTCACAATGCCACATTATTGTTATAGTCACAATGCCACATCATTGTTATAGTCACACTGCCACATCATTGTTATAGTCACAATGCCACATCATTGTTATAGTCACAATGCCACATCATTGTTATAGTCACAATGCCACATCATTGTTATAGTCACAATGTCACATCATTGTTATAGTCACAATGCCACATCACTGTTAGTCACAATGCCACATCATTGTTACAGTCACAATGCCACATCGTTGTTATAGTCACAATGCCACATCATTGTTACAGTCACAATGTCACTTCATTGTTATAGTCACAATGCCACATCATTGTAAGTCACAATACCACATCATTGTTATAGTCATAATGCCAAATCATTGTCACAGTCACACTGTCAATTACAAGTCATTGTGATATTGCAATGCTTTTATACAATATGTGACAATGACATTTACTGTATCATGTCACATTGTCAGTCATAGTCCAATGTGACTTTATCATTTCATGTAACAAGTCACAACACCACGTCACACATGTTTTAACAGCACAATACCAAACACCATATTTAACATTTCTAGTACCTTTGTAAACATAACGACAGGATATGTTCACAATTAGAACTTGTAGTCCGGACTCTGTCCAAGTCAGTCATATCAAACTAATAATAAACTTAATATCAGCAATGTATGATATTGTCGGTGAATATAGGTTTGTGTGATCGTAGCCGATATAGCACAACTGACGTCAAAGCACCGATCCTTCCAAGTATTCTGGACTAGACATGTTGCTGTGTGTATTTATAGCCAAAGGCAGCATATGTTTTGTATAAGAAGTTGTTACTACAAATATGCACCAACCGATTCCTCCTTCATAACACATGAGCACACAATTCAAGCACTCGTGAACCCTCTTTCTTTACAGAGGAGCGAGAAATTACATGAAAGATTGAGACAGAATAACACCAGTGGGTAATTGATGCTCATTTTCTTTGTCGCTACACACCTGATCAAGTTGCCATGGTAACCTGTAAGTGAAAGCTTCCTCACGACAGCATTGTGTTGAGAAGACAAGCAAAAGATCAGGTGAGAGAGCAGATCAGGGGAGGCAATCCAACCTACATCACATTTACTTTAATGCTTCAATGAAAAGCTACGATCTCAGAAAAGAAATTATCTTGCTTTTACTGTTCCAAGTACATGAGAAGTCAGTCAGATGTTTGCAAGTTTCATCATACTGAACAGTTTCTTAATCAAAGTACCGAAAGTCCTGAAGTCAAATATGAAGCACAATGGAGCACACCTGCAACTTTTCAAAAGGCAGAATTCGTATTTAAAGTTCAATGGAGATGTAAAGTTCATTTGTGGTTAGTAGTAGGGAATACTAGCCTTGCCCTTTGTGATAGAATACTTGCCCATCTAGTATCAGACGTATTTCACTGTTGTCTCATACAATGAAGAAAAAAAAAAGAAAAATATAATTTTTACCCATATTCTGTAATCAAAACTCTGTTTCACAATACATGAAAATTCATGTTATATCAGTAAAATATGTGAACTCTTGTGAGAAGCTTTTAAACTTCCTCTGGTCACAAGAAATTATCCAAAGACGTGTAAAACTCTAAGTTACAAAGGGCCATAACTCCTGAAAATGTTTGAACTGCAACTAAATTTTACAATATGCACAACTTCAAGTCAGACACATGTGAAATTTTGACACCTTTTTAAGAAATTGTGAGACTAGATGTAGTCACATGTAATTGACAACAGAGAAGTTAATATTCTAAGGGTCGTAGCTCTCAAAAGTATATTACAAAGGGCCATAACTCTCAAAAATATGTTACAAAGGGCCTTAACTCTCAAAAGTATGTTACAAAGGGCTATAACTCTCAAAAATATGTTACAAAGGGCCATAACTCTCAAAGAAATTGATATGACTATTTCTGTTCTATCAATCTTCATTAATATCCAACACCAATGCCTGGGTGAGATCCTCTGGCATCAAACTTGTTACAGGTTTGGAGAGCCTGTAATGGAATCCAAGTCGTATTTCTACAATTACCGTTGTATACTATTGGGAACCACCTGTTAAAAAGTTTTGTCAGGAATTGGAGGGAGTCCAGTACCAAAAACACATTCAGCTTGTATGAATGGAACACCATCGTGTAATTCTGCAGTTTTACAATGAATAAAACCTACAACAGTGGTTATGGCTGTCTATAAAATGTCTACATTGGCAGTGAATTAGAAAACTATACCCAACACATGAATGCTCACATGCAACCCGGCATAATATTGGAAAGAATTCAGTACAGTGATCTTCTTTACAATCAGTCTTCGATACGGCAATTCACTTGGTTGTTAGTCTTCAGGAGATGGATTCATATAACTGTCTGTCTGTCAGTACAGTGGTTCACATAACTATTAGTCTTTAGTACCGGATTCACATAACTATCAGTATTCTGTACAGTGATTCACATAACTATCAGTCTTTAGTACAGTGGTTCAAATAACTATCAGTCTTTAGTACAAGGATTCACATAACTATCAGTCTTTAGTACAGTGATTCACATAACTATCAGTCTTTAGTACAGTGATTCACATAACTATCAGTCTTTAGTATACAGATTCACATAACTATCAGTCTTTAGTATACGGATTCACATAACTATCAGTCTTTAGTACAGTGATTCATATAACTATTAGTCTTCAGTACAAGGATTCACATAACTGTCAGCTTTAGTACAGGTATTCACATAACTATCAGTCTTTAGTACAAAGATTCACATAACTATTAGTCTTCAGTACACGGATTCACATAACTATCAGTCTTTAGTACACGGATTCACATAACTATCAGTATTTAGTACAGAGGTTCAAATAACTATCAGTATTCTGTAGAGATTCACATAACTATCAGTCTTTAGTAAAGAGATTCACATAACTATCAGCCTTTAGTACACGGATTCACATAACTATCAGTATTTAGTACAGAGATTCACATAACTATCAGTCTTTAGTACACGGATTCACATAACTATCAGTATTTAGTACAGGGATTCACATAACTATCAGTCTTTAGTACACGGATTCACATAACTATCAGTCTTTAGTACACGGATTCACATAACTATCAGTATTTAGTACAGAGATTCACATAACTATGCTTTCAGTTTAGGAATTCACATAACCATCTGTCTTCAGTGCAGGAATTCACATATCTATAAATCTCCCAGAAATTTACTCAGAGGTGTTGTTATGCCAATTTATACATTAACTGGCCTTTTCAAAATGTATTGTAATTTTTTGATCATCTTGTCTATCTTGATATCAATCTCCGGGGACGTATATACAGTCATTATTTGACTAGGGTTGGCCTGTAGTCACATATTTAACGGTGTTCGGTTACATATAGACAGCTCAGACAAAGTAGACAATATATTGATTATGGGGACTGATAGTGCGGGATTGGTTATCAACTAAGTAGATGTGTTATGAGGCTTTATGACTGTCTCTCGAGGGACTCTAAATCCCCATCACACAATACACATCATTGACTGTCTCTTTAAACATTGTCCATGAAACAGCATGATTCAAAACATCATCTGCATTACACCTTACTTTGAAACCTCATCTACGTTAAACCTCACCTCAAAACATCATAAGACCTTACATCATTCAAGATCACATCATATGTCAGGTTTACACAAAACATCAAGGTCACAGACAAATACATCAAGGTCACACTCCAACATATCAATATCACACACAAATACATTTAGGTCACACTCCAATATGTCAAGGTCCCTCCCTACATCAAGGTCACATCATACATAAAGGTCAAAGCATACATCAAGGTCACACCATCCATCAAGGTCATACCGTACATCAAGGTTAAATCATACATCAAGGTCATACCATACACCAAGGTCATACCGTACATCAAGGTCATATCATACATGAAGGTCACACCATACTGAAGAACCTCAGATTTCTCCCGAGAAGGGATAAAACCTAGGCGAAGAAGAGTTGTCAAGACCGACCTGGTGCTGCAACAAAGTCACACCATATATTAAGGTCATAACAAACATCAAGGTCATAACATACATCAAGGTAACATCAAGTTCACACCATACATCAAGGTCATACCATTCATCAAAGTCACACCATACATCAAGGTCACACCATACATCAAGGTCACGTACACCATAAATCAAGGTCACACACACCATACATCAAGGGTACACACACACACCATTCGTCAAGGTCACACCATAAATTGAGGTCACACCTAGAATATGAGAACAATTGAAGACACAGTACATCGGATACCTTGAAACATCATTTTGAAAAACAATAATGTGATAGATATAACTACTTTGGCATCTAAAGCTGCTTCCTTCTCTGTAACCAGCCTCCGGAGTCACATCAAATTTGTTTTGGCCATGAAAAAATTTTTTAGTCTACACTCAGCAAATAAACATGTTCGGTTGGCTCTCAGCTGTGTTAGAATTTAGAATTTATAACAGAGAGCATCTCTATAAATCATCCTGATCCCAAATTACTTGAGCTGTCTTCCAAATTGTTAGCCTTGTATACAAGTAAACATTATACAGGTCCCCAAGCTTCACTTAAGCACCAATATGTTTTACTGCTACATGGAAGTATACACATTTGTCTGAACATGATCATGATTTTTTTGTACAATTAGTTTGCTATTATTCAACAATTACATGTAAAACCAGAGTCATAATACGCAGTGCCAGTAAAACCTAGTTCCTTATCTTTTCCTTCTCATCCATCAAAAGATAACTTATTCATTAAAACATTGGACATCATATTTGTTCCCAATAATGAATAAAAGCATCTTGTTTGCTTTGAATGATAAAAAAAAAAACCCATAATAGTCTTTGTTACTGCATATTTTCCACCTTTCACAATAGAAAATTGTGGACGATAAATCACTTACTACACTGAACACATACTTCCCGTTCAGGGCCATTCATGATTATATGACCATGAAAGGGGTGTGTGTGTGTGCAGTGGCCTGTGATAACAAATTCTGTAAGAAAGGGGAGATAAGCAATAATTAAACAATACTTACTAACCAAGGGGATAAATCAGGGGTCAATCTGTTTACCTGTTGTATACCTATGTTGTACCTATGTATACCTGGACAAATGATATTTTTTACCTGTACCCTACCTGGGCAAGGGATCAATCTTTTTACCTGTACCCTACCTGGGCAAGGGATCAATCTTTTTACCTGTTCCCTACCTGGGCAAGGGATCAATTGTTTTACCTGTACCCTACCTGGTCTAAGGATATTTTTTTAATATGTACCCTACCTGGGCAAGGGATCAATATATCTATCTGTTACCTATGTGTGAAAGAAGAACTCTTTATACCTGGATTAAATAATAATTACAGAGTTGAGACACCAACAGACAGTGTCATGTGAGGTATCTAGGGAGACACCAACAGACAGTGTCATATGAGGACGGATGTCTAGGGAGACACCAACAGACAGGGTCATATGAGGTATCTAGGGAGACACCAACAGACAGTGTCATATGAGGTATATATGAAGACACCAACAGACAGTGTCATATGCGGTATCTAGGGAGACACCAACAGACAGTGTCATATGAGGTATCTAGGGAGACACCAACAGACAGTGTCATATGAGGTATCTAGGGAGACACCAACAGACAGTGTCATATGAGGTATCTAGGGAGACACCAACAGTGTCATATGAGGTAACTAGGGAGACACCAACAGACAGTGTCATATGAGGTATCTAGGGAGACACCAACAGTGTCATATGAGGTATCTAGGGAGACACCAACAGACAGTGTCATATGAGGTATGTAGGGAGACACCAACAGCCAGAGTCATATTAGGTATCTAGGGAGACACCAACAGACAGTGTCATATGAGGTATCTATGAAGACACCAACAGACAGTGTCATATGAGGTATGTAGGGAGACACCAACAGCCAGAGTCATATGAGATATGTAGGGAGACACCAACAGCCAGTGTCATATGAGGTATCTAGGGAGACACCAACAGACAGTGGCATATGAGGTATCTAGGGAGACACCAACAGTGTCATATGAGGTAACTAGGGAGACACCAACAGACAGTGTCATATGAGGTATCTAGGGAGACACCAACAGTGTCATATGAGGTATCTAGGGAGACACCAACAGACAGTGTCATATGAGGACGAATGTCTAGGGAGACACCAACAGACAGTGTCATATGAGGTATCTAGGGAGACACCAACAGACAGTGTCATATGAGGTATCTAGGGAGACACCAACAGACAGTGTCATATGAGGTATGTAGGGAGACACCAACAGACAGTGTCATATGAGGTATGTAGGGAGACACCAACAGCCAGGGTCATATGAAGATGTGTGTCTGGGGTGACACCAACAGACAGTGTCATATGAGGACGGATGTCTAGGGGACACCAACAGCCAGCGTCATATAAGGACAGGTGTCTAGGGGACATCAATAGACATGGTCATATGAGGACAGGTGTCTAGAGGGGACACCAACAGCCAGGGTCATATAAGGACAGGTGTCTAGGGGACATCAATAGACATGGTCATATGAGGACAGGTGTCTAGAGGGGACACCAACAGCCAGGGTCATATAAGGACAGGTGTCTAGGGGACATCAATAGACAGGTGTCTAGGGGACATCAATAGACAGGTGTCTAGGGGACATCAATAGACAGGTGTCTAGGGGACATCAATAGACAGGTGCCTAGTGGACATCAATAGACAGGTGTCTAGGGGACATCAATAGACAGGTGTCTAGGGGACATCAATAGACATGGTCAAGTTTAAGCTTTTTTGGAACCAGATTACAACTGATCTTTTGGAAAATGATAATATTGTAATTGTTTTCTCTCAGAACCATTTTAAACCAAACTTTTATCTCAAAATGAACAAAACCTCATCAATAGTAACGGTTTTGATAACTTATATAAGATATACAGGCTTCCATTAGTTACACAATATAACCAAGATATTGAATGAAATTAATCTACTGACTTACAAGTTATGGGCCCTCTTATAAAAACCTGTGTATAGTGACCAGGTTACCATGGCATCCAAATTTATGGGATACAATATTGCATATGCATATCTAGTCATGGTACCTTATATTCCTGTCAATGGTTTCATTGAAAATGGTTCTTAAGTTAAGGAGGAAGGGTTTTAAAGATTTGCAAAATTTCCCCCATTTGGCCCTGCCCCTCAGGCCCCAGGGAGGTATGAGCCACTGTTCAAAGATGGCTGAGATCAAATTTGGACCACTGCCATTCATGGGGGTTGTCAGCACCCCCATTTCTACAATTTAAAATCCCCATCACCTAATTATATATATATGAATGCTTTCAGTCAAATATGATCGATATCCAGTGTATAGTTCCAGAGAAGAAGTCATTTATTGCAATACATATGTTATTACTATTGCCAAATTGCCCTCTGATGGCCTTTGCCTGTCGAGGCCCTCTAGGGGTTCAGCCACTCATTTGTATAATTTTAATCTCCATCACCTACAGATTCTTCGAAAGTAAACTTAATTGCAATCAGTGGTTAAGATTAAGATATCATAAAATGTCAATGTACAGACCCTCATTGACATTCAAATGTACAGACCCTCATTGACATTTAAATGTACAGACCCTCAATGACATTCAAATGTATAGACCCTCATTGACATTTAAATGTATAGACCCTCAGTGACATTCAAATGTACAGACCCTCATTGACATTTAAATGTACAGACCCTTAATGACATTCAAATGTACAGACCCTCATTGACATTTAAATGTATAGACCCTCAGTGACATTCATATGTACAGACCCACACTGACATTCAAATGTAGAGAACCCTCACTGACATTCAAATGTAGACCCTCACTGACATTCAAATGTAGAGAACCCTCACTGACATTCAAATGTAGACCCTCACTGACATTCAAATGTATAGACCCTCACTGACATTCAAGGGTAGACCCTCACTGACATTCAATTGTACAGACCCTCACTGACATTCAAATGTACAGACCCTCACTGACATTCAAATGTATAGACCCTCACTGACATTCATGTGTACAGACCCTCATTGACATTCAAATGTAGAAACTCATTGACATTCAAATATACTGAACCCTCATTGACATTCAATTACCTACTAAATGTTGATAATCTAGAATTTTTTTCTGATATGGCTTAGAAGTTCAGACGGTCAGGCATAATGTGTTAATATTTTTCAACAGTTTGTAAATAATAAATATAGGTCTACCTAGCTGTGGTGAACTTATAAGATGATGTGTTAATACATAACTGTATTTCATAACCATTTTTAAACATTTGCGAGAAAACATTGACCTTGTGACCTACAATGAACTTTAGACAATTTGTTAATTTGATTAGGAGTTTGCGACTATAAACGTACAACCTATTGACCGATAGGATAAGTGAACTTTAGATCATATGTTAGAATGAGCTTATAACATCCATACATATGAATGATTTTTTTTTAATAATGTAAGGAATTTTTTTCACTAAGTTTAAATTTGCCTCAATAATTCTGCAAAGCGGCATTTGTAATAGGAGACGAGAAATGCCATAACCAGACAGGGACTCGAACCCAGGACAACAAAGTCTTCAATCAAAAGACACACCTTCCGTATTCAGTTGGGTAACAAATTTAACAGGAAGGGGTAAATTTAACAACCAGAACGGGACTCGAACCAGGACCTCCAAACTCTAGAGGGATGCTTTAGATAACTCAAGTTCTAAATAAGATATAAAAAATGTACTCTACCATGTTTGCTATCAACGCCAGTTTTGATTGGTTGAAAACCATGTATTATTTTCCAATAATACACGCTTGTGCCAATAATACACGCTCGTGAGTTACGGCTGTTTCAATTTGATATATCTAATATTCACTTGTTTCATATAAGGTTACTGTAGCCGAGCGGGCTAATGGGTTAGTCTTTCATTAAATTTTTATCATGACGCGAGTTCGAATCCTACGGAGGCCCACTTTTTTTTTTTTTTTTTTTTTTATCCTTTTTTATTAAATTTTCAAAATCAATGCCATATGATAGTTGCTCTTTATCGTAGTGCTGTAGTGCCTGTAAAGAAATGTATATTTCGTCATTAAATAATGCAATATTTATAAATTACAAGGGTTCCCGGGGTTTATTAGAAAGAGGTCGATCTCAGAACTAAACAGTACATGGTAGAATAGAAATAATCAACTTTGACTCGTGTATTGTTGCAGGATATACAACTCGGACTCGGATATTTTTTGCAATTTTAATTAATAACTCAGGCCTGCGGCCTTCGTTATTAATTAAATTGCAAAATATCCTCGTCCTCGTTGTATATCCTGCAACAATACACAAATCATCGTTAATTATTTCTTAAATAACTTGTCGTAAAAATTAGTATTACATGTAAAACAAGAATATCTGCCTGTGAGATTCCCTTTGGTTAAATATACCTTTCGTAAGTTATAGTTTAACTAGTACCAGACCATATAAGCATGTCTTAGGCAATATTTGTTTAATACCTTGAAAAATATCAAAATAGAGTTTATGCATTATTAATTGCTATATAACATAATATGACATAAATAATTTGTGTAATATTTTAGTTTGAACTCACATTTTTGTGTGTCAAGGCATATGTGTATTTGGTACATTAATGTGTAGTTACATATGTGCTACATTGCACGGTATACAAATGTACATGTAAAATGTGCGAAAAAACATGTGCATTGTAAAAAGTGAACAATGTACAATGTAAGTGGGAGAAACCTGTGAAGTAGTGATGGTAGTGTACAATGTGTAGGTTAGAGACATATGCATCTAATATTGAGACACGTGCATACAAGTGTGTCGATGTGTCACATATATGTTTACACACGTGTGTCTAACATGTGTGTACATGTGTGTGTAACATGTGTGTACCTATGTTAAACATGCATGATCTGCCACTTACCTTCTGTGATCAGCTTTATCAGAATCACAGCGGCTCTGCGCACGCTACAGCCGACATATGATGTACTAACGGAATCGCATGTACACGTACATTAGTGCTGCGAGGGTTCCCCTCCCCGAACGTGGTTACGCCCCGCCGCATCTCACGCGGAGAGATGCGTCTCTCAGACGAGGCCATTGTCAGGCAGAGGGGAAGCAGACTTGCCGACCACTAATATTCTGCACGCATGTTGGTATTTTATCAGATATCATTGATTCTTTGTTTGCATGTCGCTGAGCCGGCTATAACGGAACTCTAGTCAATCCAGACACGTCACGAAACAATAGGAATAATTCATCTATTGTTGTGTTGTTTGTCATGACTCTTGAGGAATAATTTTGGAGAATTTCTTTATGCTCAATTTTGCGTTAGAGATGTCGCCCTTGAATCGACTATCGTCATCCAATTTTGGATGCGAGTGGGATGTATGGCGGATTGCGAGGGGAGTAAGCTTCAAACGTTTCCATTTGTTATAGCATCCGTGCACGTGATGGCCGGTAATCTGATCAAAATTATTAATTTAATAAACGAACTTATTTCTCCAAATATACAATTTGGCATAATCGTCACAATGTTATTTAAGCGCAATGCCACCAGAGACATATATACAGATATATATATCTGTATATATGTCTCTGATGCCACCAACACGAAAACTATACAACGAATTACGTTCGAATGTTGTAAAAAAAAAACAAAAAAAACAGCCCACTCACATCTCTTCCTAAGTTTCCTGCTAGTAAAGCACATTCTTCCCTATATGAAATAAAATAACGTCCTTTCCGTTTGTATATACTTTTAAGTATTGAAAACGGAACCAAATTATGATTCATTTTAACCACCCGTTGAAAACGGACCCTATTGAAAAATAAACCCCGTTTGGTAATTATGGAGTGACTCCGTGACTGTGGAATATTTAAATTATGAATATAAGTGGCCTTAAGATGATTTTGACCAGTCTCCAGAAAATGTCTGTTTGTAATTTGATACTTGAGTCTGGCTGCCTGTGAAACCACAAACTCAGCAGGACTCTCGCCTCCGGAACAGTATGCCCTCGTTAACACAGAGTGGTCAGTTCCTTATCTGAGGACATGCTATATTGCTCCCACTCCTGTTGACCGCGCGACTGGTCTTTATGGAACGTCTTCAATTATATATGTTAATTTGGCTTCAGTCCCTAAAACGTCCACACTAGGGGGAGATAATTTAGTATTAGACCTAGAATTTAGTGGAGCAAATCTAACAAAAAACTTAGGGACTGGTGGCCAGTCTATGTGCGATAGAATTAACAATTTATATGAATACTTAATTATAAACACCGCGTGCCACTAGACTATTGCCCCGGGGTCATCATTGACCCATAGAACCTTAGCCGTTAATCCATATATTCGAAAGTTGAAAATTGACTCCAGATTCAACATTGAAAATGGGATCCAAATAACTTGTTATAATTTATTGACCTGTTTCAAAATTTAATAGTGAATGCGTTCCCTTACTCTTTACATAGCCGATTAATGTTCCCAAGACGTCCGCGGCCAGAATGCGTAAGATCACAGGGACTTGAGAATTAGTTACAGTATACTTCTCAAGTCCCTGTGTGTAAGACATTCCATCTATAAGATACGATTTGTCACTATGATCATGCCAGATCGGGCCGACCATCACTGCGTCATGGACACGTTATTTTTTTTAAGGAAGTGGATGTGGTGTAGTGGTGTAAGCTGCGGGTATTTCTGACTAGGTGATTATATAATTAGGCGACGTATATCGTGAGTCAAAGGTCCGGTCAGGGAATGGTTCATAAAAAACTACCGTGTCTTTACAAATAAAGGAATATTTTTTGTTTAAAACACACATGTAATCGAATATCTCTTAAAGTTACACGGTCTCCAAAACGCCACATCTGGATTTCCAAATTGTAGACACAGGGCTGTACAACTTGAAGCGGACAAAAACAATGTCGGATAAGGAAAAGACACTCCAAATACGATTTTTTTTTTTTTTTTTCATATAGCGCACGAACCCCGGTGATAGTGGTTTTGTACTCTGTATGATTGGTCAGATAGAGGAAATTTTTGATATTTCACTTTTGAAACTTGATATTTTTCTTTATCAAGGCAGCCTGCATAATCTGCACAAAGAGAATATCGGGTTACATTCATATTCAGTATACCAGTGTATATATTGTTCTCTGCGGCTGTAGTGTAGAATTTTCATAATTATGATCGTTTGTGTTCGATTTTCAATGTGGACACAGGGGACTCTAAAACTGTAAGCAATGGGGTTTCTAAAATAAAATGAAAATTTCGGCATTTCTGTACAAAGATCTTTTTTAACGTATTTTGTCCTCGATTTATCGAATTTCAGTTCGAACTACGGTTTCTTTTTTTTATGCCGGTATTGTGTTGTTTTCGTTAAAAGGATCGATTGTCGTAGCTTATAATGGTAACCGAAGTATTTCGATATAATTACCATCGAGTGTAATAAGAGATAAATATCTATTATCGTCGTCAGAGTTGCGGAGTTTTTAACTTCGACATACTTTGATAAGCGGGAAATTGAAACGCCCAAGCATTGTGTTATCTAGTAGACAGTCGATATAGAAAGATCAATATGTTAATGAAATTAAAATATATATTGAAAAGAGACGCGACGCACTACTTAGGATTGATAAAATTTTTTTCTTACCAATTGAGTATACATGTGAACTTTGGGATGGAAATTCAATATCAGATTCTTTGAAATTCAAAATAGCGCACGTGAGACAGCCCATATTATTTCAGATTTACCGCCATATGTAAATATTTTAGCTTTATAATTCAAAACAAGTCTTGAAAGACTTTAATTCTAACATGAGAAAAAGAAGAAAACTAAGTCTGGTGTACAAAATGGATAATAAATTACCACCAACTTACCTTCATTCACGTCTCCCTCCTAACAACTCTGCTTTAAGAATAAACACCTTTTACAGAATCTCATATTACAGACTTTCTCTTACAAACTCTTCTTAATAATACCGCGATAGCTCAGCCTGTTAGAGCGCTGGTCACGTGACCTCGGGTGAAGATCCGAGGTGCGTGGTTCGACGCTCCCTACCTGTGTCGGTTTGTGTTTCTCGGAAGCTGAGACACATTCTGGTATGTGCTGTCGTGGTTATGTCCTTGCACAAGACACTTTACCCTTATTGCTATGGACTGCATGCAACGGACCTCAAGTATGTTGTTCAGTGAGGTAGTCACCAACTACTACAAGGAGATCCCGTCTCAAAGTGACACTGGCTGTTCATGGGGCGATATATGGGGCCGCGGTGGTCGAGTGGTTAAGGTGACCCGACACTTTAACACTAGCCCTCCACCTCTGGGTTGCGAGTTCGAAACCTAAGTTGGGCAGTTGCCATGTACTGACCGTAGGCCGGTGGTTTTTCTCCGGGTACTCCGGCTTTCCTCCACCTCCAAACCTGGCACGTCCTTATAAATGACCCTGGCTGTTGATAGGGCGTTAAACAAAAACTAACAAAAACAAACAAATCACGGGACGATAAATCCAACAAAGAGACAGACAATCCTTTATACCTTCCTCTCTACAATTTTGAATTTCCTTGACGAAACGACTAGATCTTCACATTCATTAGCAATTTCAAAAAGGAACCCGTTCAGCATTTCTGAGAATAAATACCCAGTTTATCATAATTTTGGAGATAGAAAGACTAATCTTTTACATACCAATTAAGATATCGATATAGCCAAATGAATAACGACTCGTTTCGTGCTAACCTTACCAACAGTTCAAATTGCAGGAAATCTTTGTGGTAGTGTTATCATTTCTTCTTTGAATGTGAAAATGTATTATTCATAAAATAATCTGATTTGGTCGCTAACGAGATTAAAATGTTGATGTTAATCTGAAGGTTTTATTGTATGGTAAGTGAACTGTATGCTGCAAATATAAACTAGTGTATTTTCAGACACCCGAATCATTACATAAAGTCCAGTAAAAGATTTTGATTTAAATTCATATGTGTACCGTATATAATCAATTGATATTGTCTAGGTTCATCGTATGTTGTATTTGTTTTAATGCATATCAGGAAAGGGCGTTTCATTAGCTATAACAACCTTGATCCAGTCAATTGTCTGTTTATTTGACAATAAAATATGTTTAAACTAAACTAAAAAGTAATTAAAAAGTAATTACAGAAGAACTTTAAAAAAAAAAAAAAAAAAAACTTGTGTAGACTACATCCATCATGTATGTCCAAGTGTCCATATGTACCTATCATGATGAAGATTTATCTTTTACCTAGGTTTGATTGGTTTCGTTCAATTTCGGAAGTCCTCTTTTTTCTTTATAAATTAGTGTTTGTATATTACTTTTACCAGAGACTCTCTGCCTTTACACCTTGTTCGAGATACCATTCCTATGAGGTGCCTGTTTACTATTGCATGCATTCACTTTTTCATATTTCAGAAATTGAGTTTTTGTATTATGTTTTTTATCTCAAGAATCCGATTTTTATAATAGGAGTTATTTTTTAATTCAAACAATGAATTCTTGATATTAGATGATATGTTTTTTTTTATATGGAAATATTTGTTTATTTGGTTAGTAAAACGGCGCGACTCATACATTCCACACACACCATAAAAATGGAACGTACTTTCCAAAGTAGCGTAACATCATATTTGGAGTATACCAACACAATAAATAGTTAACCTCGTTATAAGCTCTCTTTTCTTAATGCGATTCCGAAAAAAAGGAGAAAAAAAATCACCACTTCTAATGCGCACAAAAAAAGTACGACTCTTTTTTGAGAAAATCCCAATGGAAGAAGGGAGATAACTCTGACACTTTATTTGTTAAGAACAAATAAAAAACAACTAGTTCACATTACGTTCATCTGAATGTACAAATGTATTCTAAACAAACTAAATAAGTAAATAAATGGCTCTTTAGTTGTTTTCCCACATTCATGACATGGGCAGGTTCACAGACTACTATCGATCTGTCGTTAGCCGTAATATTATCCACATTTCACACCCTTCCCAAACCGGCTTATTGCACGCGGAAGTACTAGTGAAACTTCACTGGTAAACAAACGTCATCGACAAGAATAGACACAGAAAAACGGAGAGCTATGGCTACCAGCAGTATTATCGGTCTGAAGCCACATTTCTATGTGCATGTGACTGATTTAGTAAGTGGGAAACAAACATTTACAACTGTCAATTGATATTGTGCATTATTTGCTATGGAGTAGGGATTTAGAGTTTCAATTGACATTTGTCAGTTGTCGGACCAAATTGTCAACTCAGCATGATGTTCACCAACTAATTTTGTTTTCGTACCATTTCTATGAAATATACATTGGTAACATAATACATATATACTTGCTAATTGCACGGACATCCAGAGTTTGATGTCAAGTAAGCTTTTCATCTATCTGGTCACCTGAAGTGCACTAGCTGTCAGGTTGGGGAATACCGGCAACTGTCATTGGCCTAGCTATAACTAGCCGGAGTTTCCTCTGGCCCTGACACCATGTCTGGTGTAGGCCTAGAGGTCCCCTCCCTACTCCAGACATGGTGTCAGGGACAGAGGAAACTCCGGCTAGCCTATAACGCGCAAGTTGGAGTATGAATTTGTTACTAAAAATAGCCAATATCGCTTAAACAATAGTTTTAAAGTTGCAATATATTATATAATGGCGCAACAATTAAGGACAAGGTAAAACAATATTTTACTAAAAGACGTTTATTTAGTGCGTTGTCTTCTTAGAAAACCGAAAGTATTGCATCAAATATTTGTACTTTCCAACATGCAAATAATTTTGTTTTTGCATTCGTATGATGTTTCATGACTAAATAAATGCGACTTAGACATTTTTTTAAAAAGTTAAGTTTAATGTGATTTTGACTAAACCTTGATTAGCATATAATAGGCAAGTTTGTATATTATATGCAAGTTGATGGTTTTCCCCACCTGACTATAGTGAATGTTAAGACTACAGGTAATCTTGTACTGCAGTAGGTAAACTAGCAGTGCACTTGGTTTCCTCTTCAATAAACTTGTAGTGCACTAGGTTTAAACTACAGGTAAACTAGTAGTGCACTAGGTTTCAACTACAGGTAAACTAGCAGTGCACTAGGTTTTAATTACAGGTAAACTAGTAGTGAACTATGATTCAACTACAGGTAATCTAGTTGTGCACTAGGTTTAAACTACAGGTAAACTAGTAGTGCACTAGGTTTCAACTACAGGTAAACTAGTATAGTAGTGCACTATGATTCAACTACAGGTAATCTAGTAGTGCAGTAGGTTTCAACTACAGGTAAACTAGTAGTGCACTAGAGCACCAGGTGACACTAAAACCCCCGATACAGGTAATTATTGACAGTTCCTTGTGTTTTTTCTCTCAACAGAACAAGAATATCACCTATCTTGAAATAGGCCCGACGACAGTCGTACTGAAGAACAATGAGCAGTTGCATCGAGGACCACTCCCCATGATTAAAGTCCCTCCTGGGCACTTCTGTGTCATAGAGAATCCTTGCATGTATGTTTTTATATTTTTTTTCTGTTTTTTATACCTATAGTGTAGATTTCTTAATGGCGCATATATGAGAAAAAACTGATGTGAGCTTTTCGTTTTCTCTGATTTTCTCTGATTTTCTCAATAGGCTTTTTAATCAGTAAATTTTATCTAGCTATATATAGCAGATTTATTTTAGAAAGTTTATAATCTAGCATTGTAAGATAAAAAGCAAAAAATGGATAAGTGTACTTTCAAGAATAAAAATTTTACAAACTACGACTTTTTGTTTTAACATATCATAGCTGTATGTTGAAAAATATCGAAAATTATTAAAAAAAACAAAAAAAAAACACGTTGATCAATGATGATTTTGAAAAGGCAATTACATTGTGATTGGGAAATTCTGAAAGTATTTGTAAATCTTCAGCTTTGCATATTTTTGTAATGTTACCAAACCAAGAAGTGGTTGGTATTATGTTTTACTGATATATTAATTGATCGTTTATAAGTAATTAAGGAGATTTAAATGTATTAACCATGAAACACTTTGTTTGTGTTCAGTATTAAAAACAATTGATAACTAAGACGTTTAATAAATGTACTTGAGATGTACATAATTTTTCTACAAAAGGGTAATTCTGTGCTAAATTTAGAAAACTTATTATAATCGATAATTAATCCATTTTGAATTTCCATTTATTGATTCTGGAAGTTAAACTGATTCCCATCACTATGTTTGACTGTTTCTCTGTAATGAGGTTTACGTGTATAAGCCTAGCTTTACTATATTGTTACATGAACAAATATTTCGGAACAACTAAGGCCAAAAACCATTTAATTAAAACCTATAAATGGCCAATAGCTTTTGAGCATTGGTACATATGGTAATTTGGTATTTGACATGTTTTCTTTAGATTGAGGTTTTCTAGTTATGGTATCAATGAACAAATATATGAAACTGTTGTTTTAATCATTATATGAAGGAAAGATATTAACATCTGACAGTCGTGATTATTTTCCAGAAACTATGTACCTGGTCAGGTATGCCAGAACCTTCTTGGTCAAAAACAGGTCAAGTTTCATCAGGTAAGTAGTCCCACCTTTTTATGTCCACCCTACTTCAGATAAATGGAGATCAAGATTTTTATATTGAATATTGTTTCTTCTTCTGGTTCTTTTCTTTTTTTGCTATTTTAATAATTTCTTGTACAAGCCATAACTTCTAAACCGTTGAAAATATCTTGACCAACCTTGCTGCAGACTTTGCATCACATGAGGCCGATGTGAAGTGCCATTAGATCACCTTGACCTTGGTTTAAAGGTCAAAGGTCAAATAAGTGCTAATTTTTTCCAATTAATCTTGTCTGTGGGTAACTTTTAAATCATTTCAGATCTATCGCAAGGAGAATACCTTTATCACCCACATGGAAGTGCAGTGCTCTTCCATTGGGTCATTGTGATCTTGACATAAAGGTCAAAGGTCAAATAAACGCATATTTATCCAATAATTTGTCTGGGAGATGATTTTTCCTTTTAAAATATTACCTTCATTTTTCAGGTCAAAGGTCAATTGAATGTAAATGTTTACAAAAACAATTCTCTAGTTCACTCCTGTTTCAATTGAATGAAACATTTATATCATTCATGTATGGAACTCAACAAATTTGACAATAAGGACAGAGAAGTTTCTGTTTCCAAATTACCTAGAATTATAGCAATATGCGCTTAGGCAATTCTTGAAATATATGTCAAAATATATGTCAGTTTGCTGTTTACAGATTAACTTACTGCTGAAACTGACAACTGTTTATTTGAATTTTTCAAGGTCACCGGGGTCAAATGTGTTAAAATCTTTAAATGACTTCTTTTCATTAACGAATAGAACAATTAAGAGTCCTGAATTTTGCTCAGTAACATGCTGCGATTAGATGAAGGTTACCAAATTTATAAATTATTGACCTTGACCCTATGGTACTTTGTTAAAAAAAGGATATTAGGAAATTCTTCATTTGCAGAGTATTCTCTCTCTCTCTCTTTAAATGTAATTAAAAAGTATTGATTTGTCAAAAGTTCTGTTTGTCATAAGGTTTGAAAATTTGAACACAGCCAGCTCCATGATAGAAATTCTAACTAAGTATGACCATGCAGTTACTGAGTTTAAAGGATAATACTTCAGAAACTCCAGAACAGATAAGCTATACAGGTCTATTGGGCCTCTTGCTAAAGATTTTCTTAGAATTTTTATTCATTTATTTATTTTTGTATTGTAGGAGCCATTTCCCCTGTTGCCAGGTGAGTCCCTATTTGGGGCCCCTGACTATCAGACGGGAAGGGCAGGATACATGTCTGCCATGAAGCCCATCCCCGTAGTCAAGGCCGACCACGCAATCAGACTGAAAGCGGTGCTGGACTTTGAGGACGAGACAGGAAAACACCAAGCAGGTGACCAGTGGCAGCTGAATGGTCCACTTAGTTATAAACCTTGTCCTGAAGTGGTGAGTTTCCTGTTCATTTGGCCTCAAAAACTGTTTCATGCCTTTAATATCGGTCAATATGTGGCCACAAAAACTGTTTCATGCCTTTAATATCGGTCAACATGCGGCCTCAAAAACTGTTTCATGTCTTTAATATCGGTCAACATTTGGCCTCAAAAACAGTTTCATGTCTTTAATATCGGTCAACATTTGGCCTCAAAAACAGTTTCATGTCTTTAATATCGGTCAACATGCGGCCTCAAAAACTGTTTCATGCCTTTAATATCGTTCAACATTTGGCCTCAAAAACTGTTTCATGTCTTTAATATCAGTCAACATGTGGCCACAAAAACTGTTTCATACCTTTAATATTGGTCAACATTTGGCCTCAAAAACTGTTTCATGCCTTAAATATCAGTCAATATGCGGCCTCAAAAACTGTTTCATGCCTTTAATATTGGTCAACATTTGGCCTCAAAAACTGTTTCATGCCTTAAATATCGGTCAATATGCGGCCTCAAAAACTGTTTCATGCCTTAAATATCAGTCAATATGTGGCCTCAAAAACAGTTTCATGCCTTTAATATCGGTCAACATGCGGCCTCAGGAAACTGTTAATACTGTTGGTCCCAACACATTGTGAGAAGAATTTTGACTGCTGGCTGATATCAAAGGCATGAAACAACTGTTTTCTTCCCTGAATAACTAAAAATAATCAGATGTAGACCATTTAAAAATCAGATCCAGATGAAAATCTCATCTTATATAACCCCAAACTGTCCTGTAGTAGAGGTCGGTAATTGTGATCAGAAACATGTTTCATCGTAATCATTTGAATGCTTGGGCAAGATTGAATGTTCGAAACCAGTCAATATCTTTTACTATTGACTGGCTTGTTACGATTATCTATCAATTTTACCAGGAAATAGTCGAAAATACATAACTTACATTTACACAGGTAATCAACAATACTATTTGTTTCATTGTTTCTTTGTTGTTTGTTCCTCCCAAACCATTTTCTGCAATTTCTCAATTTCCCCTGATTTTGTGCTTTGAAACCTTCAAACGTCCTACCTGTCCTCCTTCAAGAATATACAGGTATTTTATTGGTAATAGGTAAAATATTGATGACCTAAAAACAAAAGTAACCAATTTTTCCAAAATGTTTCATCTCACCGTAAATGTAGTGAGTATACTCGAGACTCATACAAATATATCATATGGGATGGGAAAACAAACTTGGAGCTTATATTAATTCATTTCCCATATAGGGATATGACTTGCTTAATAAGAAATAGAGGATATCTAACAGTGTCTTCAGTAATACCAAATATATTTCACGAGTAGGGCTAATATTTTGATATTTTTCACGAGTGCGCAGCACGAGTGAAAAATATCAAAATATTAGCCACACGAGTGAAATATATTTGGTATTACTGAAGACACTGTTAGATATTCTGTTTGTTACATTTTTTATCAACGAAAAACCTACCCCGTATGCTAACTAGGCCTACAGCGATAATTTGTAAACAAAAAAAGTATTTTCCCCTGTCCAGGTGCTGACATATATGTCGGGCTTTCTGATTAGTCAATTATTTTGGTATTTTCTAATCATTAATTTGATTGGTCAAATCAGCAAAAGTGATGTTTTTCACTTGTGAAAAATGTGAAAAATATCACTTTTATAGAATGAATAATTTTGGATATTTCACTGGTAGAAATGTAATAAATTGATTTTCTCGTGTACATTTTGTAGGAGATTGAGAAGATGGTGGATCCATTAGTAATACTAACGGGGGAGGCACTGAAACTTCGTGCTACGCAGGACTTCATAGACCGAAATGGAGTGTAAGTAAAACCAAGCCACATGGTTTCTTCCTTTCGCACTAAAACCCCTTGTGTGCTGCCATCTGAACTGTGGCCGAGTGGTTAAGGTGTTCCAACACTTTATCACCAGCCCTCCACCTCTGGGTTGCTAGTTCGAAACCTACGTGGGGCAGTTGCAAGGTTCTGACCGTAGACCAGTGGTTTTCCCCCGGGTACTCCAGCTTTCCTCCACCTCCAAAACCTGGCACGTCCTTAAATGACCCAGGCTGTTAATAGGACGTTAACAAACCAAACCAAAGCCATCTGAGCCAACAAACATGTTATCATGCCGCGCCATGAAATGGGGGCATATAGCCCGCCAACATCAGTCCCATTCCGTCCCAATGCAATGTAACTAGCTGATCTCAGTAACTGCTGAGGTTTTGGGGCGTCAAGTGGCAGCAGAGGCATTTATGTCTTCAATATCTACATTAGCTTTGCTGGTGACAACGTTACAGGTACACAGTAGTAAAAACAATTAGGCTGGAACTTATTGACTTGATATGTTTAAAAAGACGAAAGGGCTGAGGCGTGCCTACACCTTAAACTTGTGTTGACAATATCCCAGTGACATCATACGATATTACCAACATTTTCTAGTTCTATTCATAGAAGAGGTAACTTACCTTTCGTCTATCAAAAGTTTCCATGTTATGATAACAAGAATTATTATTTCTTAACAATGTAATCTGTTTGCTTATGTAGGCAGCGGGTCACTGGCGAAGAATGGATGCATTATACTTCCGGAGCCTACCTGCCTGATGTATATGAAGAGGTATGTAGTATGTCTGGAGCCTTATCTTCTGAGATGATGTGTATGTACTCATTCAAATATTGTTTTATTATTGAATATGAAAATAAATTTGACCTTTGACCTAGATATGAAGGTCATTGTAAGATGTCATGCAATTTATTGTTCACCTTCCTCTGAAAACATTAATCTAATCTTAAACCTGGAAATTAAATTGTCTGTGGTTATAAGTTTTAGTGAACTGCACATCTTTTATGGATAATTTCATCAATTGCCATGGTTACAGGTGTTGGGTGTTGAGAAAGAAATCACATTGACGCCAGATATAGGCTTGAGATTACGAGCAACACAATCCACTACTGACAGACAGGGCATCAAAAGGTAATTTACTTAAGGGAGTGATACAGGTCAGTTGGGCCTTTTAGATCCTAATGTTGTGAAGGAAGGGAATGATACAGGTCACCTGGGCCTTTTATATCGTAATTTTGTCAAGGAAGGGAGTGATACAGGTCACCTGAGCTTTTTATATAGTATTGATGTTATACAGGTCAATTGGGCCTTTAATATCTGTGTGATCTTGTAAAGGAAGGGAGAGATACAGGTCACCTGGGCCTTTTTAGCCCACCATCATCAGATGATGGGCTATTCAAATCGCCCTGCGTCCGTGGTCCGTGGTCCGGCCGGCCGTCCCTCCGTCCGTCCGTAAACAATTCTTGTTATCGCTATTTCTCAGAAAGTACTGAAGGGATCTTTCTCAAATTCCATATGTAAGTTCCCCTTGGTGCCTAGTTATGCATATCGCATTTTGAGACCTATCAGAAAACAACATGGCCGACAGGCAGCCATCTTGGATTTTGACAATTGAAGTTTGTTATCGCTATTTCTCAGAAAGTACTGAAGGGATCTTTCTCAAATTCCATATGTAAGTTCCCCTTGGTGCCTAGTTATGCATATCGCATTTTGAGACCTATCAGAAAACAACATGGCCGACAGGCAGCCATCTTGGATTTTGACAATTGAAGTTTGTTATCGCTATTTCTCATAAAGTACTGAAGGGATCTTTCTCAAATTTCATATGTAGGTTTCCCTTGGTGCGTAGTTATGCATATCGCATTTTGAGACCTATCGGGAAACAACATGGCCGACAGGCAGCCATCTTGGATTTTGACAATTGAAGTTTGTTATCGCTATTTCTCAGGAAGTACTGAAGGGATCTTTCTCAAATTCCATATGTAGGTTCCCCTTGGTGCCTAGTTATGCATATCGCATTTTGGGACTGATAGGAAAACAACATGGCCGACAGGCAGCCATCTTGGATTTTGACAATTGAAGTTTGTTATCTCTATTTCTCAGAAAGGACTGAAAGGATCTTTCTCAAATTTCATATATAGGTTCCCCTTGGTGCCTAGTTATGCATATCGCATTTTGAGACCTATCGGAAAACAACATGGCCGACAGGCAGCCATCTTGGATTTTGACAATTGAAGTTTGTTATTGCTATTTCTGAGAAAGCAATGAAGGGATCTTTCTCAAATTTCATATGTAGGTTCCCCTCGATGCCTAGTTATGCATATTGCATTTTGAGACCAATCGGAAAACAACATGGCCGACAGGCAGCCATCTTGGATTTTGACAATTGAAGTTTGTTATCTCTATTCCTCAGAAAGGACTGAAGGGATCTTTCTCAAATTTCATATATAGGTTCCCCTTGGTGCCTAGTTATGCATATTGCATATTGAGACCAATCCTTAAACAACATGGCCGACAGGCAGCCATCTTGGATTTTGACAATTGAAGTTTGTTATTGCTATTTCTGAGAAAGCAATGAAGGGATCTTTCTCAAATTTCATATGTAGGTTCCCCTTGGTGCCTAGTTATGCATATTGCATATTGAGACCAATCCTTAAACAACATGGCCGACAGGCAGCCATCTTGGATTTTGACAATTGAAGTTTGTTATCGCTATTTCTGAGAAAGCAATGAAGGGATCTTTCTCAAATTTCATATGTAGGTTCCCCTCGATGCCTAGTTATGCATATCGCATTTTGAGACCTATCAGAAAACAACATGGCCGACAGGCAGCCATCTTGGATTTTGACAATTGAAGTTTGTTATCGCTATTTCTCAGAAAGTACTGAAGGGATCTTTCTCAAATTCCATATGTAAGTTCCCCTTGGTGCCTAGTTATGCATATTGCATTTTGAGACCTATCAGAAAACAACATGGCCGACAGGCAGCCATCTTGGATTTTGACAATTGAAGTTTGTTATCGCTATTTTACAGAAGGTACTGAAGGGATCTTTCTCAAATTTCATATATAGGTTCCCCTTGGTCCCTGGTGTTGCATTTTGGGACCAATCCGAAAACAACATGGCTGACAGACAGCCATTATCGCTAAATCTTAAATTTTATATATAGGTTCCCCTTGTTTGAAAAGTACTAGAGGGCTGTTTCTGAATTTACAAAGATTAGTAAGACTTAGAGGAAGGGAAAAGTAGGGAAAAGATCAATCTGACATGGAACCTATGAAGATCATTCAATGGTGGGCGCCAAGATCCCTCTGGGATCTCTTGTATATCATGATGATCTGAAGGAAAGGAGTGATGCTTTTTATGTAGTATTGATGTGATACAGGTCAATTGGGCCTTTAATATCTGTATGATCTTGTAAAGGAAGGGAGAAATACAGGTCACCTGGACCTTTTATATCATGATGATCTGAAGGAAAGGAGTGATGTCTTTTATATAGTGATGGTGTGATACGGTTCAATTGGGCCTTTTATATCATGATTTTGTTTTTCAGACTTGTAGGTGAGGAGTGGCTACTGACCGGTGAGGACATTGACCAATACTTGCCAGAGATTGGAGTGGTCAGTATAAACTTCTTCAAGTCACAAATAATGCTGCTCACAGCTTTACTAATGTACAAAATATTTATTTAGGAGAATATGCAATAACATTTCTGATTTTTTTTTAGGTTTGAAAAAAGTTAACACAATTAGATTACAATATTAACAAGAAGATAGGGTTGTGATGTTTGGTAAATTGTTGCATTTTACAGGAGATCGTCAGGATTGTGATGTTTGGTAAATTGTTGTATTTTACAGGAGATTGTCAGGATTGTGATGTTTGGTAAACTGTTGTATTTTATAGGAGATTGTCAGGATTGTGATGTTTGGTAAATTGTTGTATTTTATAGGAGATTGTCAGGATTGTGATGTTGGTAAATCGTTGTATTTTACAGGAGATCGTCAGGATTGTGATGTTTGGTAAATTGTTGTATTTTACAGGAGATCGTCAGGATTGTGATGTTTGGTAAATTGTTGTATTTTACAGGAGATCGTCAGTAAGGAAAAGAGAGTGGTAGTTAAGAAGGGAGAGTACTGCGTCGTACAAGATGTCGTAGATAAAAACTTTAAACCACATCTCGGCAAACGGGAACTAAGAACTGGCTGCTGCAGCTTCTTTCTTCATCCAGGTTTTTATCAAATTTGTCTACAAATACTTAGAAAACAAAATGTCAGAAATAATTTCATCATACAGTTTTCTTCATCCAGGTTTTTATCCAATTTGTCTACAAATACTTAGAAAACAAAATGTCAGAAATAATTTCATCATGCAGTTTTCTTCATCAAGGTTTTTATCAAATATGTCTACCCATACTCTCAAAAACACAAACAAAATGTCAGAAATAACTTCATCATTCAGCTTCTTCCCCTGTCCAGGTTTTTATCTTTGTCTACCAATACAATACCACATATAACCATGTTGGAGCTGATAGTTTTATCCTGTAGGCTCAAATACTTTTGTGGTTTAACTTCTGAATTGGCAATTTATCCTCAGAAGTAAACCTTCAGGAGAGATTGTTAGGACAATATTCAATTGAATAACACTCTAACACTATAAAGATGATTTTCTAGTAATAGATTTGATTTTGATTTGGCCATGTAATTTTATTAGCACATGGGAAATTTATAATTCAACATTTGATTGGAATAATAAATAGTAATCATAGAGCTGTTTTATCATTTTCGGTGATGTTAAGTGGTATAGCTGATGATCGAAAATAATAAAAATAATAGTCAAAAACAATAACATATTAAAATACCGATCATCGAAAATGCAGTTAATTGGGAATTTCTGAAAGTGCTTGTAAATCTTCCGCTTTGCATATTTTTGTAACATTATCGACCAAGAAATAGTTGATCTTATATACCATTATATTCCTTGGTCATTTACAAGTGATTAAGGAGATTTAAATATATTAACAACCAATAAATGGGTTCTTTGTGTTCAGTATTAAAAATAGTGATAACAAAGGCTAAGACCTGTAATAAATGTACTTGAGATGTACATAAATTTTCTACAAAAGGGCAATTATGTGCTAAATTTAGAAAACTGATTATAATAGATAATTGATTGATTTTCAGTTATAGATTTTGAAGGCAAAACTGATTCCCATCACAAGTGATTTTCTTGTTACATCCTGGTATTTATGTTTCAGGGGAATCCCTGGAGAAGGGCAAAGTTCAAAGTGCATACATCCTGTCTGAGAATGAGGCTGTGATACTGCAGGCTGAGGAGGAGATCGTGGAACTCATTGGAAAAGGTATTGTACATAAACTGTCCCCCTGGCTCAAATCCAAGGGTCCCCAAGGATATGATGGATGAAAGGCATCTTTGAGCTGATAGCCACAGATATCACACGCTCAGAGGTCAAAGGTCGCACGTGACCACTTTTAAAATCACCGCTTGTGTACAAGATATTTCTGGAACCCTGGAATAGATTCAGTTCATATTGACTCCATTTTTTCTGTCAATATCTTCAAAGCTCTGCACATATTTGTTTTTTTCATGGTACTTGTATAAATATTTAATTCTTGCAGGAAAATAAGATTTTATGTGGAGAGTAGGATTATGTGACATGTTAATGATTTTAACTTGAACACAAAATCAATTCTATATGTC
This sequence comes from Pecten maximus, assembly GCF_902652985.1. Lineage (NCBI taxonomy): Eukaryota > Metazoa > Mollusca > Bivalvia > Pectinida > Pectinidae > Pecten > Pecten maximus. The sequence goes on along the minus strand of NC_047019.1, from coordinate 7,080,334 downwards.
AAATATTTGAAATACTTATATAAAATTTGTATGGCATACCTGCATTTTATTGTCCAGGTAAAACTTTGATGAGGAGTCCAGGAGACCGATGGATGATCCGTGGGCCCCGCGACTATACCCCTCCTCTACATGTTGTTGTGGTCGCCAAAAGGTCAGTCCTTGAATGTCGGTTTTCCTTCTTAAGATTTTGTCTTAGACTTTCATAGTGAGGAGAACTCTCCTTCCGAAATGATTTATGAAGTATTCCCCATTTTGAATTTGTCACATTTCAAGGTAAGTGTAATTATCAAAGCCTTGATATACGAAACAAAATATCGTCATAAACGGAATACAGAGAACAGATTGTTGGACTAGTTACTATGGTAACATAATGTTCCTTATACTGAAGAGATTTTATTTCGGATCAATGTTTTAACAATATACATTCTAACTTCTCGAAACTCTGACAACACAAAGACCCTGCTTAAGTTGAAGTAAAAACTCAGTTTCGACAATAAGATTCTATTTAAAATATTCTTGGTTACCTAAAATGCTCGAGATATATCTCAAAGTATTTGTGGCCTGTCTGATTTTGAGATAATGAAATTTACCTGTATAATCAACTGACATGCCAGTAGTAAGTCCTTTAACTAACCTAAAAGAACTTTGTAGGATCAAACATAATATAATCATTACCAAACTACAATATCTTGCATTCATGGTGCTATGAACATCTGGTTGGTTCATATGGAGGTACAAATCATGACGGTAGAAACCATTGCATTCAGTACATAACCTATAATGATTTATACCATTTTTTTAGTACTAAACAAAGAAAGGAAATGAATAAAGCTGAATTTGAATATAAGGTGGAAAAAATGACATATATTTTAATTTTTCAGAGAGCAGATACCTTTAAGTAAAAATGAAGGCATTTATATCCAGGACCGGAAGACAGGAAAGGTAAGTTCACCATTGTGTGGACAGTGTGGTGTGGTAGAGAATACTCCAGCATCCTGTTGGTGGGCATGTTATGGCTATTTCTCTGTGAATCTTTTAAATTACAAAAAAAAAAAAAAAACAATGAAATGATTTTTGGATTAGGTTTTGTTTTTGTTTTTGTTTTTGTGTTTTTTGTTTTTTGTTTGTTATTCAATATTCAAGTTGCACAGAGTTGTTTGTTTGACCTTCTACTACATACTTTCAAGGTCGCTGGTCACACATGCTTAAAAAATAGTGTTTACAAATGTATATAGAATATTCAAGGGTCTGTGTAAAATAAAAAGGATGGGTATTAGATTTGGATGCACATATTGAATGAATCGTCAATCTTTCAAAGTGACCTACATCAAAATTATCCGAAAAAGAATCATCTTTGTTACCTGATATTGTGTAACATGTAACAATAGTTATCATCTGTAAACTTTTGTTGTTACAAAGCAACCACAAATATAAATACAATAAATGTTCTTGTATTTATTGTTGCTAAATTATTGTTTTATGAGCTAACCACCAAAGTTGTTACCCATGAAATAATCGGAAATCTTCCAAAACACGAAAGAAAGTACACACGAATATTTCATGATCTACTGTACCTGCAAAACATGTGAGTCATTCAGGCCCATTGGGCCTCTTGCATTTTTTTTCAAGGATGTATGTATATATGGAAAAGTAAAAATGTCAGATAAAAATCATAGTTCAGTTGGTATGAATAAAGTGTTAGCGGTACATGTATACATGTAGATATCCTATGGTTTTGGTAGTGGTATAAAGATATGGTGTCAATATGCTTAGTTTACCGATCCTGTACAGACTTGTAAGATTAAAATGTTTTCTCCAGGTGAGAGCTGAAATGGGACCGCAGTCGTACCTTCTGACAGAGAATGAAGAGCTCTGGACCAAGGAGTTGCCAGGGGATACAGAAACCCTCCTCAAGTAAGACCAGTCAATCACTGGAGTTTTAAGTATAAAAAAAATGGCCCCTAAGAATGCCAAAAGTTTAAAAAATTAAGCCTGAACAAGTCATATATAGGTTCCATTCAAAAATGTTTTTGAACTTCCATCTTGTTTATTTTATTGTGTTGTGTATAACTGGAGTTTTAACGTATTAAAATGACTGTGAATTTGACACTGCTGTACCTGTGTTGTCCGTACTGGGTTGCAAGTTCGAAACCTACGTGGGGCAGTTGCCAGGTACTGACCATAGGCCGGTGGTTTTTCTCCGGGTACTCCGGCTTTCCTCCACCTCCAAAACCTGGCACATCCTTAAATGACCCTGGCTTTTAAAAGGACGTTAAACAAAATGAACCAAACCGTATTGTGAAGGGAGCCATGTTGTCCACTATAAATGGAACACAAACCCCCTAAGCTCTGCTAGCCCCCTTATTGACCCATAGTCATACATTACGAACAACACAACTGCACAGTCTGCATCGCAAACCCGTCATCAGCATGTACATAAAACTATTGTATATCGGCAGACTTCAAGGTAGCTACATTCTCCAAATCCTTGTTTACCTGATAACCTGCTCCAAATGCAAATAATACATTGGGGGAATTATATGTGAGTTTAGATTCTGTATCTTTGAACATCCATGCCACATAAGGCAAAATAGAGACACCTGGTAGCACTCCGTTTCAACTTCTAATCAAATTGGAAATGATCTGACTACTACTGGATACTCCAACTCTTTACCATGACACCATTAATATTTTCAACTCTTCTCCGTTAAAATTTTAATGATTTTACAAAAAAAAGCTTGAAGCAAACAAAAAGATATCAGGTATAAGAAATGGACCATAATTTTGAGATATTTTTCATATTTTTTTTTTTCATATCTTGGAAGAAAAAAAAATCAGAAAATAAAACCCTTCTAAATAACGCCCTTCACAGTGAAATTTAACCTTAACTTATGTTGCTGTGTAGACAAGGAGGTGGCTCAGGGTCGGGAGACATCAGAAAGATGGCGTACTTCGAGCAGTCTATCGATCCACAGATGCTTAAGGTAAGACAACTATGTATACAGACATACAGGTGTGGAGTGTTTTGAGCTGTACCGCATTGTTTAATTTTGCCATAATTTACATGATTCACAAACATTCTCTCAATTTTAATAATTTTAGACTAGTTAGATATTTTAGGGTGATAAAATTCTTAAAATCTGTAAAATTCATAAAATTTGTAATATTCTTAAAATTCGTAAAATTCATAAAATTAGTAAAATTCATAAAATTTGTAAAATTCATAAAATTCAATCTGTTGATATTTAACACTACAGGTATTCTTCATGAAAATGATATATTTTTTTTTATTTTTAGGGACGCACCAAAGGTCGTGTTGTGACATTTCGTTGTCCTGGCAACACAGCTGTTCAGGTAAGCCCAAACACCCACAAATTATAATAAAGGTCTTGAATTCTACAGACAATCATTTTAATTGTAGCAACAAATGTCTTCATTAGACAAGATTATTTATATGTCTAGTCATTGATATTTCATCTTATTAAGTAAGTTTAGTTTAATAGTCATTTTAAAAAAACCCATGAAATTAAGCACCTGAACACAATTTGTACTTAAGGGTGTATCTTCCCTTACTGTGACGGGTACACACTCTACATTTAAAAAAAATATATGAAAACATGTAAATTGTGTGTTGCAATTTATAGTTTGGAAGTTCAATTATCACTTTAAAAATTAAAAGAAAATATTCACGTCAATATCAATTTATTTATACTATTAATCAATACTGAAAGGGAGACAACTCTTTCATGTATCAATCATAGGTATACTTTAAAAGGTAGGATATAGCTTTAATTTACAGCTGATATTGCATGTTGACCTGTGTAAATATGGATATGAAATAACTAGCTGCAGTTTAGATGATTACAGCTAAATGCTCTAGCTTGTGGTTGAAATCATGTATGAAAAATTGTATGTACAATTATTGTATAGTACAATGTAACCATGGATATCCAATAATCGTTAGAGGCACGTGTATATTTGGTATCCTTCATTAACATGAGGTTTCATTACATTTACGGTGGTATGAATGCAGTGAGATACAGACATATTCTATGTAACACGTAACTGGTGGAAGGATGTTTTCTATATTTTTTATCCCTCGTCAACAGGTGTATAATTACCTGGAGAAGACTGCTCGTGTCGTGTTTGGACCTGACCTGGTCATTCTCGGACCTCACGAAAACTTCAATGTTCTCAGCCTCAGTGGTAAGATGTTTTAAAAATTGCTGGAGTGATGATCTCTCTCTTAATGAGCTTTCACAATTCCTGTGACTGTGATGTAACAGTTCCACCATGTCCCTCCAATGCAGAAACTACACAATATCAAATATAATGACACCCTGTAATGGTCTGTAGCACCCTCTAACACCCTCTAACATTAACTCCCTGTACATACAATGTAACAACCTGTATCACCATGTATCACACTGTATCACCCTGTATCGCTGTATCACCCTGTATCGCTGTATCACCATGTATCACCCTGTAGTGTATCACCATGTATCACCCTGTAACAACCTGTATCACCTTGTATCATCCTGTATCACAATGTAATACCCTGTATCGCCCTGTTTCACCATGTATCACCCTGTATCACCATGAAACACCCCGTATCACCCTGTAACAACCTGTAACACCCTGTATTACCCTGTATCGCCATGTAACACCCTGTATCACCCTGTATCGCCATGTAACACCCTGTATCACCCTGTATCGCCATGTAACACCCTGTATCACCCTGTATCGCCCTGTAACACCCGGTAACACCATGTAACACCCTGTATCACCATGTATCACCCTGTAACACTGTATCATCATGTAACACCCTGTATCACCCTGTATCACCATGTATCACCCTGTATCACCCTGTATCACCCTGTATCACTCTGTATCACCCTGTATCACCCTGTATCACCATGTAACACCCTGTATCACCCTGTATCACTCTGTATCACCATGTATCACCCTGTATCACCATGTAACACCCTGTAACACTCTGTATATTGAATATTTTCAATGTCCTTGGTGGTTGATTCTTCATCACTAGTTGTACATGTCCAATATCAGGATTGAAGAACTAAAGTACTGTAAATTTTTGTCAATATGTTATGTGTCAATGATAAGGAGTAAATATGAGGGAAAGAGGAAAGATGAGAAAAGATCAATCTGACAAGTACCCCTCTAAGATCCCAATTATCATTTATTTTATCATTATTAAGATTTGTTTTAATTTTTATATTGTAGCTGGTAAACCTAAGAAGGAAGGTGCCATGAAATCTCTGTGTCTGATGCTGGGGCCTGACTTTATCACAGACATCCTAGAGGTATGTATATCATTATACTCCCTTTGTGGGACGTATATATGTCTGATGCTGGGGCTTGACTTATCACAGACATCCTAGAGGTATGTATATCATTATACTCCCTTTGTGGGACGTATATATGTCTGATGCTGGGGCCTGACTTTATCACAGACATCCTAGAGGTATGTATATCATAATACTCCCTTCTTTGTGGGACGTATATATGTCTGATGCTGGGGCCTGACTTTATCACAGACATCCTAGAGGTATGTATATCATTATACTCCCTTCTCTGTGTCTGATGCTGGGGCCTGACTTTATCACAGACATCCTAGAGGTATGTATATCATTATACTCCCTTCTCTGTGGGACGTATATATGTCTGATGCTGGGGCCTGACTTTATCACAGACATCCTAGAGGTATGTATATCATTATACTCCCTTCTGTGTGGGACGTATATATGTCTGATGCTGGGGCCTGACTTTATCACAGACATCCTAGAGGTATGTATATCATTATACTCCCTTCTGTGTGGGACGTATATATGTCTGATGCTGGGGCCTGACTTTATCACAGACATCCTAGAGGTATGTATATCATTATACTCCCTTCTTTGTGGGACGTATATATGTCTGATGCTGGGGCCTGACTTTATCACAGACATCCTAGAGGTATGTATATATCATTATACTCCCTTCTTTGTGGGACGTATATATGTCTGATGCTTGGGCCTGACTTTATCACAGACATCCTAGAGGTATGTATATCATTATACTCCCTTCTTTGTGGGACGTATATATGTCTGATGCTGGGGCCTGACTTTATCACAGACATCCTAGAGGTATGTATATCATTATACTCCCTTCTTTGTGGGACGTATATATGTCTGATGCTGGGGCCTGACTTTATCACAGACATCCTAGAGGTATGTATATCATTATACTCCCTTCTTTGTGGGACGTATATATGTCTGATGCTTGGGCCTGACTTTATCACAGACATCCTAGAGGTATGTATATCATTATACTCCATTCTTTGTGGGACGTATATATGTCTGATGCTTGGGCCTGACTTTATCACAGACATCCTAGAGGTATGTATATCATTATACTCCATTCTTTGTGGGACGTATATATGTCTGATGCTGGGGCCTGACTTTATCACAGACATCCTAGAGGTGTGTATATCATTATACTCCCTTTGTGGGACGTATATATGTCTGGATGTCAGATACTATTTATAGACACTTCTTAGTGGGGACATATTATTGTGTGGTACTGATTCAGATTGACAAACTCAGAGAGACAGACTTGCTGGATCATTTCTGATTTGGACAGACTGACTGGCTCATGACTGACTCAGATTGGCTGAATGACTGACTCAGACTGGTTGAATGACTGATTAAGACTGGTTGAATGGCTGACTCAGACTGGTTGAATGGCTGACTCAGACTGGTTGAATGACTGACTCATGGCAGACGAACTAACTGGCAGCTGAGTGTCAATATTAGTCCAATATCTCCATTGCAGTTGAACCTATGTTCACAAATCTGATGATAATAATCAATTACTGTAAATTGTGTGTAAATGTTTCAGTAGCATTAATGACCATGAAACTCCAATGAAATTATTTGACCTCTTATTTAGTCTGATACCATTAAGTTGATTCACATTCACTGGATCTTGTCTATCAGGTTGAGACAGCTGACCATGCGCGACTGAAGATCCAGCTCGCCTTCAACAACCATTTTGAGGTATTTTATATAATAATATCTATTTAACTTCATACATATTTCATGTCGAAACGTTTTTTCATGATCTCTGAACAAGACTACACAAATGTTTCTTAAATATATTTTGGAATAAAGCCCCTCTATTTCTGACTTATGAATGCATACAATATAATCTGTTAAATGGCATATGTTCTAGAATTATTTATCTCAGCTGTTTGTATTGCATTGAGTGGTATTTGTTAAAGAATGTCATCCAGAAATTAAAAGAATAATTCACCTCCGTACTGGGGTAAAACAAGGGTTCTCAACCCGAGGGGGAAGATCCTAAATTTGCCAAACACCAGGCATGTCAAAAGTGTTTGGTAGTATAAGAATCTTACCCTGACGGTTGAGACCCCCCGGTCTCACTCCCAAGGGGATGACTGATTATTTCTAACCCTCTTTTGTATCCAATATTGACGTTACATCATGGATGAAAATGTTGATGAAACGTGATTGTATTGTCGACGTGACGTCATTCTATTGTTGTCGTAACATCATTGTATTGTAAGTGTGCAAAACTAGTGTACAAAATATCTCATGAACCCCTGGGCAGATTTAGATAATATTTACAACAGGACATCACAGCATGGGCTTCTAAACCGGATTAGAATTTGGTTGTCACCAGTCAAGGTTAAAGGTCAAAGGTCGCACTTCACAATTTACAAATATAAAATCGTGTACAAGATATCTCTTGAACTCATAGACAGATTTGTTTTATTGATGAGGGGTATGGGAGGGGGGGGGGGGGGGGATGTGAGCCCCTCTTACTTTGCTTTTATTTTTTTCAGTTTGAAAGAGGAAACAGAGAGAGTGAAATGTCCATTTTTTCTGTGCCTGATTTTATTGGCAATGCATGCCGACAAATAGGTAAGAAACCTCCGGTATTGATGTATATCTAGAAATAAACGATAACAAAGTAGCTTGTTTAGTGTCTAACACATCAGAGTTTCCAGTGCTGGTTTCACCAGTCCTGGCCATCTACTTCCTAATTCACTTTGCTCATGTAGAGACAGAATCTTGTCCGAACTATTTTTCAACAGTTTTCATCCAGACTTTTGTTGTCAGATCACGTATAAACTGTTGTGCAACTGTGCTTACTCTTTTTGGGGCAGAATGGAAACCAGGGTTGTTTGGGAGCAGGGGTACATATTAGTCAACCGTCCTGGTGGAAATTTTTAGTTATTTCTTTCATGACTCCAATTATTAATTTTAATTTCACAGGAAGTCGTATCCGAGGTGCTGTAGCTCAAGTCCAGTTTGACGAGTTCCATCGTCACTCTGCCCTGGTCATACAAACGGCAGTGTTTGGACGGGACGGCATGGGTGGTCTGAATTCCCGCCTCAAATTTCCAATGAACAACCTTGTAAGTCCCAATCAACATGTATTCATGAAAGAATTCTTGTGCTTAAAATCAAGAATAATATTCAAAATCCATTTCATTTCTCAGCAATATATTAAAGTATTAAACATAAGAAGTCTAATTGAGAACGGAATCTGGATATCTGGATGACCAATTTCAAGAATTTTGCTACAGTTCTTTCATTGATTGCAAGTGCTAGTGTAAGACAGTGAAGAAGTTATTATTTACTAACTGTATCAATTTTGTATATTTAAACAAATTAATTATACAGTGCAGAACAAAATGAAGTAATTTTTACAATTTTGCATAGGACATTTAATAACCTGTGATATAATCATTTTTGGTATTTAGCCAATCTGTCCATGCTCATTTGTCATTTCCTACCTTTCGATGTTTACATAAAGTTCTTCCTGTTGTATCTCGCCCTCATACACTCGGTACTTTGATTCTATTTAACAGGTCATCAGCAGCATAGATATTCAGAGTATAGAGCCAGTCGACGTGAAAATGAGGGACAGTCTGTCAAAATCTGTACAACTAGCCATTGAGATATCTACAAGGTGAGGAATAGAATCTCATACTCTTACTCCTCTATGGGATACTTAAGTAAAATCAACCTTGATTAATTTGTCTGCCCTTTTAGTAAAAAAAATTTAGAATATTCTTCATTTCCCATAAGAATATTATAAAAAAATATTCTGAAATATCACAGTAAATGTAAAGATTTTTAAATTGACATGAAGTCTATTTTGTTACCTGTACTTTATGCTAATCTGGTCCTGTAGGCATGTCTGTAATCTAGAATTAAAAATCTTGAAATCTTTATGCTGTTTTTAATTGAAGGATGAGAAAACATTTTATAAATAACAATTTATGTAATTTTTCTTTAACACAAGTCTGTAAATATTTGTTTATTTCTTGCTTATAACTGTTGAGAATTTAAATCACTTGTTCCGTGTTGTTTTTGTAGCTCCATTGAGGCCGCAGCATCTCATGAAGCTTCACGTAATGAGCAGATAGCACAAGGTCAACTCGAGCGTCAAAAACTTGACAATGAAAAGTCTTCGGAACAGGAACGCACCAAGCTCCTCGAGCTCCAAGCCATCGCAGCCGCTGTGGAGTCAACAGGTCAAGCCACGGCTGAGGCTCAAGCTCAGGCCGAGAGGATGATTATCGAGTGTGAGAGTGAGATTGAGGGTAAGTCAAGACTCCAGCTCAGAGAGGGAGGATGATTATCGAGTGTGAGAGTGAGATTGAGGGTAAGTGGAGGTTTTACGTTCAGGCCAAGAGTATCATTATCGAGCGTGGGTTGGGGGCATATAGTGGCCGTCCTGTCCAATCTCTTCATGTTCTGCGTTGTGTCGCATCCTGCCACGCCACATTAAATCCTGTTGCATCCTGTCCAAATGTTACTAGCTAATCTCAGGAACAGCTGATGAGATCCTCACCAAACTCGGGATGTCAAGTGGCAGCAGGGGCATTTATCTCTTCGACATTTTCTATGTTTTTTTTTCATTTTCTATGTTTTTTTTTCATTTTCTATGTTTTTTTTGTTTTGTTTTTAGGTGCAAAATTGAAAGCAAAAGCAGAAGAAATAGAACACTATGCAAAACAAGAAGCTGAAGAAAAGGTAAATTGTTAATGATGAGTATAAAAACAACATAAAGTGGAGACAAAGTAAATCCAGGAATCGGGCAATAACCAGTATTGCAGAATGTCAAGTTAAATCAAACAATATTTCATCTGGGCCTAGATCTCAATTTGACCTTATTTTGTAATGTCAAGGTCACCTGGACACGCACTTGACCTCATTTTTAATTTCAATGTCATACATTAAATAAGTTTACCCGCTCTTTTGCTACAGATGAGGAAGCAGGAGTTGGCGTACATACGGAGTCAGACAGAGTTGGAGGTACACAAGCTCAGAACTATGGCTGGTATAGAGGTAATTTAGTCCAAACATTTTATGTAACTTTTTCTAAAGGAATTAAATTTGAATACACACAATATTGATTGAAGTTTGAAATATGCTGTACATGAAATTTTGAAGATGTCAATTTTTAGTTGTTTTTTTTTAATATATAAGATGGCTGACAGAAATCGGTCGCTATAGAAAACAAATGAGTGACCGCCGTTCCAAAATCAGACAGGCGGTCGTTATAGACAGGCGGTCGTTATATACAGGCATGCGTTAGAGCAGATTTGAGTGTACATATATGCAAAAACACTATAAATTGTTTTTTTTTTAATGGGTGGCAATTATTTTAACGATATTGACCCTGATTCCATCGGTGTGTGGCTCGAGACTTTTATGACTTTACCCAGTGATTAATGTACATTGTGTTTGAAGGTTGAGAAGTTCCAGAAGATGGTCAATGTGATAGGTGTAGACACTCTGTCTGCCATAGCTACATCTGGTCCGGAGACACAGGTGAGTTTCAGGGAGAATAAATCTCTGTGTTTTAGGCATTTGTTTGATATCGGACTGAATCACCTCTTTGATAAGACAGACTGATTCTGACATACCCAAGAAAATAAATATTGACCATCTAAAAAATATTCAACTACACATTGCATGTAATACTTCAGTCTGGCCCAAATCTAACTCTGTTTTAAACATTTATGTACTCTAGTGCATATTATTTTAAGAATTATAGAATCATCCTCTTTTTAAACCTATTTTTTACCACTCCTTACAAAGACACTTTTAACTATACAAGTAAATGATGAGTTACATTATTTTTTTTTCAGGTGAAAATGTTAAAAGCTCTAGGACTGAGCAGTACGCTCATTACAGATGGCAGTACCCCAGTAAATCTGTTTAACACAGCCTCCGGGCTTATTGGAGGAATGAATACACAGTAACTTATTACTCAGGGGTGAAAGGTCATCATGTCAGTTGTAGCAATAATAGTAACCATGGATACGGTGTCACTACTGCCAAGGTCAGGACTTGGTCTTGTGTTATAATCACCATGGCAACGAAAACTGTGTATTTGCGAATTAATGGTGTTTCGCCCCTCATTGTGTGCCTTGCACTGCGGATTGTATGCTTTCACATTTACAGCTTTGAAAATTCACCAGTTGGATTTGCTTGTAACTTCTTCGTAGTGTTAACTACAATTTAGTGTACGACAGTACTTGGGTTGTCAGATGGTAGGTAAGGCCCAGTGTATTGGTTGTTGGAGTGGTCCTACTGTGATTAGTGCTTTATGATGGTACGTCTGATATTGATGGCTATGGACTACAATTTGAATCAAGTGATAATTCTTGTCAAATATTCTACATATTATATGAGGCCACACTCTACAATCTACATAAGTGACAACACTTAACATATGTGGCAACTTTCTACATATGTGTTAACAGTCTATATATGTGGCAACACTCTACATATGTAACAACGTACTGTATATGTGGTAACATTTTACATAAGTGACAACATTTTACATATATGACAACATTTTACATATGACAACATTTTACATATGTGACAACATTTTACATATATGACAACATTTTACATATGTGGCAACATTTTACATATGTGACAACATTTTACATATGTAATAAGATTCTACATATGATACAAAACTCTACATATGTGGCAATACTACATATGTGACAACACACTACATATGTGACAATTCTACATATGTGACAACACACTGCATATGTGACAACACACTACATATGTGACAATACTACATATGTGACAACACACTACATATGTGACAATACTACATATGTGACAACACACTACATATGTGACAACACACTACATATGTGACAACACACTACATATGTGACAACACACTACATATGTGACAATACTACATATGTGACAACACACTACATATGTGGCAATACTACATATGTGACAACACACTACATATGTGACAACACACTACATATGGTATCTGTTTTCCTTTGTATTGTGCTGTTCACATTAGTGCCTGCAAGACAATATCACATAAATTATAATGCTGATCTTTTGTGCCTGCAAACATATTACATTATATGTGATATATACCTCATTTTCATTTCACCAACATGGATGAAACTGGAGATACTCACACATGTATGCATTAACTCGTGAAAACAAAGTTGTGAAAGATGACTCCTTGGTGACTTCACGTGTATACAACCTATACATGGGAGACTCGGAGTATTGCATGTGGACAATTTGCTGAAAAAATGTGATTTGCTTGAAAAATACCGATAATTTCACATTTAAGAGTGTACCTTTGTGTGTTGTCCGAGGATACAGAATTATAAACACTGTCATTTACATCTCTGATTCAAAAGAATGTTTATCATGTATGACATTTGTATAAGACCATAGATGTTACTCAAAATCACACGTGGTTTATATACACGTATACAAACATGATCTTGTATGACATAAAAGTTATATATATATTTACCTGATAAACAGGTGTCATGATGAAGGATACATGACATTGATTTGTAAAAATACATGTCAAATCAATATTATTTGTGTATCAAATATAATTATTATCATCCAATGATCTTTAGAATGATTTTCAATGCACAAAAAAAAAATTGTCTAAGTCAAATTTGTTGTATTTTGAAAGTTACTGGTTGTGTGATCTTAATATTATTATTACCTCCCCCCCCCCTTTGGAAAATTTGCTGTAAAAATAAACGTCAATGATTTTTTTATGCAATCTTTCAATATTATATTCAATATTAAGATGACAGTCACAAAGTCTGTGATGGGCGTATAGAAACGGTGAACCCAACACAGAGATTCATTCAATGGGCCGAATTTTTGGAGAGCATTTTGACATGTTTTGGCTAAAGGGTAGCCTTTATCAGAACTGGTGTATACATATGTATCCAAGGGAGATTCGTCTGGATTGCTACAACTCTCTGCTTTCTGGGACGTTGTATCATCTCTTGGAGGTATTTGTTTCTGATGTATAAGGAATATATATACATCAAGTTGCAGCATCTATATTTGCAGTTCATTCTGAGAATTCGTCGTTTTATATTTTTGATGTGCAATTGCATTTTAGAACAATGTCATGTCAGATTTAGATCTGATACAGTCGCCAGAGGGTAACTCGAGTCAGTATGAAAAATTACTGACCGCCTTACAACCATTCATTGAGGATGGAGGAATATTCTAGTTAAATATTTACACTATTGCTATCAACGATATCGTAAATATGAGATTGTTGTATGAATGCCGCACGATTTTGTGAGTGATGGGTGGCAGTTATACAACTTTATCTATGACCTTGAGACAGAGTCTGTTGCTTAAAATGTTTCCACTGTGATCAAAATTAAATATTTATACTCTATTTTGACCTATATAAAATTTAATATATTTATGTTCTTAGAATTTTCACCTATTTTCATTTTTGTAAATAAATATTTCCAGTTTCAAACACGTATTTTGTTCATTATTTTCATTTTAATTAACCTCGGTGAAGGATGGCTACATCCACAAAGTTTCGAAAAAATTTGGATAAAAACTGTAGGGGAGTTGTCAGGACAAAATCCTAATGCACAGGGGCTTGTCACATTCCTTTGTCCCAGAAAAATGAACCCCAGGGTCCGTCCCCTAGATCACTTATTACAGACGACCAACCAGATTCCAAAGTTTGTTGCAGGTGTACAATGAAAAGGAAGCAGGAATCAAAATCCAGTTTTTCCTTTTCACTTCAATAATTTTAATTTTAGGTGTGTTTATATTTTGTATTGGACAGTACCTGTTGTATTTCATACTCAAAGTATTTCTCCTCTATAATATTTCAGATCTACCTTTGCTTTTCTCTTTCAACTGATACCATTCCCATTTGTTGTGTGGGGCCGCGATGGCCGAGTGGTTAAGGTGTCCCGACGCTTTAACACTAGCCCTCCACCTCTGGGTTGCGAGTTTGAAACCTACGTGGGGCAGTTGCCAGGTACTGACCGTCGACTGGTGGTTTTTCTCCGGGTACTCCGGCTTTCCTCCACCTCCAAAACCTGGCACGTCCTTAAATGACCCTGGCTGTTAATAGGACGTTAAACAAAAACAAACCAAATTCCAATTTGTCCATCATTGTCATGTGTTCCAATTTTTCTTGTGAACAAGATAACTTGAATTATGCAAATGAATGAGTGAAAAAGAGACCTAGCTCCTGTGAGAAGCTTCATGATGTAGGAGGGTTGAACCCAGGATCCCAACTCTTGCATCCCTCAATATCAAGAAGACCTAGGATGAGTTTGACAATCAGGCTGATTTAATTTTGGATCTGACAGAGTTAAATTACCCTTTGCAGTCTGATTGTGTCACCTGAAAAAGACAACATATGGGTATCACTATGTCGGCGGTGTTGTTGTCCGCACAATGGTTTCCGTGCGATAACTTGGGATTGCTTTTCATGTTCAAAAGTCAAAGGTCAAGGTCACTGTTACTATTAATAGAAAATTTGTTTCCATGCAATAACTTTGAGTTCCTTTGGGCAAATCAAACTCAAACTTTGAAAGTGCTTCCTTATCAAAACTTGTTGCATGGGATTGCTTTTCAGGTTCAAAGGTCATTGTTACTATAAATAGAAAGTCTGTACAATGGTTTCCGTGCGATGACTTGAGTTCCCATGGGCCAATCAAACTCAAACTTCATAAAGTTCTTCATTACCAAAAGTGCTTGCTTAGTATTGCTTTTCATGTTCAAAAATCAAAGGTCAAGGTCACTTACTATTAATACAAAATTGGTACCCATGCAATAATTTGGGACAATCAAACACAAACTTTGTAAGTGCTTCCTTATCAAAACTGTTAGCCTCTGATTGCTTTTCAATTTTGAAAGTCAAAGGTCAAGGTCACTTGCTTTAAATAGAATTTGTTTTTCCATATGATAACTCAAGTTTTCCTTAGCCAATCTGGCTCAAACTTCCACAGTGCTTCCTTACCAAAAGTGCTTGTTTAGATTTCTTTTCAGGTTCAAAGGTCAAAGGTCATTGTTACTATAAATAGAAAATAGGTTTGCTTGCGATAACTTGATCCCTTGGGCCAATCAAACGCAAACTTGATGCATTGCTTTCTCACAGGAAGTGCTTGCTTGTTTAAAATTTATCTCCTAGCTTGCTGCATAGGCGACACATCCACCTCCGTGGAATTCTTGTTACCATTGGACCTTGTGAACATGATAACTAGAGTTAATATATGAATGGATTTTCATGTAACTTGGTATGCAGTATAATATCAATAATACTTGGATGATGAGTTTGACAATTGAGTTGATTCAATTTTCAATGGTTTGTGTTGATTTAGTCTATTCTTTTATCCCTTTTACCTTTGTTTCTCCTTCACATACTGTAAATGAACATATTTCAGCGATACTCTTATTTTAGTGATTTTCGTTCAATTTCATTGAGCTAATGATAGTATATCTACAATGTTTTACCAGTGTATATGGCAAGCATTTTCAGTGCGCCAAGTTATCATTTCACCAACCTATCTTAACTTGCTTTTGTGCTAAAATTTGAGCACACCAAAATAGGAACGTTCACAGTATTCCGATGTTTTTCTGCGAAATCTGCCTGATCGTGTGACCTAGTTCTTCTTTCTTTGATAGCCAATGTAATCAACAATTCACTTATTTGAAGAAAGTTTTCAGCAATGATTATAGATTTAGTTGTGGGTGTAATATTGGTACTGAAACAGGGCATCCTACATTGTTGGTGGTGAAAAAAACAAGACAGAACTCGGTCATATATCAAACATGAATTTTACCTCTCACAACCCATAATATTGTACACATATTCATGAATTCAACAATATATTGCTTCACAATAACATTCATTTCATTATATATTAGTTAATCGACAATTCTAGGAAATTATAAACAAAAGTCACAGATAATTTCTCTTGAAATGAAGCACTTAATTAATTGAGCAGAAAACACCTTTCATAGACATATCACACTTTGTTAAAACATTAATCAACATTCAATCCTTATAAGCTCAGGGTACAAAATACATACACAACACTTACCGGGTATTTATATTCTGTTGTTGTTGTTGTTGTTATGTTATTTATTTTTGTCTTATGTGGAAAACAACTTCCAGCAATGAATTTGCAGTTAACGATATGACCATATGTAGGTAGTTTTACTTGACAAGTAAACAGGGTTACAATATGGAAAAATGGTCAAACTACGAGAATGGAATCAGAACACAATTTGAAGGAGAGCATTATCACAGAAACTGCTCACAAGTAATTGGTGTTACTTTTTTTCTCGCACATAAAAAATACAACATCTTATTACTCAGACATGTATACGTTGGAACGCTGCCAAGGTTGGGGCCATTAGTGTATACAGTATATATCACTATAATATTGGTGTCATATTATTTACAGAATTTAGGTAAACAACAGGCCCAATGGGCCTCAATAATGCTCACATGTTTTGCAGTTGATGAGAAGACTTAGTTGAAGGTTTAGTTATTTGTGTTAGTATAAAGGATGTTTCCGAAATTAATAGCTATTCATTCTAACATGGACCTGGATTCATTTATTTGAACAAACTTGGTAGCAATTCTTCCAAACATATTTCTGGTCAAATATCATAACTGTGGGTCTCTTTTCTATCAAAATGTCTTTTAAAGACTTTAAACACATTCCAAGAAGGTCAAGGCCAAGCATTTTAACAAACTTATAGTCGCCCTTTGTCCTATCACACTACTGTGATAGTATCAGTACCCTATATGGCTTTTAGTTATACAGAAGTCAACATTTTAGGATTTGAACACATTTAACCCCTGTGACCTTCAAAGTAGGTCAAGATCATTGAGTTGTTCAACCCAGGTAGTTGGTTATCTTAGCATGCTACTGTTCCAATATCCTGACCTTTGTTGATAATCAAGATATTTAGTCGTTTACAGAAAAAGTTAAAGTCAGACAGACAACAGACATGACACAACAGGAAAAGATTGCAACCCTCGTTAACAATGTATGTTGTATTTGAAATAATTCTTAAAAGATTTCATGCTTCACTAAAACCATGATATTATATCATAGAAAATTGACAAGTCACAGTAATTTTTCAGATTTAAAACAATACAAGCATTTGTTACCCCATATTACAATGAAAGAACAAAGGTTTAAACACATGTCCAAACCTTCACAAAGGCCGACGTCTTCAATGACAATGAATACATATCACAAAACACTATTACTATTGTTAAGTTTCCTGGCACTCATCACAGGGAAGCTAAAATAAAAAATCTGGTGTTATTGAACGAGGAATGTGGAGAGTTCACACCAACAGGAAGTATATATGTTAAAATGTAGATTTAAGGATTTATTTGGTAGAGTATGGTATGATATTGTTTTACGACCAATTAACAATTTGAGTAATTTAGGACCAAATTAGGAAAGGTATGTTAATAAGTCTGGATGATTGTCGGTGGGACATTTATTTAGCTTGTACCTGATTTGGTTAGTGGTTTTCATGTTACATTTCAATTGATTACAACAAGATACATCAATTATACGGTCAAACCTGGTAAAATCTCGAAATCATTTAATAAAATTTCAAGATATCCTGAGTTTTTGATTTAACCGAATATATTTCATATAGAATTTTCACTCTCAGAACTGAATTTTACTTGTAGGGTCTGCAAGTTATCAGAGTTTGAGATTACACAGCTTGACTGTATAGACATACGATATATACATGTACACTTGTCCATAATATAAGATTGTTCTAGCATACAGATTTAACCTATTATAGTAAAAAATGTAGTTTTCTCTGTTTTTATAGTCGTACACACCATCAAATGTATTTCAACCAATAATAAATGTAGATTTTTAACCTAGTAGTACATATACAGACTAAATAAAAACAAATCTGTAGTCCGGATAAAAAATGGTGTACTCTTTGCGATATAACCTCCCTTATCACCAAACAACAGAGGAGAATACATCTCAAGCATGGCTAACAATCGACATGCTATAAACAATCTATACACAGCTTACAATTGACAGGTTATCTTATAAAACAGACTGACCTACTTTTTTAATTAAAAACCATATAAAAGATTCCTAGACTGTTACCATGGAAACACTTTCAAAATGGATGCGCAGATTAAATTTTGAATTTGTCTGGCCAATGTAACTCTTTAATTATTTCGCAGAAACCAATTTTCTGTTTTACTGAATGTTTCTTAAGACTATGACCTTTGACCTGAAAAAAAAAATGCTAAGCGAACATTTTCACTAAAGCAATGTAAACTTAAGTTCTTCCACAGAAACAGACGAGGACAATGTTAAGGGGACACACAAATTGATCATACAAACATTACACAGTAATGCTTTTGTTTGTTTTTGTTTAACGTCCTATTAACAGCCAGGGTCATTTAAGGACGTGCCAGGTTTTGGAGGTGGAGGAAAGCCAGAGTACCTGAAGAAAAACCACCGGCCTATGGTCAGTACCTGGCAACTGCCCCACGTATGTTTCGAACTCGCAACCCAGAGGTGGAGGGCTAGTGATAAAGTGGCACACAGTAATGCATTTTAATTTCCAAATTATGACTAAGTACTGTACCAGTTTTTATCTTGTTAATGAAAGCATTAATTAGTTGGCACATTCTAATTAAACAAACAAGCAATTTTAAACAGATTAACGAAATGATGAATTAGTGAATCGCCATTACTTGACAAAAACTGCATAATGAAAGATTAATTCATAATCAAGCTCAATGCCTCCATTGTGAAAAATATCAACAGTATAAAATCCTGCAGAGCATTTAGTTAATTGTCATAAAACTTCTTTTAAAATCCACACAAAATTAAGAAAAATAAAACAAAAAACTATGTTATATATAGCATAGAAATATTTCGGGACAAAATGTTATTCTTCGAACTCTTGCACCAAAACATTAAAAAGAAAATATATTGACAAAAATAAATGTAAAAAGTGAGATCACAGATGAAATAAAATTTATACT
This sequence comes from Pecten maximus, assembly GCF_902652985.1. Classification (NCBI taxonomy): domain Eukaryota; kingdom Metazoa; phylum Mollusca; class Bivalvia; order Pectinida; family Pectinidae; genus Pecten; species Pecten maximus. The sequence goes on along the minus strand of NC_047019.1, from coordinate 7,060,927 downwards.
TTGAACACATTGTAACAAATTCTCTTTAAGAGGATATGGCCACTGCTAACCTGAGTTTCCTCTGACCCAGACACCATGAACAGACATGGAGTCAGGGCCACAGGAAACTTGGGCTAGGCCACTGCAAACAACTATTCCAAACATTCACTCAAGTCCTCCAACAGGAGAAATATTTCCTCACTTCTAAAATTACATTGTAACCCTCTATATAAAGGAAACCTCTCTATAAAGGACACCTTTGCTTATACACAGGTTTAATGTACACATGTATTTCAATTCCTTATTATGATTCATGCAGTCACCTGGTCTGCATGAAGATAATTTGTTTTTCTATTGGAAAGCAATTTGGAATTTTAAAGAATTAGATAAAAACACTTAGATCGTGTATAAAAGCTTTCTTATAGCATATTTTTAAATTAAGCAATTTCCTTGATTTTCTGATATTAATAAAATGAGGTCAAAATAACTGTACATGCTTCCATCTTGAAAATGGTAAGGGGGGGCTTTTTTATCACACGAATATCTATAATTCATAATTACAACAATTATTTAAATGAAACTTCAACACGGACAACTTAGTTTCTTATATATCTAGTAAACTTCCTGGAAATATCTGCTCAGCAGTCCACAAAACATCAATAAATTGTTTAAACATTTGGCTTAGCCTTTGTCTTCCATGGGTCTCGGAACAGCTCCATTAACTGACGGGATAACAGTCGGTGGAATACAACTTGAATTAGGTCGCTATCCAGAATGAGCGTCCATGGTTTATTAAGTTATTTTTTTATTATATAAAGGCCTGGGGTGGCCTTATCGGGACCTCAGGCACTGTTAAAGGCCATAAAAAGCTCCACGGTTGACAGGAGAAAATCCTAAAAGGGCTCTAGTACCAGTGGAAGATATGGGCAAATGTTTAAGATGTGCAGTAAATGTCTTAATTAATATGAGCATCTGGCGCCTCATATAAAAGGAATTCGCAGAGGCCAATAATCGGGCCGTCCATACGTTAGCGTCAATGTGAGAGAGGATAAAACTCTTGTGCAATCCAAAACACGCAGAATATGTATGACCGTGAATGATAAACCAAGTAAAGGCCACATATAATTGTCATTGCATTTTGTTCACTGCTCCATAAACATCATCACAGTAAGTTTTTTTTTTTAAACACATGCCAGCCTCAGTATCCGATCAATCCAGTTCGGAGTCTGTACTCTCCGACTCGAGGACAGTGTCCTGTAAAATTCAGAAAAGAAACATGTAACAATACCCTACAAATACAGAAACTCTTTATTTCTCACAGACAGGAGAGCTACAATGTTTTTTTCATAAATTTTGCCTATGAGAAAATTATTCCCAATCTGAATCATAAAATCAAAATTTCATGAAGAAGTTAAAACAGGAACTATTAAATCACATAACTTAATAGCAGTTCATGAATATTTGTATAGGAAGTTTTGCTACAGAAATATGATTATTTATTGGGAAATCCAGCATCTGAAACATGGCCGCCCCACAGCGTATGTACATACAGGCAAACCTCTTCATCTCAAAGTTAGTGGGGTCATCAATAAAGACTTCAGACAGTCACAACACAAAAATATAGTTTCCCTAGCTCCCAGTAGGGATCGATAGAGCCATAGTAATGTCTACAAGGACAGGGAACCCTGCTTAAATACTCTTGCCATTCCAACAGCTGTTTAATTGCTACCAAATAAAGCAATCGTTTAATCTATAAGAATAACATTGTTTTATGTATATGAGAAAGTAATTGAAAATGACTGATCACAATGTGTGATAATCTGTATACCTTCCTGATAATCCTCTTGGTTGACCCTTGACCTTTAGAAATTTTGGAAATCAACCACAAATATGAAGGGTCAAAACACATGTCAAATGATATGTCTTTGGAAACAAATTATAAGAGTCAAAACTAACTCTAGAGAGTTTAGAAACGTACTATTATGGATCACCTGAAATTTCCGTAGTTTGAAGGAACACTCACCCATCCACCCTGATCAACGATCCAGCCGGCAAACTTATCCTCCAGGTAACGCAGACTCATCTCCTTCACCTTCAGGGCAACCGCCCCTCCGACTCCTGCAGCATGCACCGTTTTCTTGGTAATGTAGAAAAGTGTGGCAAGTTGGTCCCAGCCGACCTCGTCCCCCATGGCCCGTTTGAGCGTATCGGTGAATGAGTTGTAGGTAGCCTGTTTGACAATGTCCACTGCTGCCCCGGTGACCTCGGCTGACACTGGATGCTGAATTTTTTTTCAAAATTTTAATTAGGTATATACATGACAGAGGCAGATCCAGGGGGGGTTTTCATGGTTTACAGAAACCCCCCCCGACATTTAAAAAAAAAATAACCAAGAGTTATCGCAATTTATAACACCACAAACCAATAGATAATTAAACCCCACGAGTTATTTCAATTTGCCCTTGATGGAAATCTTCACAATAGCCATCCATTCATTCATAATGAAGCACTATTTTTACCGATTTATCAAATTTTAAACTTCAATTATGAATAAAATTTGATACGTCTACCCTCTTATGCTGTATATCGCAAAATAAATACATTTGTACTTTAATCTTATCAGTCAAATGGGCCCCGATATAAACATTGTAACAAATCATTGATATATATTGGATCAAATGGTTGACTTCTACATCCTCTAGAATAATTAAATCTGAAAGATTAAGGACTATATCTATTGAAAGTTTGTTTTAACTTCACATTCATTTATCTTTGAATTGAACAAGGAGAAAAAATATCATGTTTGAAAAGAATTTATAACAGAATTTATAACAATCTTTTTTCAAATATTTTGGAACTTTCTTCTTTTTTTCCCCAGTCATTTGCAATTTTTAGACCACGATTCCCGAATTTTCCCTTTTGAACCAAAATAAACACAGGAGTTTTTTAACACCTGAACAAAGGCCATGACTGGTAAGGCCACTCTTAAAAATATCTTGGTTTGCTGTAACCCAACCAGGGGGTCTTACATTTGGGTAGGTAGGACTGAATTTTTTTTTAATCAGTTCTGAAAACAGATTTTCAACCTTTTATAACGAAAACAAACCAGAATATGGAAATCAATATTTATTTTGTGTTATTAAACAAAACACACACCAACCTTATTTGGGTTTGGGAGACGTGTTTTCAAACCTGTACAGCAACTTCTGGACATAAATATCCAGAACGGTCAAATCATTAAAAAACAATGTTTTATTTTTCATAATAAATTTTTTTGAGACAGCACATTTTTTCTGGGTCGGGCAGGTTATGCTAAACCAACTTTATTTTTATTTTGGCCTAATGTATGGTGGAGACACCTGGTTTTGCTTTAATGAATTTCCCTGTAATCATACATACCTCGACACTGAAATTGTCTCCAAAGTTCCGTAAACTATCTCTGAGTTCTCTCTCCAGCGAATTTAAACCATCACCTGCAAAAAAAAAGTTTCCGTTCCTTAATCTGTAATTTTCTTATTAGCTTCTAGCATAAGATACATAGAGGATATCTAATAATGTCTTCAGTAATACCAAATATATTTCAAGAGTCTGTCTAATATTTTGATATTTTTCATAAGTGCATAGCAAGAGTGAAAAATATCAAAATATTAGCCACACTAGTGAAAAATATCACTTTTATAAAATGAAAAAATTCCGATATTTCACTGTTGATATTGCTAAATTTGAATTTTTCTTAGCTTTAAGATGTTTCTTAGTAGAACATTGTATATTCTTGGGGCTTTGAGAGAAGGCTTATTTTATGAAGAATATTCCAGGGGGCTTTGAGAAAACCTTTTCTTGGTGGCATATCCTGGAGGCTTTGAGAGAATGTTTTATTTTGAAGCATATCCTCGGGTCTTAGAGAGAATCTTTGACCTGAACATACCATCCCGGACATCAAATGATGCTTCGAGAGACGCCTGAGGTGTATTTGAGGTCCGCCGAGGAGAAGTAGTATGAGCCTCGCCTGATGCCCCTGCCATATAGCTATCTCCCATCTCTGCCAGTCGGTCCGCTATGATTCCATACAATTTCTCCTTGTCCGCTTGTGTTGCAGCGTCTGGCGGGGAACCCACCGCTCCCTCGCCTGCATCTGTTCTATCATCTGTATATCAAACCATCTCAAAGACATGATTTTGACTTCTACCTCATGTATATAGTACAAGTTTACAACAACTACTTTTATAGAAGAAATAATTATTTAAACAAATTTTTGAATTTTTTAAATGAACTGAATATTATAGACATCATCATGGATGGTTACTTAATCAATAATACCATCATTGCCGAAATCACCATGGTTACTGCAGTTAGATCTAGAGGCTACCCTGGTTAACGTTACCCTAGTCACGTTTGTCACCAGTCATGTTGGTTGTATCTCTGTCACCATGGTTACTACAGTTACCTGGCTTCCGCTATATATAGCTATCTTAGTTACTCTAGCCATCTTAGTTACCTTGGTTTCCATAGTCACCATATATAATTACTATATTACATTGGGCGTCTTTAGATCTAAAGCTATCTTGGTTTTGCTTGTCAACTAGTTACTGTAGTTACCTTCAGGTTGGTTTCTCTAGTCATTTTGATTACAATAGTTACCTTGGTTTCTCTAGTCATTTTAATTACAATAGTTACCTTGGTTTCTCTAGTCACTTTGGTTACAATAGTTACCTTAGTTTCTCTAGTCACTTTGATTACAATAGTTACCTTGGTTTGTCTAGTCACTTTGATTACAATAGTTACCTTAGTTTCTCTAGTCACTTTGATTACAATAGTTACCTTGGTTTGTCTAGTCACTTTGATTACAATAGTTACCATGGTTTCTCTTGTCACTTTGATTACAATAGTTACCTTGGTTTCTCTAGTCACTTTGGTAATAGTTACATTGGTTTCTCTAGTCACTTTGGTTACAATAGTTACTTTGGTTTTTTGTCATTTTGATTACAATAGTTACCTTGGTTTGTCTAGTCACTTTGATTACAATAGTTACCTTGGTTTCTCTAGTCACTTTGATTACAATAGTTACCTTGGTTTGTCTAGTCACTTTTATTACAATAGTTACCATGGTTTCTCTTGTCACTTTGGTTACTTTAGTAACTTTGGTTTCTCAAGTCACTTTGGTTTATACAGTTACCTTGGTTTCTCTAGTCACTTTGGTTACTGTAGTTACCATGGTTTCTCTAGTCACTTTGGTTACTACATGTATATTACATTGGTAACTTTAAAGCTATCTTGGTTTCTCTAGTCACTTTGGTTACTGTAGTTCCCTTGGTTTCTCTAGTCACCTTTTGTTAATATGTTTACCTTGGTTCCTTGAATGCTATTTTGTTTTCTCTGGTCACCTTAGTTTTATAATTAGTTACTATAGTTACCATGTTTTTTCTAGTTATCTCCAGTATTTTTCTTACTCTAATTACCATATTCACCTTGATCATCTGGCTGTGTATCCCCATCCACATCAAGATCATCCATTATTGTGTGATGTTGGTGGACATTCCTTTCAATATCTATTTCCCCTGTAGGCAATCTCCTTCTGAACTCTGTTTCATCAATATCATAGTCAAGAGCAAACGACTGGTTAGCATGAAGGACCTGCCCTTCAACATCCATTGGTTCAGACCTTTGACCAATGTCCAGATTGCTGATGGCATTAAGACCTACATCATCTATAGCGGTCACTTGTGTTGTATATTTCTTCTGTCGTCCATCCGTTTGAAAAAAGCTGGACTCAAAATGGCTGTTCTCCCCGTCCTTAAGCGGGCCATCTGGAACTGAAATGTTCCTTTGATATGCTTTCCTTCCTTTCTTCTTCTTTATCAAGTTGAAGTCAGCAGACTTTGAACCTGTGGTTATAAAATAAAGACCCAACAGTAAAAATTCTGTATAAAATAATATCATGCTATTTTTACCTCAGATACCAAAAGTTTGTTCATGACCACATTGACCTCAAAATAACGAGGTTTGACTTTGTGTATATATGCCAAACCTGAAAGTAGTCCGTTTTTCATCAAGAATCAAATTTATCATAATCTTAAATATATGGACAGTGGTTTTACTATCTATATAAAAAGTTACCAAATGTACATGTATTTCTGAGAGATTTACATGCATTCATGTTTAAAGAAGTATCGCTGAACAATAATAATCTATCAACCCCACAATTGGATTTTCCGTGACATTGACATTTGACCTTGACTTTAGGTTTTTTGAAAAGCAATTACAATCATGCAGTTCTGGTAAGAAAGCAGTGTGTGAAGTTAGAGTTTGATAAGACCACATGAATGTGTATCATTGTGCAGGAATGGTGATCCTGACATGATGTTCTATTAATAGCAAATGACCTTGACCTTTCACCTTTCACATACAATAATAAAATTTGATTATACATACCTGGAACTTTCTTCCTTGACTTCCTGCCTCTGCGTGTGGTCAGTTTGCGAAGACTGCTGAAGATTCCTCCCTCGGATGTCTTCGCTGAACTGGACAAATCGGCACTTTCCTTAATGTTGCTATGCTTGTCAATGTGTTTTCGTTTGTGATGTTCCTGATCGGTGATATCAGTTGACTCCCAGGTTTCCTGCGATCTTACCAACCCTGCTCGCTCTCCATCTGTATAGTGATGCTGTTCGATATGCCCATGCTTGTGGGTATGTCTTTCCTCCAAAACTTTAGCCCCATTGTTCTTGCCTTGACTGTATTTCCCCTTTTTCGTTACATTGTCACCCTCCCTGTCTTCATTCTTTCTGTCTTTACTCCTGTTTAAAACACTATTTAATCTTTCTTTCGCTCTTTTGAACACAGATTTTTTCTTTCTTTCTGGCGAAACTACCTCAGTTTCAGTATCTGAAGAAGAGAGAGACCCTGATCTGTAACGCTGACGTCCTCTTTGAACGACAGTTGGTGAGGAGTTTCCATTAACTTGCTTTGGTGGTATCCTAGACGTTTTTTTCTTTGACTTTAAATCCTCTAAGTCTTTAGTTTTGTCTAAATTCTCAAGCTTTGAGGGACTCAATGAGTACGACGTTGTCATTACATTATTATCAATTCTGTGAGCTGGGGACAAATTTGGCGGCAAACTTTTTGCCCGAGGCACTGTGTCATAATCGTCAGCAAATGGAATATCTTCATTATCTCCCAATAATGAATGGATGGATGTTTTACCAGAATTAATGGAAGTACGAGAGAGTTCTGACGTTTCACGAGAATGGATCACAGATGACGTTTTACCAGAGGTCACTGAAGCGTGCGACAGCTCTGAGGGTCCACGAGAGTGAATCACTGAGGCACGACCAGCATGACTTGAGTTGCCGATAGAGTGTTGCCTGCCGCTCGAGCTGTCAGGAGACACTAGTGCCCCCTGGTGGGAGTGGTAGGAGTTGTGGAGGTAATATTCCTCCTCTGTAACATCCACATCTTTCACCTGTTGATATGCCGTACCTGTCGGGGACAAGAATATATCATGAGACTTACGTCACTTGAATAATTCAATCTAAGTTATAGAGGCCATCTATAAAGAAAAATTCTTAAGTTTTCTTGCCAACTCACCTAAGCTTTAATCAAGTCAAAGATTTTGGAATTGCTAATAGTGTTTAAAATAATATTTCTTTGGTTTATTTTGACCTCTATACACAGGTAAGATCATTGACTTGATATCACAAATTCAGAATATTAAAGAATATGAAAAGAATATCTCACATTTTATGTAATAAACAAAGGCATGTACCAATAAATGAACTTTGATTCAAAATATGGGTGCAGGCTTTTTACTAGACAATGAAATATTATATGATAGCATTTTTATTGAACTTTATACAGACATCAGCTGACTTGTTATCAGGCACATGTATCACTATACCTGATGACTGGCTGACCCTGTACGTAATGGACGCTAACGTTGATGTCCCTAGAATACTGTACCTATTAGGGGTTTTCCATGTTTGCCCTTATTTTCTTTCAGTTCCTTCATAAGAAACTGTTCCAGAATTCTGGCAGCTTCATTGCGGACCTCCTGTTTAGTGGGAGGCTGAGGAGGGCAGGGTGAGCGGCGTTTGATGCGGTGTTTCTTCTGGAGGTGGACCTTGAGGAGGTCTGAAGCCTCCTGGAAGGATGGTGTCCTTGTTACATCGCGCGGGATATCCTTTTCCATAGCGATGAGTCAGATCTAAAATCAGACAATTGGAATATATTAAAATACAAGGAAACAATTTAGGGTTTTGAGGCCAACAAGCATTTTCTATGAGATAACTCTTTTATGAATTATAACTATCTCCTATAGCTTTACACCCCAAACACACAACCCAAGCCAGGTTCTGTCTCCAACGAAGCCTCTCATTCTCTTATAGCTTACACTTGGAGTGGTCAACGGCACCAAATGTAACAGGGAAAGAGAGTAGTGTGCCTCCACCGATGATCGAACCAACCACTCTCTGCTTAATGGTCCACCGCTCTACTGACTGAGCTAAAGGGAAACTTCCCCTAGTGCAAAAGGTAGAAGGCAACCATATCACTATATGTACAATTAAAACCTGCCACAACTAATACTGTACTGATTTGTAACTTCAGCAATCATGCATTGTATCAGAGCCCATATATGAGACATAAGATCGAGTTTTTCTCTGGTACTGGGCATGACAGCTATATGTCAGAATATACAATCCTGGTGTCAGGGCATGCAAGAGGCCTAGGATACTCAGGCTAATGTGATGTGAACTACAGTTGATATTCTACATTTTTAATACGATTTATATAAACAAATAATGGATGCAGACTGTAAGCATCTATATCCATATAAATTAAAATTACAATATTTAGTACTTCTGGTGTAATTAAAATGTCCTTTGAATCTAATTAAATATGACTAAATATAAATTTCCCCCGATGATTGTCTGATAGAATTTCAAATTGTGGCAAGTTGTTCAAGGCATACCTACAACACGGAAGCTAAACAAGTTCCTTGTGTCCAGGTTACATTGATTTTCAATATTTTTCGGCATAGCCGTATAATTTTCTTTTAGCCCCGGATATGATGCTAGAGGTGGCGTTACTGGTCAAGATGAAGTATGTGATTGGTCATTGTAGCGGTAAATGCAAAATGCAGATATGCAGTTAAAGACGAAACAAAATTAAGATTGAATGCAAACTGAATAAGTGGATGTATTTATTCAAATGACATATTAATGAAATTATATTCCTGATTCAAATGCAGTCTTACTATCACCAAAAATGATTCAAACTGACGTAATTTTGTTATCCGGGCCAAAACGCATTTATTAATTAGTTCGTTAATTTATTTCACCAGCAGTTTTACATTATAACCACCAGCATTGAAACTATGCCATTTATTTTTTGTATTGACTGTCCTCTAGATCTTGTTCCACCCATTTGTGATGTGACTCGTTCATCATAGATATTTTTCATGAGTTTAAATACAATGATTTTGGATTTAATGAATTTTATTCTCCTCTATTGCCTGACCTGGGACCAATTCATAGCCTTACTGAGATAATATACACAAAACGTCCCTGGGTAGGTCTACGTTACGACAGCTACTGTACAGTACGTATACAGTATACTGTATGAACGGGTACAGGAATACATCCATTATAATTAAATGGTCATTTTACATTATCATGATAGTTAAAGCGTTTTGGTTTCAGTCATAGGCATTCAAGTTTTATACGTATATTTATATTTCATGTGACACCGAAGTACAGATATGATCATTATGCGGAAGATACATAATTTATACTTACCACATTAGCGCAAGTACTCCTGATTAAATCCTATGTAACTTGCATGTTGACAATAAACGTTACGTTGTCTAAAAAGAAATTATTTGATTTAGTCTGAAATAAATCGCCGAGGCCGTCATCGTGTACTTTCTATCCTCTCCTACACATAACATATATTCCTGTCATAGTTTGGTTCTTTAAATATCGAGCATGAGCACAAACGATGCCACTCATAAGGACAAACGTCAAACTCTGTTAATTTCTAAACAGGAACTCAAAAATAATATTCAAGGGAAATAACTCTAATTATAACATTTTTGTTTAAAAAATCATACCGGGCGCGTTCGATTGCAATATAAATATGCAGGTGATAATTTTACAGTTAAAATGCCTAACAAACTTGGCAAAGCAGTTAACTGTTAATTAAGTGTATCGATGTTTATCCAAGTATAATACATTTCTAGACAAATATACATCACACTATACATTTTGTATCATATTTGCATATCTGTACAGTACGATACACAAGGATTCTAGCTGTGTAACCAACCGCATGGGAGTCGATGAAATAAATCGATTTTTAGCTCACCTGCCGGACGCTGATACGCTTATGCCATGGTGTGGCGTCCGTTGTATGTCTGTCTGCCAGGCCGTCCGTCCGGCCTCCGACATCAACCTTTTCCTTTAAACAACTTCTCCCCAATAACCATGAGACAGATGAAGGGCTACCAATTTTGTTACATGAATTACCTTGGCCTACATTCAAGGTCAAAGGGGTCAAATAGGCTAAATTCTTTTAACGACTTCTTCTCAATAACCAAGAGGTCCAGGAAGTTGATATTGAGCCTATAGCATAATCAAATGAAGGGCTACCGAGTTTGTTAAAATGAATGGACTTGGCCTACATTCTATGTCATATAGGAGTGAAATACTTAGTTGACTAAACTCTTTAAAAGACTTCTTCTTAATGACCAAGATGTCCAGGGAGGTGATACTTTGCCTGTCGCATGCTGGGGTGAAGGACTACCAAGTTTGTTAATTAAACTGAATGACCTTGACCAAGGTCACAGGGGTGAACTAGGTTAAACAAAAATTAAACGACTTTTTCTCAACAAACAAGAGACCCAGGAACTTGATATTTGACATGTAGCATGCTTGAATGAAATAATGTCAGTAATTATAAGTTTAAGACAACCAGAGAAGGAATTATGTCACAAGAGTGGTAAAATGTATAATTATGTATATGTTCATATCATTTTACAATGTGCCTTTACAGAACAATTAAGAGATCAGTTATGGTGTGAATTAATTAATACGTATGAAATTATGTTCAATGTATATTTACACCCTCATTCAGATTTTCAGTTATTGCACACACTTATTGGTGGCAAAATTATATATGAACCGGATATGTCAGAGTTAGTGGACTTCCGACTGTTATCGGTTAAGTGCGTTTCAAAAATTCTGAACAAATATTATGAATAATTACCTTAATATGCATTTTTCTTTCTCTCTTTATAACTCTTATGATTGATATTGTTGTATTCATTTTTTTCTCATATTGTATACTGTAAATGTATTTTATTTATATCAATTATCCTGTTTACGATTATAGCTATGTTATTCTATTATGTAATCTTCTTTAAGAAGGAAATAAAGGGAATAATAATCATGGATTTCGTGATAGACAAGAGACTCCGATACCTAATATTAGACCAATAGTATGATTAAATGAAGGACTAAAAAAGGTGTTGACATAATTAAACCAAGCTTACTCTGATATATGAATAAGGTGGTAATCAGCATAGTATCTGCAGAAATGGTCTGGATCAACTTCAAAGTTGCTGTAGAATTAGATGAGCGATACAGGCCCATCGGGCCTCTTGTAATTCATCGTTCGTGACATAGAATACCATTAATGATAATTGCACAGACTTCACATGAAGTTTCCCCTTGGTCCCTAGTTGTGTTCATTACATATATGTATCTTGATTCTGATCGGGAAAACAAAATGGCCGAATGGTGGCGTGCCATCTCCGATTTTGATAGTTGGAGTTTAATATCCCTATTTGAATATTCCTATAACTTAATACGTATATTTTCCTTTTCCCATGTTTTTGTCCATTACATTTCGACTTTGGCCAGGAAAACAGGTGGCCATTTTGCATTTTGAAGATTGACACTTGTTTTCGTTAAGAAAGGGCCGCGGTGAAAGTTTCCCGACACTTTATCACTAGCCCTCCACCTCTGGGTTGCGAGTTCGAAACCTACGTGGGGCAGTTGCCAGGTACTGACCGTAGGCCGGAGGTTTTTCCTCAGGGTACTCCGGCTTTCCTCTACTCCAAAACCAGGTACGTTCTTAAATGATCCTGACTGTTAATAGGACGTTCAACACAACCAAACATGGATATTTCTCGCATTTCATAGATAGGTTCCCCTTGTTGTCGGCCATTTTGAATTCTGACTGTTGAAGATTGGTATCGCTATTTCTCAAAAAGTTCTCCATGGATCTTCCTCTACCAGTTCCGACTTTGGTCTCTAGTTGTTCATTTAGAAATTTGAGAATGATCAGAATTAAGCCATTTTGAATTTTGACAGCGGAAATTTTCCAGAAAGTTCTTCACGGATCAAGTTCTGAAATTTCATATGTCCATATGTTGGTTCCCCTTGTTTTTAAATGATGCAGATGTGCATCTACCTGCATGCTTGCTGTCTATACCAGTTTCGTTCTCTCCCGTGTGCTAGAATGCCTAACTAGAGAATCCCAGATATCCGACTGCTTTAGGCAAACACCATATTCTTCGTCCATTTACCAATTGCTGCCACTTCTGCCGCTTTGCCTCGTTCGTTACCTCCGTCCTGTCTTCCTACATAATGTATATACTGTCGTCAACTCAATCATTACGTTTATTTGGGACTGCGGAACCAGCACAGTGTAAAGACGGACAGGTGACGAGGCCGTCTCTACAGGGGCTCCTAGTACCCAACTTGCTTCCACATAATCAGAATCGCAGTTCATTCACTGTACTTTGTCCTAGAGTCCACCAATGACAAAATATAAAGCATCGGGGTCTTCTGGAACACCGGAAGAAAGTTCTTACTTTTTAAATATTGACTCATGTGACCTTGAAGGCAGACCTAGCGTTCAATTGAAGGTACCTTAATTATGGTAAACTACCAGGTCTCCTTGTACGTATTTGACCCCTAGCTGTGACCTCGTATAATCTGGTTCTTTAAACCTTTACTCTGACTAGGTACCAACAGGGAAATGGCCGGTTTCTGTGTCTTATAAGAATTTGGGAAAGGTAATTCATTGATCCGAAGGTAGTTGTTGTTCTATCGTTCTTTTAAAAATATGATGGGGATCGATGTCGATCACAAACCTTCGGATAGGGTCATACATGTATAAATACATTTATCCTGCAACTGCCACCGCATTGTCGGAATACACCCACCGTATATATTTTTGCTGTATACGGCAGTGACGGAACACAACTTATTTTGGAATCTTTGCACGTGTGTCAATTCAACTAACCTACTTCAAAGTGAAACAACGTTTAAAAGGCAAACATATTTCTGTCATTTTTGACACCGTTTCACTTTAAAATGATGATTTATTATTATTATTTTTTCTTCATTGTTGCAGGATAAATAGAATACATGGTCAGTGTCTTTAAATATAAGCTGTATTTTTGGCTCGAGACAGAAAGACAAAAGTGGCTCGCCAAGGCTCGCTACTTTTGCCGCAATCTTTACCCTCGCCAAAATACAGCTTATATTTTAAGACACTGACCATGTATTCTCTATTTATCTTTCAACTGCCACCGCATTGTCGGAATACACCCACCATATATATTTTTGCTGTATACGGCAGTGACGGAAAACAGCTGTATTTTGAAATTTTAGCACGTGCGTAAATTCGACTAGCCAACTTCGAGTGAAACAACGTTTAAAAGGCGAACATATTTGGATTATTGTAATGTTAATACCGTTTCACTTCAAAATGATTATTTTTGATGACTGTTGCAGTATAAATAGAATACAGTGTGTGTACATGGTCAGTGTCTTAAACTACAGTATAAGCTGTATTTTTGGCTCGGAACAGAAAGACAATTAAGTGGCTCGCACCTTGCATTTGTCTTTCTTTACCCTCGCCAAAATACAGCTTATAATTTAAGACACTGACCATGTATTCTCTATGTATGAAGAAACTAAAGATTGTGCCTGGCTTCTGACCATACCATAAACTTTAATGATATCACTGACAATTCGTGCCATTATTATAGTCAATTAAAATGTTTATTGAACCATTCAATTATTACATAACAAATTTGAATATTATACATGTATATATACGAAGATATAGATTTGAATTCCCTGTCGTAGTTGTACCGAGAGAAATATACATTGTACGCAATATATATAATAACTGGAGAGAACTTCCCTTTCGGTTGAGCTAAGTCTCCACAGTTCTAATTATATATCAATTGTTTCATAGACCTATATAATCTTCATATATATAAATGTGATTGCTATTTAAGGTATCTTGCGTAAGCTTCATATTGTGAACAAAGCATCTGTAATCACGAGGACCGTAATCAGACGATTATATTTCATGAACGACAACTCCGTAGAGATTTATAACGGTGCGTTCGACTCGAGTCACTCTGAACGGACTGTTTACCTTTAACCAGCTGTGCATTGCAGAAGGATGACATCCACTTCGGAAAACACACGTGGAAAGATTGCCATCGTCGGCAGGTAATCTCCCATTTAATTACGGGGTCTGTAAATGACACTTAATAATAAGCAATGTCATCGCAGTTATTGAATGGCACGTGGAAGGTGATAGGCGTTAGTACATAGTAAACGTAGCCATGTACAGCTGATTTTAATCAGATTGGGGAGTACTCCATAAATTTTATCTCTGTGTGAATCTTCCAATTTGGACCGAAGTTTCCAATCTGATGTTTTAGACGTTCACACGTTTAAGCAAACTTGTCATGGACAACAGCTTGATATATTGCATTGAATGGTCACTTTTTCACGTTTTATTTTTTATTTAAATATATAAATTACAGCGGTGTTAATCTACTACAGAGTCAACTGAAATTAGAAAATGATTATTGCACCAATAAAATCTGGTTTTGGAATTAATACCTGGATTACTGAAGTTACAAATAAGATAGATTTTCATTTGTTCCTGCACAATACCATGATATTTATAATTCATATTATCTGAGGTCAACTGTAAAACTGACACTCAAGGGAAGTAATCAATATTTATTACGAAGAAAAAAATCGGAGCAAGGGAGGCAACCCTTACAACATTATCATTCTCAGGTAAAAGTATAGTTTATTTCTGGTAACTCCAAATCACCATACAAGTAATGATAATTATCAGGTATATCAAATTCAATAATCATGGGAACAGCAATCAAACAAACAAAGAACACATACATAATAACAGAACCATTATTCAAACTCAAAATTAATTAAAAGTCAATAAAAGAGGTCAAATATACATGTAAACAAAAATATAGATTCCTGAAAAGTACAAGGAGAATAAGACCAGGTGTTCCGGAAAATTAAGCTTCTTTTGTTTGCTTCATCAACAACACCTGCCATACAAATCTAGGTCAAAACAGGTTAAGTGTTCAGGGCTTTTTCTGGGGCTATTTAGGGCCGTTAATGGGCCGCACTTCCAAATGAAATTATTTTATATTTAAGCCAAATTCCCAAAATTTGCAGTTTACTCCTGAAAAAAATCTTTTCCAATTCCCCAATTTTCATCCCAAAATGAGACAAAAAGGCCCTTTCTCAAACCATTAAGAAAAACTTTAAAGCCCTGGTGTTTGGGTGGTGACAATGGAACCGATAGGCATATCAATAACGTCAAACATGTCTGATTTGAGATTTCATATCGCATAAGGAAATGGATTATCAACCTACATCTCTCAAAACCCTGTGTTAAATTCTCAGTCAGAAGTCTACATATGTCATGGACATTGTGATAATGGAAACGAGCCCTTGAATATTGAATCTGAAAAATAAATTTGGACATGTGGGAGAAAAAACCCATTCCCATATAAGCTCGTTACTTATCAAAAACAATATTATATTTCTCATTTTCTTCTGCTTCAGCGGCCTCATTGGACAGAATTGGTCTATGATATTCGCCAGTGCGGGCTATCATGTGACTTTGTTTGACGTTGATCCTGACCAACTTAAGCGTGCACAAACCAGCATCAAATCTACACTAGAACAATATGAAAAAGATGGCTACCTCAGGGGTAAACTAACAGCTCTTCAGCAGACAGATTTAATATCTACAACTAGTTCTTTGTCTGAATGTCTCAAAGATGCGTTCTATGTTCAGGTATGTTGTTTAAGTTATTGTTGTCATGATGACTATCATGGGACTTTGCTACAGTAACTTATAAATCCCATCACAGTCACATTTTTTAGAACTTGTATATTATCCACATGGTTTCGTTAATTTTCCTGTAGGAATGTGTTCCGGAGAACCTGGATCTGAAGAAGAAAGTGTTTGCGGAGATGGATGCTGTCGCCGGAGAGGATATGATCTTGGCTAGTTCCAGCAGCTGTCTGTGTGCTTCCATGTTTACAGAGGGGCTGACACACAAGTCCAACATGTTGGTGGCTCACCCGGTACGTGACCTTCCCTCACCTGCTGTTAGTAATTAAAAATGATGACGATTTATTATAATCTGTTATTACCTGTATAATCCAGACCCTGTATACTGTAAAGATACTTTTTAACGTGCTTAAAGTTTAGAGGTAAAGCTTATTAAAACGAATTAGCGGAATGATAAATTAGCGCATCGATAATGATTGCCATATGAAACATTGTAGATGAACTACAATTAGTGCATTCAAAATTTAGTGAAATTCTGTCAGCGCAAAAGTCGCAGCTAAAATATGTATGTTTGCAGTAATTTGTAACCCGGTAAAACTGTGTAAAGCAGACCCTGTATACACAGAAAGGTTTGAAATTGGCTTGTCTGACCCACAGGTCACAAGGTCAAGCTGACCTAGTGACATTGTGCTTCGTCCATCGTCGTGAACCATTCTATGTGTCGTCCGTTAACTTTCTCTTTAATAATGTTATTCCTGCGTAGTGCCAGTGCAGATTTCAACCAAATTTGGTCTGAAGCATCATTGGAGGAGTGCAATCTTTTCTTATATAAGTGAGACTAGTTTGACCCTAGGGACATAGGGATATTGCCCAGAAAATGTCACTTAACTTAAAATTTTGCTTAAAGATTGATTACAGCCTGGTGTGTGTTTATGATGTTTTATTTTTGATTTTTGACCTCATGATATAAACTTGTTGTCTTTTCATTGGCAGATAAACCCACCATACTTCATTCCATTGGTGGAGCTTGTCCCGGCTCCCTGGACCAATCAAAAAGTTGTTACCACAACACGTGCACTAATGGAGGAGGTTGGACAATCACCGATAACTTTACGCAGGGAGAGTCTGGGCTTTGCCCTCAACAGAATCCAGTATGCCGCTATCAACGAGAGCTGGAACATGTACCAGGTGCGACCCGAGTCATACAATCCCATCCTCTGACACGTACCAGGTGTGACCTCATTCGTACAATCCCATCCTCTGACACGTACCAGGTGTGTCCCTATTATACAATCCCATCCTCTGACATGTACCAGGTGTAACCCCAGTCATACAATCCCATCCTCTGACATGTACCAGGTGTGTCCCTATTATACAATCCCATCCTCTGACATGTACCAGGTGTAACCCCAGTCATACAATCCCATCCTCTGACATGTACCAGGTGTAACCCCAGTCATACAATCCCATCCTCCGACATGTACCAGGTGTGACCCGAGTCATACAATCCCATCCTCTGACATGTACGAGGTGTGTCCCTATTATACAATCCCATCCTCTGACATGTACCAGGTGTGTCCCTATTATACAAACCCATCCTCTGACATGTACCAGGTGTGACCCCAGTCATACAATCCCGTCCTCTGACACGTACCAGGTGTGACCCCAGTCATACAATCCCGTCCTCTGACATGTACCAGGTGTGACCCCAGTCGTACAATCCCATCCTCTAACATGTACCAGGTGTAACCCAAGTCATACAATCCCATCCTCTGACGTACCAGGTGGGACCCCAGTCATACAATCCCATCCTCTGACGTACCAGGTGTGACCCCAGTCGTACAATCCCATCCTCTGACATGTACCAGGTGTGTCCCAGTCATAAAATCCCGTCCTCTGACATGTACCAGGTGTGACCCCAGTCATACAATCCCATCCTCTGACATGTACCAGGTGTGACCCTCATACAATCCCATCCTCTGACGTACCAGGTGTGACCCCAGTCACACAATCCCATCCTCTGACATGTATCAGGTGTGTCCCTATCAAACAATCCAATTCTCTGACATGTACCAGGTGTGACCCCAGTCATACAATCCCGTCCTCTGACATGTACCAGGTGTGACCCTCATACAATCCCATCCTCTGACATGTACCAGGTGTGTCCCTATTATACAATCCCATCCTCTGACATGTACCAGGTGTAACCCCAGTCATACAATCCCATCCTCTGACATGTACCAGGTGTGTCCCTATTATACAATCCCATCCTCTGACATGTACCATGTGTGAACCCAGTCATACAATCCCATCCTCTGATGTGTACCAGGTGTGACCTCATTCATACAATCCCATCCTCTGACATGTACCAGGTGTATCCCTATCATACAATCCCATCCTGTGACATGTACCAGGTGTGACCCCAGTCAAACAATCCCATCCTCTGACATGGACCAGGTGTGACCTCATTCATACAATCCCATCCTCTGACATGTACCAGGTGTATCCCTATCATACAATCCCATCCTGTGACATGTACCAGGTGTGACCCCAGTCAAACAATCCCATCCTCTGACATGGACCAGGTGTGACCTCATTTATACAATCCCATCCTCTGACATGTACCAGGTGTGACTGCAGTCATACAATCCCATCCTCTGACATGTACCAGGTGTGACCGCATTCATACATTCCTATCCTCCGCCATGTACCAGGTGTGACCCTAGTCATACAATCCCATCCTCTGACATGTACCAGGTGTGACTGCAGTCATACAATCCCATCCTCTGATGTGTACCAGGTGTGACCCCAGTCATACAATCCAATCCTTCTGACATGTACCAGGTCGACCCCAGTCATACAATCCCATCCTCTGACATGTACCAGGTGTGACCCCAGCTATACAATCCCATCCTCTGACATGTACCAGGTGTGACCCTTATACAATCCCATCCTCTGACATGTACCAGGTGTGACCTCATTCATACAATCCCATTTTTCTAACATGTACCAGGTGTGACCCTTATACAATCCCGTCCTCTGATATGTACCAGGTGTGACCCCAGTCATACAATCCCGTCCTCTGATATGTACCAGGTGTGACCCCAGTCATACAATCCCATCCTCTGACATGTACCAGGTGTGACCCCAGTCATACAATCCCGTCCTCTGACATGTACCAGGTGTGAACCCAGTCATACAATCCCATCCTCTGACATGTACCAGGTGTGACCCAAGTCGTACAATCCCATCCTCTCACATGCACCAGGTGTGACCCAAGTCGTACAATCCCATCCTCTGATGTGTACGAGGTGTGAACCCAGTCATACAATCCCATCCTCTGATATGTACCAGGTGTGACCCAAGTCGTACAATCCCATCCTGTGACATGTACCAGGTGTGACCCAAGTCGTACAATCCCATCCTCTCACATGTACCAGGTGTGACCCAAGTCATACAATCCCATCCTCTGATGTGTACCAGGTGTGACCCCAGTCGTACAATCCCATCCTCTGACATGTACCAGGTGTGACCCCAGTCAAACAATCCCATCCTCTGACATGTACCAGGTGTATCCCTATCATACAATCCCATCCTATGACATGTACCAGGTGTGACCCCAGTCAAACAATCCCATCCTCTGACATGGACCAGGTGTGACCTCATTCATACAATCCCATCCTCTGACATGTACCAGGTGTATCCCTATCATACAATCCCATCCTGTGACATGTACCAGGTGTGACCCCAGTCAAACAATCCCATCCTCTGACATGTACCAGGTGTGACTGCAGTCATACAATCCCATCCTCTGACATGTACCAGGTGTGACCCCAGTAATACCATCCCATCCTCTGACATGTACCAGGTGTGACCCCAGTAATACAATCCCATCCTCTGACATGTACCAGGTGTGACCCTTATACAATCCCATCCTCTGACATGTACCAGGTGTGACCCCAGTAATACCATCCCATCCTCTGACATGTACCAGGTGTGACCCCAGTAATACAATCCCATCCTCTGACATGTACCAGGTGTGACCCTTATACAATCCCATCCTCTGACATGTACCAGGTGTGACCTCATTCATACAATCCCATTTTTCTGACATGTACCAGGTGTGACCCTTATACAATCCCATCATCTGATATGTACCAGGTGTGACCCCAGTCATACAATCCCGTCCGCTGATATGTACCAGGTGTGACCCCAGTCATACAATCCCGTCCTCTGATATGTACCAGGTGTGACCGCATTTATAGAATCCCATCCTCTGACATGTACCAGGTGTGACCTCATTTATAGAATCCCATCCTTCAAATTTCTCTTTGCCCAGCAAATATGGAGGTGGAAGGAAATGAGAGTCACATCAGTCATGTATAGTTTGCGTTCTTGCCATTGTTTTGAAGTCCAAATGTCAAAGATCAGCTTAAGTGATATGGGCAGATGGCTTCTTGATGATTATGGGGTATAAATAGCCACATGACGGGATCCTTACTGACCTGTCATCGCTCTAGGTATTTTATAATTCACTTCCAGCTACATTTGCATTAAATTGTTAAATTATTCATTACTGTTATTAGATATCACAACACTGATTATCTTGTTTTATGTCTGTTTTAGTCTGGGCTGCTGAGTGCCGAGGATATTGATAGAGTCTGTCACAATGGACTAGGGCTGCGGTATGCTTTCATCGGCCCTCTGGAGACCATGCATCTCAACGCTAATGGTAGGTAAATCTTGAACTTGGCAGGTGGTTTGGTCTTGGTTTTGAATTAAATGATATCATAACTAATTCTGTAATGTAGATTATACATTATTGTCACATTATTAATTATTACAGGATTTTCCTGACCATTTTCTGTGAAGTAACTACAATTTAGACATAACTTCTAAACATTAAAAAATACATTGTATGATTTATCCTTGGTTAAAGTCAAACAGAATCAGGATCAAGTAGGCAATAAATTAAACAGCAACAGGATCAAGTAGGCAATAAAGAACAGAAAAAGGATAAAGTAGGCAATAAGTCAAACAGTTTCAAGTAGGCAATAAGTAAAAAAGAAACAGGATCAAGTGGGCAGTGAGTCAAACGAAAACAGGACTAAGTAGGCAATAAGTCAAACAGAAACAGGATAAATTAGGCAATACGTCAAATAGGTTCAAGTAGGCAATAAGTCAAACAGGTTCAAGTAGGCAATAAGTCAAACAGGTTTAAGTAGGCAATAAGTCAAAAACAAACTGGATACATTATTAACTATTACAGGACTAAGTAGGAAATAAGTCAAAGAGAAGTATCATAAATAAGGCAATAAGTCAAACAGGTTCAAATAGGCAATAAGTCAAACAGGTTCAAGTTGGCAATAAGTCAAACAGGTTCAAGTAGGCAATAAATTAAAACAGAAATAGGATCAAGTAGGCAATAAGTCAAACAAATTGGATCAAGTAGGCAATAACTCAAACAGAAACAGGAACAAAGAAGTAATAAGTCAAACAAAAGCAGGATCAAGTAGGCAATAAATTAAACAGGATCACATATCACAAAGGTATTCAAATAAATGCTTGCAAGAACAGGAGGGCAGTTGTGGAACATCAGTGGGAGAAAGTAGGTATTGAAATAAACTATCACAAAATCCAAGAAAACCGTCCTGAAATTTAAGAGTAACAAGTTATTGACTATTACAGGAATTACAGACTATTGTGAGCGGTATGCAGAGGGAGCCTATAACGTACAGAAGGAGACATTTAAACCAGTCCCTGTCATGTATGACGTGCCAACATCCGAGAAGGTCCAGGAGGAATTCAATCAGACCATCCCATTGGATAAACTAGCAGAGAGGAGACGCTGGAGAGACAAACGACTGGCAGAACTCTCCAAACTGAAGAAGACTTTAGATGAGGACAAATGATATGTTTTAATGGAAACAAATGTTATGAATGACGGATAAATGATGTTGATAGCAAATGTTTATCTGTGTTTAGGAGAAGATTAATGAATGATATTATAATTGAGAATAGAAAATCAAAGGATGATCGAATGTTAAATGTGATTGAATGTTTGCTCACACTGTATGTAAAAGTCGGAGAATAACTGTAACAGAATGGATAGTTGGCACTTATGTAAAGATCAGAGGATAACCTGTATAGTCATTAGTTTGTGACAAAATAGCAAGGTAATTTTCTGCATGGTATGCTGTTCTATGTAAACCACAGAGGATGACTGGATGGTTGTAAATGATTGGATGATGGTCATCAGATCAGAGGCCAGTTTCATCATTATTCCTTAACTTCTTTAGGAAAGCATTACAGAATTTAAGGACGGTTCCTTAGCTTAGATATTTTCCATAAATTCTTTAATGCTTTCCTGTGGAAAATTTTAAGTTAAGGAATTTCCTTAAGTTAAAGGGGCCTTCCTTCATTTGAATAAAGTTAAAATTAAACTTACTTACTTAATACTCGAAGAACTTTGGTTTATCTTGAGTGTAATACTGCCTTATTAATGTGAAGATTATCTTTTACTACATGTACTTGGAAAAAATACATATTTTCCAGTTAATTTAATTTTGAAAAAACTTAGTTTTATTCAAACAAAGGAAATCCCTTTTAATGGGTGCTGGGGGTTATAAACTGTAAATTAGATATTTAAGCAGTAATCTTATTTAAGCAGTAATCTAATCTTATTTTAGCGGTAATCTTATTTTAGCGAATTTTTATACTAATTTATGATAGTGCTAATTACACTGTATTGTTTTCTACAGAAAGCATTTTGGGTGTGCAAATTCATTATTGCTGTTTGAATTCATTAAGTGCTGTTATTTGAGTGTGTCAAATTAAAGAGGTATGTTTAAAGTACAGGTAATCAGTTCTGGAAATCAGGGTAAAGAGGATTGAAGCCAATAGCTAGTCCATTAAAAGTCCTGATCTTAATTAAAATCATATATCATACTGTAGTTTGTTAATCTATGTATAGATAAGTATTACTCAAGAATATATTAATCAATGCGTAATACATAAGAAAATTGGTTAATTCACATGTTTTACAAAATTTTGTTATTCCACATGTACTCTCAATAAATTCCGTTTATCCACATGTGTTACACATGAAATTTTGATAAACCACATGTATTACACATGAAATTGTGATTCCACATGTATTCCACAAAAGAAATTGTTATAATCCACATGTATACATGTGCATAAGGAATTTTGCTAATTAATCCTCATGTATTACTCAAGAAAATTTGTTGATCCACATGTATTGCAAAAAAAATTGCGTTAATCCACATGTATTGCACAAAACAAAATTGTTAATCCACAAGTATTACTCATGAAATGTTGTTAACTCACACGTGTAAGTATTACACAAAATATTTTAATTCATATGTATTTCAGAAGAATTTTGAAATGTTCATGATGTGTAATACATTGTAATAAAATGTATGTACATGTATGAGTAAGAAATGAATGTATTAATTAACGTGTAATTGATATAACTGATGAATAAATGTCGTTTTTTCATTTAATTATCAATTTATTTTTCAATCCGTACTTAAAAGTACATTTTAATTTATAATTAATCGTAGATAATCTGTAATGATTTCTTGATTTAAGAAAAAAAGATAAAAAATGGAATGCAAAATGATCTTTTTGTTTCTTGATTATGGTGGTGCATGCAGATGAAATGGGGACTCTACAAAATATAATACAATGAATTTGTTTCCAAGTGTAAACTTATGACTTGGAATGTGACTGGTATTATGTCGTCAGCTTCCCATCTTCATGACCCGTTACAAAGAGAGAATGTCGACATTTGTGGAATTGCCGAACACTGGCTTTTCGAGGAAAACGCTCACTTATTGAAAAGCATTCACTCTGATTATGATTACTTTGCGGTCTGCGACTTTTCTTCCCATGCCCTATCTGATCGTAGAACGAGGAAAGGGGGCGTCGCCTTCTTATGGAAGAGAAGCCTTTCGAGCCGTTTGACTATTGTCGACTCCGACGACGATCACATTCTAATTCTGAAATTGGTCTCTGATCATGGTATCTGGCATATCATAGAAGTATATTTGCCCAACTCAAGCTATGGATCGTCTATTTTTAACGATTATGTCGATAAATTAGATTCCTTGTGTGAATTGTTTGCCGTCCAAGGATCAGTTATTATTATGGGAGATTTTAACGCACGTTTAAGCGGTCCACGTCTCCCAAACTATCAAAACTACCGAGGAATTCGTCTCCAACGGTGTCTAGATCGTCATCAGTTATGTGCTCTGACAACCTCTACAATTTGTTCTGGGCCATTGTATACATATGTTCACTCTGATGACGGCGCTTCATCTTTACTTGACCACATAATTGTCGATTTTTCCAAGACTGACCTCATGTCGAACTGTCGTGTTGGTAATCAAAGCTACCTAGACGTTTCCAACCACAGACCTATCTTCTGTGATTTGTCATTTCCTATATATATTGCATCATCAGAAAAGAGTCTTCGGATGGAACGTAACATCTTTAAGTGGGTCTCGGGGGGCACCTCCTCAGACACTGAGACTTATCGCGAAAACCTCCATCGATTTATATCGGATTCCAATCTCGATACCCTTCAGTTAGAGGAATCCTCGGCCATTGACAGTTATACGGATGCCCTAGTTAAAGTTTACAGGACATTTCCATAGCCTCCCTCCAGAGAAAGAAATTCAAAAAATGCCTAAAACCTTACTGGAAGGGGGAGCTGAAAGAGTTGCATCATGATATGTGGCGTTTGAGGTGTATCTGGGATAACGAAGGTTGTCCATGGGGTCCCGATTCCCATTCATTTACCTTGTATAAGGACGCGAAACGTAAATTTCGCCGTAGACATCGCCAACTCTCAGAGGAGCATCTCATCACGGTAAATTCTGATATTGAGCGCGCGGCCAGAAATGAACCAGAAATCGTTCTGGTCACTCGTAAAATCCCGCTGGAGTGGTGGATCTCATGGCTAGGCAGGAACTGAATTGGTATTTGGTAACCAGACTATTAGAGACCCTGCCGCTTTGGCGTTTCACTGGGGAGAGTACTTTGCTGGTATCTACTCTCATTCAACAGATCCCTGCTTTGACACTGACTTTAAGTTATCCGTCGAGTCCCAGTTAGATGTATTCTTAAGTGTTGATGCTACGTCTCGCGAGTGTAGCGAAATAAATTTTACGGTAGAGGAAGTCAGACAAGTTTGTAAAACTCTTCCCCGTGGAAAGGTTCCTGGCATAGACTCGTTAGTGTATGGAAATCTTTTATATGCATATGACTCTTTGTATGTCTGTCTTTGTAACTTATTTAATGCATTTGCAAAATTTGAATATATTCCCGTTTCTCTCAAGCATGGTTTGATTTGCACGTTATATAAGGGGCATAATAAACCAAAACGAGATCCTAATAGTTATAGAGCAATCTCACTTTTGCCGGTTATATTAAAGGTTTACGAGAAGCTACTTTTAGCAAGATTAGAGTCTTCCAATCTGTTTGATGTTAATCCTTTACAACATGGATTTCAAAAACAAGTTAGTAGTACAATGACCTCATACATCGTGCAAGAAACTATTGCGTATACAGCTGAACATAATAGTAAGTTGTTCACTTGCTTTTTGGATGCGTCAAAAGCCTTCGATTGTGTTTGGCTTGACGGTCTGTTTGTTAAACTTTTACGTTTAGGTTTCAGTAGAACGTTTGTAAGCGTAATTATGTCTTTATACAAAGATATGTCTAGTGTCGTTATACATCAAAGTTTCATGTCAAATACGTTTAAGATATGCCAGGGAACCCGTCAGGGCAGTATTATCTCCCCTTGGCTGTATTCAGTTTATATCAACGATCTGTTGAACGATATTTGTAACTCACAGTATGTACTAACTATTTCTGATGTGAACTTTTCATGTCCTACACAAGCGGATGATATATGTCTTTTATCTCTTTCTAAACGCAACCTAAATATGCTTATAGAGCTTTGTCACTTATACAGTTGTAAGTGGAGGTTCAAATATAACGCCTCCAAATATGTAATTGTTGTTTTTAACGAAAGACTTAATACTCGGGCACATTCCGCAGATGGTGCTTGGGTAGCAATGATATGTTGGAGTCGACAAATGCTAAGCATGTTGGTATTTACTTGAATAAGTTAAAGCCAGGTCGACCTGATATTGATGAAGTTATCAACAAATTGCGTGGTCAGTGTTTTGCCCTGTTAAACTGTAATTTATTTGGTCCTAGTATAAATCCTCTTACAGGGGTTCATCTCTATCTCTCTATGGTAATTCCTAGAAGCAGTTTTGGGTGTGAGCTGTGGTGCTCGTTGTCCAATTCTGATTGGCGACGCTTGGAAGCAGTTCTACACCTTTGTGCTAAACTCATTCAGAATTTCCCCCTGAGGACCAGATCAGATATGGCTCTAGGTATGCTAGGCTTGACGTCTCTCCGTTTGTATGTAGATCAAAGTAAGCTTCGTTTTTTGGGGGCATTGTGTAGAACCAAGGGAAACTTTGCTTCTAAGCAATTGTTTTTGTTGCGACTACATCAAAAACGCCTCGGCGTATACAAAGCCGATTATGGTTTTATTAATGATGCTTGGGATATTCTACACAAGTATGACATTCAAGAGTTTTTATTTGATTTCCTGCATTCTGGTAAATTTCCTTTTTAGTTCCGGTGGAAATACATTGTTAAATATACTCTGCTGTGTCAGGAATTGCATGCTTGGCAATCTCGACTTGTTGGTTCCTCGGAGTTTGATAGATTTAGGAAACTTCATCATGACTTAGTACCATCTGTCATCTGGTCATTTCCAAAACATCGCCAAAAATTCAATAGCATTTGCAAAACCGTGGGTAAAATGTGGATAATCCCCCCTTTATGTGAGCTAGTGTGTGCTCGGTGCAATGGCACGTATGAAGATGCAGTCGCCCATTACCTACTAGACTGTAGGGAGTCTGTCTTATCAAACTTACGAGAAAATCTTCTGATGGATATGGTTAATAAATATCCTGTTCATGTATATGTGCCTTTCGATCAGGCTGACATAGATGTCCAGATATGCACTTTTCTGGGTGCTCCGAGCAAATCAATTTGTGACTTATTTGAAAATGACCCGTCATTATTTGAATTCTTTATTAAAGATTGCCTTATTTTTGCAGCAAATGCTTACAAAATGACATTTCAATAATGTAATATTCAGGTAACAGTTTTGTTGTTTTTACTTACTGTAATGTTTAATTCATGACGTAAATGTCATTATCACCTTATATTGATTCCTTCCACCTATTTGTGGCCATGTTTTTGGCTTCTTCTTTTATTTGATTGCGCTTTATTGTCATTTATTCTTATATTTGTACTCTTCATATTTTGGAGGAAATAAAGAAATGAATGAACTACGCTGTAAAGTACTCTGTGACCTCCGCTAGTAACGTGTCATACTGTAGCTGACTGACCAATCAGAAAGAAGCTTTCAAAGTCGGTCATTTGGCCACGCCCATAATTGCGAGAGTTCGATCTGTATGTTGACGAAGCGGTGTATTTGGATTGTTGTGAAAGTCCTGTTACCGAAGACTTAACGAAATATTTGGATTTACGCAGTATGCATAACGACATGGACGTTTTGACAAAGCCAGAGTTGATGTGTTTCTACAGGCTAAACCGTTAAGTGAAAGTTGTGTGCATTTGTTTCATTTCATTTCGGATTTTACTTGGCTAGATGCCTACACACGGACGAAATGAACGATTCAATTAATAAATGACGGTAAGAATGATGTTAACGATTTTTGTTAAATGTATTCAGTTAATTCATTCTTTTCGATTTCTTCACTTTCGATTCCAATCTCATGGGTCATCAATCATAAATGGTGCAGGGTGTTGATTTTCGCTACGAGTCGAACTTGACGCCATATTGTTTTGATTAGAAACGGGGCGTGGCTTAACAGGATAGATCATGGTTCTAGATCTATTGTAGATTAGAACACGGTCCGTAACCAATCAAAACACGCGTTGCAAACGAATCGTATTAGAATGCATTTTATAAAGCACAGACAGAAGAGTGATCATCCGATAGATCAAAGGAACCCTTGGATCGCTAGAGTTTGGTATTGCCGTTTTCAAAGCAAGATGAAATGATGCTATATACATGTAGCATATATTCTGAATGTCTGCAAAAACTGTCACTACCAACGTTAGCATATAGACGGTCTCGTGGAGACATGATTGGGGTCTATAAAATCATCATATGACGGGGAAGTCGCAAAATTGTTTTCCGTAAATGTAGGGCCAATCACTCGCGGACATAACTTTAAAATACATAAAGGATTTAAAATATTCTTTCACGCAGAGAATTGTGGATATGTGGAATAGTCTTCATTTGATGTTGTAAATGCCACATCAATTAAACAATTCAAATATAAACTTGAACATTGGAAAAATCAGCCACGAAAGTACTGTTTCAAAGAGAAAATCAAGCTGTGAACTAAACAATTATTTATTATCTCAATAACTTTATTACTAACTGACAATCAAAGGATTTAAATGCTGTAATTCGACTAGCCTACTTCCAAGTGAAACAACGTTTAAAAGACGAATATATTTGGATTATTGTTGATACCGTTTCACTTCAAAACGATTATTTTTGATAACTGTTGCAGGATAAATAGAATAATACATGGTCAGTGTCTTAAAATATAAGCTGTATTTTTGGCTGGGGACAGAAAGACAAAAGCTATAACAGCTTATATTTTAAGACACTAGCTGACCATGTATTCTCCATGTATCTATGTATATATATGTATTGTACGAAAGCCGGTTGGGATCATTTTCGTAAAAGATTTTTCGCGTTATTTTGCGCGAAACTTTCGTGAGTTAAAAATTATTTTCTCCTACGAACATTATTCCAACCGGGTTTTGTAGTATTGGCATGATATTCTCCTCTGACAATGCATTTTTCTGAAGATCCGTTAATTTAGCTTTAACCTCTTCGAAGTGTCCCTAATTAAATAAATTAGTATAGTCATTGAAATTTTATATGTAAAATCTGCCATGCAAGGTCGATGGTATTTTGTATATAATCTGTACTGTATCAGTAGATGTTTTAGGAATTAAGGATGTTTGTTGCTTCTAACACAGGTGCTTTCCATCGTGTAATCAAAGTTCCGTCCCATTCTTATCGCCGTCCACAGACTGACAATGAGTTTCATTGCACAAATGAAGGGATTTGAGTGGACAGTTTTTGGTCAGAACCAGAAACGCGACATTCATTGAAAAACAGCGAATGAATGGAATTCATTTTAAACATGGTGTTCTTATGATGTTCTACCGCTGTCCCATATATACTGTGTTCTGGAGTCGCCTAGATACTTGTGTTCTCCAAGTGTTCCCTAGATACCGTTGTTCTCCAAGTGTTCCCTAGATACTGGTGTTCTCCAAGTGTTCCCTAGATACTGGTGTTCTCCACGTGTTTCCTAGATACAGGTGTTCTCCAAGTGTTCCCTAGATACTGGTGTTCTCCAAGTGTTCCCTAGATACTGGTGTTCTCCAAGTGTTCCCTAGATACTGGTGTTCTCCAAGTGTTCCCTAGATACTGGTGTTCTCCAAATGTTCCCTAGATACCGGTGTTATCCAAATGTTCCCTAGATACCGGTGTTATCCAAGTGTTCCCTAGATACCGGTCTTCTCCAAGTGTTCCCTAGATACCGGTCTTCTCCAAGCGTTCCCTAGCTACAGGTGTTCTCCAAGTGTTCCCTAGATACCGGTGTTATCCAAGTGTTCCCTAGATACCGGTGTTCCCTAGATAATGGTGTTCTCCAAATGTTCCCTAGATACCGGTGTTCTCCAAGTGTTCCCTAGATACTGGTGTTCTCCAAGTGCTCCCTAGATACTGGTGTTCTCCAAGTGTTCCCTAGATACTGGTGTTCCCATGGGGTACCCTAGGTACTGATGTTCTCGTGGAGTACCCTAGATACTGGTGTTCTCTTGGAGTACCCTACAATGCAGATTTTAATGTTCTTCTGGAAGTCTTAGATACTGGTGCTCTCCCGATGTCCTCTAGATACACGTTATCTCTGGTATTTCCTTAAAAAAACGGTCATCAAATGACCCCGCTAAACCTTTAACTGTAAAAGAGGAACCAAGGGATTAGCAAGGTGTGTATTTGTTTCTGATGTTTAATCACGTTAAAGGGCAGTATACAAAACACAATACCTGAATAACACTAGTAAATTTTAATTTAGTAACATATTCAGTATATTCCGGATGACGAAGATGTACAATACTCCTATTCGCAGATTTAGAAAATTGCATACATACATACTTATTATCATATAGACATAATAACATGTAAGCATAACCAAAATAAATTAAGTTTGATATGAATATAGGTTCTGTGTACAAATTAAGCTATACAACAAATTCATATTATTTAATTATCCATGTCCTTTTTTAGTTTAGATAGTCTGGCCAGTCGTTCATCCCTCCACTTCCGGCGAGCGTCTAGTTGATCCAGAGGGATTTTCCTGACGAATTCGTTGTGAATAGTTTGTAACGTTGGTCCTTCCACCTTCGGGAATGGCTCGAATGTTGACGTCACACGCTCCATCATATCTGCATAACGCTCCTGGTAACTCAACCAACCTGCAACATCCGGGGAATACAGACATTCGTTTTTCCTTGTTTGCCATTGGTTGAAAACATTTCAAATAAAAGGCCTTCTAGGCTGGGTACTTGTCATAGTACGAGACTGTTCATTGGAAAAAATTCAAGATTGTTCAACTAAATCGCCAAATTGATATTTCAGAATTGGATTGTGTTTGACAACCAAGAATGTATTGCCGCGAAAAACTTACTAAATTACCAGACGCCATCTTACCAATGAAAAGAAAATGTTAGCGAGCCAACCAAATGGTAAACTTTTTCGAAAGTTTGGCAAAGAATTAGTATATATAAAGGCGAGTTGTTATAGGCTATAGACTAGCAATATGTATAACTACATGTATATGATATATCGCTTCATTTTATATTCTAGTCATCTTACAAAGTAGCCCGAGTTTCTTCTGGCCCTGACACCATGTCTGGTGTAGGGGTCCCTAGACAAGACATGGTGTCAGGCCTAGAGCCAGAGGAAACTCTGGCTACGTACAAAGGTATATTGTACTGTTTTCAAGTGCAATCAGTGTTTTTTAAACTTAAAAAAAGTTTTATCAAACGTCTCTGGAGTTTTACTTTAACTTGTGTGACACCGACTTATATGTAGGAACCATATCTTACCGTCGGCATTGAGGTAGGCCGTCTCCAGGGGTCCCATGAAGGCATATCTTCTTCCCAGTCCCTCCGACATGACTTTGTCAACATCTTCTGGACTCATCACGCCCGCCTACAACACAAGGCGAGGAACCTTATACCTCGGAAATAAAGTCTAGCGAACACAATCCAGTAACAAAATTATGATGAGAAATCAGCTGTTTTAAAACTAGCCCGAGTGTCCTCTGGCCCTGACACCATGTCTGGTGTAGACATGGTGTCAGGGCCAGAGGAAACTCGGGCTATTTTAAAACCAGCTCCGTCGGCAATAACGAACGGGCATAGCTGATATCTTATCTCACTTAATCAAAACGTAACGGTACATTTTATAATTTAGCTTGTTAGAGATGATTTAAGCATTTCGATGGGAGTCTGTTGACGGTTCGTCAGTTATAGTTCAGTAATCTACCGTATTGAAATCGTACATATGATTAATATCCAATCAGAACTAGCTAAACTCTATTTACCTTGACTATGTTCCAACACTCTCCAATAATGGCGTACTGTATCCGGTTGAGGACGAAACCATCGATTTCCTTGTTAAGGACGACTGGTGCCTGTCCGATCTCCGTGCACAGACTTTTGGTGGTAGGTAACACATCGGAGTCCGTCCAGGGAGAGGGAATTAGTTCTACAAGGGGCGCGTAGAATGGAGGATTCGTCTAAAATGATACTTTTACTTACTTACAGATATGGAAATACATCGTAATGAAGTCAATAGATTGGGCACTACTCCTTTTTTTCTGTTTAGCGAAATAAATAGCATTTTAATGAAGTATTGCAATCGTTGCCAGTCGGCACACCTAGCCTCCGTCTGCCAGAGTACATGTACATGTAGGAAGAACAAATTGGGCGTAGGTTAGTTTTTTGTCTTTTTGTTTCATTGAAATATTTATTGTCGATAATACCTGATCGACACAAGGACATGTGATTTAGGTATGCTGACATACATGTACCATCACAGGGACCTGTGTTTTAGGTATGCCGACATACATATACCATCACAGGGACCTGTGTTTTAGGTATGCCGACATACATATACCATCACAGGGACCTGTGTTTTAGGTATGCCGACATACATGTACTATCACAGGGACCTGTGTTTTAGGAATGCCGACATACATGTACCATCACAGGGACCTGTGTTTTAGGTATATCGACATGCCGCCACAATGACATGTGTTTTATGTATTAAAAAGAAGATACAGTACCTGAATAAATCTATGTGATGAACTTACCGGATGAACGACAATGAATCTGTTACGATTCTTCAGGTCCTTAGATAGAAGGGAGGGGACGAGGCCGCTAGCAGATGATCCCAAAATGGCGGAGGGTTCAAGGAAGGGATCAATGCTCTTATAGACGGAAGTCTTCAAATCCAGTCTCTCCGGCACACATTCCTAGGGTGGTAAGATTTCATAGTGAATTCATAACTTAGGTACACAGTGCAACATTCCTAGGGTGGTAAGATTTCATAATGAATTCATAACTTAGGTACACAGTGCATGGGACCTATAATGTACACACTGACTTCTATTTGTTATTCTTAATCTTATTTTGAAAGCAGTTCGCTATGCAGACTGGATTGCTTGCCGTAGCTTTTTGTTTTATTCTTCACTACATGAAGGCTTCCTTCCGAAAATACAAGTATTCTTTATAGGCGCAACCTACCGGAAAGAAAGTGTACTAAGGCAGGTAATCCAGTCTAATAGCCAAACTACATAGTTTTGTAAGAAACGTGTGCTAATTGGTAACAAAAACCTATAAATCCATGTCTAAAGTTTGTATACTAGTATAGCACCCCAATGATTTTGTTAAGGTTCGTTTTCAACAAGTCCCAGGTCGTACAAACTATCCTTTTCAATTTTATACAGCTTTGCATACGTTATGTTACTACATTATGTGCATCGCGGAAGAATATCTTTAATGATGCACAATAAGTCACATTCCGCCAATGTTCAAGACATGTCTTTCTACATTTCATACTTAAACCAATGAGAACGGTTGAATTGTTAAAATATAAAACTAAGTTGATAATTGCCGTTTATATTACCGTTGGCAACTCAACAATGGCGCTGTGATATTTGAACGTAGACGTTAAAAACGTCCTCTCAACATGCAATGAATGGCATATTGAGACGGGTGCTTAGTGATATATTAACTAAAAGAAAGAGCAAGCAAGATAGAATTTCCTTTGCGTGGCTTTATTCCCGGTGAACAGTCAAGGTAATTTCGAGATGGAATCTACATAAAGTAGCTAGAAGCTGGTGACTACTTCATTTGAACAGCATACGGAAGCCAATCATTCGCTTTCCAGAGTAATCGAGATGAAATGTCTGGCCCAAGGACACAACCACGTGCACGGCATGTGTAGATGAGGGCGGTCCTTGATATATAAAGCAAGGTTTTCCGATTGAAACAAAACGGTTATCCCCCCACCCCCACCTCCCCTTCAACCATCCAAATATAGATGGATGGTAGTATTTTAATTGCTCATTGTACCAGCCATATTATGAGGATTGCACATGGATATAAATAGTCTTTCTACTTTGATTGGCTCGCTAGCATTATTTTTACACAGTCATTGGATACCTGCTGTCTGTGATGTCACTATTCGCAGAGGGACAATTGGGAAAATTACTCGTTACCAAATGGTTTGGTTTGGTTTATTTTTGTTTACCGTCCTATTAAGAAGGGTCTTTTAAGGATGTGTCAGGTTTTTGAGGTGGAGGAAAGCCGGAGTATCCGGAGAAAAACCACCGACCTACGATCAGTACATGGCAATTGGTTTGGTTTGGTTTATTTTGTTTAACGTCCTATTAACATCTAAGGTCATTTAAGGACGGCCTCCCGTACGTGCGAAATGTATGCGTGTGCTGAGTGCGTATGTGTGTTTTGGGAGGCTGTGGTATGTTTGTGTTAAGTCTCCTTGTGATAGGCCGGATCGTTTGCCGATTTAGAGTGCTACCTCACTGAAGCATACTGCCGAAGACACCCAGCAGCACACCCCACCCGGTCACATTGTACTGACAACGGGCCAACCAGTCGTCCCACTCCTAATTTGCTGAGCGCTAAGCAGGAGCAGCAACTACCATTTTTAAAGACTGGTATGTCTCGGCCAGGGGACAGAACCCAAAGCCTTCCTCACAGGGGCGAACGCTCAACTAAAGGCCAAAAGTGAGGCATTGTCAAGGGGGACATTAGGAAGAAGAAAGTTGTTAAGAAAGAAGAGAAAAGATAAGATCCCAAGTTTAGTCGCCTTTTACGATCATGCAATGGGGGCAGCAGGTATAATTCTTACGCCCTACCTGCAGGCACTGCCCCACGTAGGTTTCGAACTCGCAACCCAGAGGTGGAGGGCTAGTGATAAAGTGTCGGGACACCTTAACCATTTGCCCACCGCGGCCCCCTGTTACCAAATGTGATTGATAAAATGAAAGAGATCCGAATGTTCATACAGGATTGTCGGGCATTGTTCTGCTATTGCACGCATGGTGGCGCTGCTGATCGGTTATGGTCGGAAATCGATAAAATCAGAGAAACATAAAAATAAAAGGTTCACGTACTTAACACCAAATTACATCTCTCATAAATAAATTATCAGCATAACTTCGTAACATTCAACATACCCATCTATCTAAAACTTTACTATAACTGCTTCAACTAATAAATAATGCTGTTTGTAGCACTCTTACCTCTTTGGGAAACTAATATCCTTGGCTCTATGATCTATCACATTAGTATTACTATAACAAATACAATGATGTAAACGTGGAAATTTACGCGAGGGGGAAATTTACGCTAATTACGCGGTGTCCTTTTGATCGCGAAAATTTTCCCCACGAGTATTATTTTGATATCAATTTGCATTATCTCAAACTACAAACGAAGGTGGATCGATCGCAAAATTAACCCCAACGCGTATAGTTTACATATCGAAATCGCGAAATTAATCCCCCACGAAAATAACCACGTTTACGGTGTATATACAGAATAGAGAAAACACTTGACATATATCCTTAACCATACGCCAAGTCAAATGTCCCACCAAAACAAAACACGCTCCTTTGATCGCTTGGCCAAGGTCGGTAGCTCCTCTGATACAACTGTGTTGCTGATCCACGGACAAAGTTCCCCTTAGGAGCCCCATCTCCTGCAAGTCCAGCAATTGGACCCGGATGTTGCTCAAAGCGTCTGTCACTTGGGAAGATTGAATGTCGTACATATAGACTTGGTAGCCAGATGAGGCGAACAACATCGCAAAACTCTTCCCTATCAGTCCACTAAAACAGATTTAGTTACAACATTCTTACAAGCATGAAAAAATTTAATGAATATATTTAATCGTAAATGCTCACAACTTTCCGAAAAATAATTAAAATTAGACTTGTAATTTCCATTCCTCTACTATACTCTACGACACACTGTAATACATTTATTCAGATTTCAGATTTCAGATTTTATTTCTCTCTCAGACTTACAGAGTATGTGACAAGAGGTCACTATACATTAAATTTATTGCAGTGTATCGTAGAGGAGCGGTAATAACAAAGCTAATTTTGATAAGAATGAACTTTCTGCTGAATGAAAGTGTGAAGCAAGTTATAAACTAGGCCTAATAAATTTTAGACCTGAAGTTTGTTTTGTTTAGTTTTTCGGGTTTAATATCCTATGATTAGTCGGGGTCGCTATTCAGGCTTTAATATTCAGTTCGAACACGTTTATGTATCTGTATATTTGTTTAAGAGATTCACAGAACAATCACCTTCTAGGAAAGATAAGTGGTTTAAATTCAGATACGCCAAAATAATAACGGTCTTGGGTTTTGGCATTCAAAGCCGATATGAATGCTATCTCCGGTATCAGTCTTCGGTATTTCGGCGTTGGGTTTACAAAGTTCTGCTGTTTCCTAAAACATTCCAGTATTGGCTCAATTAGAATACTACCAAGGACATGTGTAATAGGTACTAATGTATTGACTATTAAACACTGTCTATTTAAAAAAGACAGATGGTACCAAAATATGTAAGCCTTTCGTTGCAGTGTAAATTATGGTACCGGAACCTTGGTTAGCACTCAGAAATCCTCCCTGCAGAGTAAAGTTTGGTCACAAAATCTTGATAAGCCATAAGAAACCCTCGCTGTATTGCAGGGAAAATTTGGTCTCTGAACCTTGGTAATGCCTAGGAAAGCCCCAATGTATTGTTGGTGGGAAAGTTTGGTCTCTGGACCCTGGTAAGCCCCTTAGAAAGCCTTACTGTAGTGTTGGGAAAGTTTAGTCATCGAACTTTGGTAAGCCTTGAGAAACCCTCGCTGTAGTATAGCGAAAGTTGGGTCTCTGAACCTTCGTAAGCCTGGGGAAACCTTCGCTGTTATGTAGCGAAAGTTTGGTCTTTGAATCCTGATAAGTCCTGAGAAACCCTTGCTGCAGTGTAGCGGAAGTTTTGTCTTTGAACCTTGGTAAGCCCCGAGAAAGCCTCACTATAGCGTAGGGAATTTTTGGTCTTGGAATTTCGGTTAGCCCAGAGATTTCGGTCTTTAATTCAATTTTTTGTTTCTCCTTCGCAAAACTGTGTATAGATAATCATACAATACGATATGCAATAAGTACACGGTACTGCTTCATAACATATTCACATCTGTATAAATTAAGTTATTTATTATTTCTAATAAAGGTACAAAGTTCCTTCATCGTAATTTTTTTTATATAAGTAGTATGTATTTATTCATAAAATTGTCGACCAAAATTAGTTATCTATGAACTGGTATAACCAGACGGTGAAGGTCGTTCAAGCAAGTAATGGAATTTATCGCGAATTTGCTGGCTGTTAAGGTTTGAACATTTTCTTTCATGATGGTGAATATATTGTCACTATAACCTCCACCTCACCCTTAACACCTTATAGCGACTATTAATGTATACGAGATCTCGTCCCTGTATTCATTACAGCTTATTGATAGCGACCGGTTTCTGCGGTATGAAAGAATTATGAATTTAGATCAAGATAGCCACATCTATCAATTACATGTAGTATGTGCACCATCAGCTAGAGCCATAATATATCATATATTATATAAGATATCTTAAATATTTCTTAAAAGATATAAGATATATAAAGAAAAATGAGAAAATGAAAATGAGATATCTTATATACAATGTATTATATTACATGTATATATTTTATAAAAGAATACTTTATGAGATATATTTTATATCTTTTATGAGCTATCTTACATATTATATAAGATATCTCATAAGCTTAAAATAGGATACCTTCTAAACATATAAGATATCTCATAAGCTTTAAATAGGATATCTTCTAAACATATAAGATATCTCATAAACATAAAAGATATAAACATGAGATATCTCATAAACACATAAAAGATATCTCATAAACATAAGATATCTTATATAATTTGGTAAAATAAATGACAACTTGGCTTGCCATAGGCGTGTATTGACCGACGTGTACATATACCAATTTTAACCTTGAGATGTAAAGATGTCTCGACAGACGAGTATCCGATATTTTATTACATAGGGATCTAGGTGTCATTAGACTTGATTATAACACTGTAGCCGAGATAAATGTATAAAAAAATTAGTTATATTGACGGATAAAAGTTTCACGTTTTAAAAAATACCTCTTACCTTCCAACAATGCATATTTTATCCTTTTTTATTTTCGTCTCCGCCATGTTCCTTGTGAATTCCTTACTGTCCATATGAAGTGAAATCTATGTCACTTGTGGGGCCCGTGTCTGCTCTTACACACGTACACACATTATCATATGGAAGCCTGGTATCAACGGCTCAGGTGATCAAATAACGTTGCCCTTATTTTTCAAATGACCTACAAAAAATGTCTGGACTCATTTGGCGTCCACGGTCCAGTGGCAATCGATATCACAGTCAGCTATATACAGTACAAGTGTACGAAATTTTGTTCGAGTACGACTGACCGCAAGAATTAATCAAATTGAAATAAAAATCTAAATAATGATATTGTTCTTTCATATGATTGAATTTTCTATAGGTATAGATTATTTTTATGATTTTTTTTATGTGAAATTGAATATATATATACTGTCGCCATATTGTACTGTTGTGTGTAAAATTTGCTATATACAAAAATGTATGTATAAATTTATGTGACCTCTTTTTACCCTTATGTGCGTATATCGCTTTTTCCATCTCACAATTACCATCCGTGGTTATCTGGCCTTATGTTACCCAGCCATCGTCTGGAGAGTATAGTCAGTCGGAGCTGCCATTCGGCGCGGGCTAACGGCATATATACGAAATTACCAGCACTGTCCTATCACGTACTCATTCAATCGAACTTATCATCAGACGAAAGAACATCTTGGTGTAATTCTTTAATCGTATTTGTAGTGATATGTTTTATTTTAAAATCTGCATGCTGTCTCAATGAAGTTAAAATCGATATACCACCTTGATGACATATAAATTTGAAAAAACTTAAAATGCAATTATTTCTGTATACATATGTATGGCTATCTATTGTTGTTTTCCCAGAAGCATTTCTGTGTTTTAACGTATCGAATTATTACATTTATATCTCTCAGTCAACGGAAATGAATATACACGGATGATCAATGAAATATTAAAATAAAATTGGCACTCGGATATCCTCTATAATTCTCTATTGTTCTTCTGTTCTTCCATATCTTCGAAACAGCAGAGGTCACAGTGAAGGTTCAGGTCAGTGAAGACAGACGTGTGAAAAGGCGATAAGGCATGACCAGTTCGCTAGACTCTATATATAGATGTAAGTATGATAATGCGAAAAACTCTTAATGCCAAAATGAAACCTAGAATTTTAGATTGAATAGATCAGATAAACACGCACATGTTCTAGATCATCGCCATTTGCAGGGGAAACACCAAATGTCTCGAAATTGGAACACCTGTCCATCGTTGGTAAACCGAAGGGACAAACAGAGGACATTCAGATCTATGTATGATTCCGAAGGGACAAACCGAGGACATTCAGATCTATGTATGATACCGAAGGGACAAACCGAGGGCATTCAGATCGATGTATGATTCCGAAGGGACAAACAGAGGACATTCAGATCTATGTATGATTCCGAAGGGACAAACCGAGGGCATTCAGATATATGTATGATTCCGAAGGGACAAATCGAGGACATTCAGATCTATGTATGATTCCGAAGGGACAAACCGAGGGCATTCAGATAAATGTATGATTCCGAAGGGACAAATCGAGGACATTCAGATCTATGTATGATTCCGAAGGGACAAAGCGAGGGCATTCAGATCTATGTATGATTCCGAAGGGACAAATCGAGGACATTCAGATCTATGTAGGATTCCGAAGGGACAGACCAATGGCATCCAGATCTTTGTATGATACCGAAGGGACAAACCGAGGACATTCAGATCTATGTATGATACCGAAGGGACAAACCGAGGGCATTCAGATCGATGTATGATTCCGAAGGGACAAACAGAGGACATTCAGATCTATGTATGATTCCGAAGGGACAAACCGAGGGCATTCAGATATATGTATGATTCCGAAGGGACAAATCGAGGACATTCAGATCTATGTATGATTCCGAAGGGACAAACCGAGGGCATTCAGATAAATGTATGATTCCGAAGGGACAAATCGAGGACATTCAGATCTATGTATGATTCCGAAGGGACAAAGCGAGGGCATTCAGATCTATGTATGATTCCGAAGGGACAAATCGAGGACATTCAGATCTATGTAGGATTCCGAAGGGACAGACCGATGGCATCCAGATCTTTGTATGATACCGAAGGGACAAACCGAGGACATTCAGATCTATGTATGATACCGAAGGGACAAACCGACGGCATTCAGATCGATGTATGATTCCGAAGGGACAAACAGAGGACATTCAGATCTATGTATGATTCCGAAGGGACAAACCGAGGGCATTCAGATATATGTATGATTCCGAAGGGACAAATCGAGGACATTCAGATCTATGTATGATTCCGAAGGGACAAACCGAGGGCATTCAGATAAATGTATGATTCCGAAGGGACAAACCGAGGACATTCAGATCTATGTAGGATTCCGAAGGGACAGACCGATGGCATCCAGATCTTTGTATGATTCCGAAGGGACAAACCGACGAACTTGGGTATGACTGCAGAAAGCAAGTCTCCCTCCCAGGATATGGTATCCATTTAATGTCCTTGACTAGGGACAGACTTTCCTCAGTGTCTCTGAGAATGTTGGTCACATCCATTGACATTGGGGGTACATCACCAAATAGGGAAGTTCCTTCGATTTACCAGCGATGGACGGATTTTTTTTTAATATCGAGTCATGCCATTCGAACTCGTGGTTTAAGTTTTTGATTTGAATTAACAAAATGGACATGTACACAATAATGGCCGCATATGACTATAACAGCACCAGTTTTATATGATTTTGACTAAATCTAACCAGAACAGGACTTGCAGGCGGGGTTTTCTTGTACTGCCACAGGTACCTAATGATTCGTTATACAGGTATTTGGACATTCTAGTGTATAGCACATTTCCAGACGTTTAAAATTCGGTAAAAATGACATCCCCAGAGTCCATATAATGAACACTGGGGTGTTATTTTAACCGAATTTT
This sequence comes from Pecten maximus, assembly GCF_902652985.1. Classification (NCBI taxonomy): domain Eukaryota; kingdom Metazoa; phylum Mollusca; class Bivalvia; order Pectinida; family Pectinidae; genus Pecten; species Pecten maximus. The sequence continues at coordinate 7,019,835 of NC_047019.1, read as the reverse complement.
AATCTAACACTTACACTAAGGAAGGTCCAAATACACGAAGACTGTAAGAAAGTATCAGGTCCCTGTGTGAAGGACAGGTACATCTGCAGTTGGGAACGTGGATCAGGGATCAGGGATTAGACTATCTGTTGACTGTTGGATGGGGAGGAGGTGCCCGTTGGTTGGTTGGTTTCGTTTTGCATTGTTTAACGCCATGAAAACTTTTATGGTAATTCAATTAAGGACGACTGAAATCTGCAAATACATAGGCATCCTCGACCCCGTCGGCAATCGGAAAACCACTCGATTCTTTTCGTCCTTTTCCCGATTGCCCTCATCGGCTGTCATATCTTCGAGTTTTTTTTCCAATTCTGTTTTCCGATTGCCCTCATAGGCTGTCAAGATATCGCCGAATGAAACGAAAGGAAGTAAAGTTCTGAAAAATCATAATGATGTACAATATACTCGTATAGTGCTGATCAGATGTTGACGCATAATTAAAGTAATGTAGGTTTTAGCTCTGTAAACTTAAGTTATCGCTACTCCTCCTGAGCGACTGACGATAAAGAGACAGGCATCAGAATATTGAGTAACTAGGGCATGGACCATAATGCCCTTTAATGATTGTTTTATACTATTGAGAAATTCAAGATGGCCGTAGTTATGAAAGCAAAAGTTGGTCATAATCACAAAGATGCTAAAAATCTTCTAGCAGAAAACTCTATCGATAGCTTCATTCTGAAAGCTTGTAATCATATGATCATCTGATATGTTTGGTTAAAGAGTTTGTACCTGGATTCCGTTTATTAAAAGAATGGATTGTAATCATACCAATACGTATTATGCAGTGATCATGTTGTTATGTAATTATTTTAATGAATTTTCAAGTCTAACTATGTAATTATGGATTATGTAAAATGAAAGAAAGAACTGAAATATAATATGACCGTTATAATATTTTAATATAAACAGAAAATAATAGAAATGTATGGAGGAATAATAACGAATTCAGGATATTATGTATCGCCTGTCTTCATCATTGTTGCCTGAACTCTTGCGTAGCTTCTGGCCCATTTGGTTTTCCGTTCGGCCCTCTTCCTTTCTCGGTTCCGTTTTGCCTTTGTCTGTTTGGCGTCAATAGCTGCCCTGTCTAACGGAGGAAGACGACGTGGAGGTCCGTATATCACAGCTCGGCATGCCTCCCAGGAGTGTGTGGCGTACTGGGGGTATTTCCTTCTGTATCCGGGAGTACCGGGGAGAGCAAGAGATGTCAAATCGTCAGATTCGGAATCGTCAAACTCCACAACGAAGGCCACGCCCCCATCTCCCTTCCTTGGGACGATTCCCTCCTCCTTCAGCTGCATCAACACCGTCTGCTCAGTTTTACGTGTGATGTTGTCACTATCAGAGTCGTGCGATGGCCCGGCTTTGTCTGCTACGGGAACATTGATGGACGCGACCTGTCGGGGAAAAATAATAAAATATGGTTTATATTTGGTAGCTCAGAAAGCAAACGCACGATGCTATGATTTGTTAACGATATAAACACATTTCAATGAATAATGAAAACCTCAAACCTCATCGACTTACTTCCTCCCTCCCCTCCCCAACAGGAATACATTGTACATAAACATTGTTCTTAGATAAAGAACATTTAAAAATTACCTTGTTCTGTCTCCTCCAACATAACGTTAACGTCTTTTGTTGTGTATTTTCCTCTCGTTTCGAGTTATTACAACCCATTTTTGCTATATTGAATGTTTCTATATGTTTTTGCGTGTGGTGTCAAGCGGCAATCAGCTGTGCATAGATACGAAATGCATTATGACGTCACAGACGAAAATGTTTGATGACGTCATAATTGATTTCTTATAGCCTATAGATGGTGCTAGGATATACCAGATTTCAGATTTCAGATTTTATTGATCACTCAGACACACACAAGAGGTCAAACATAAACAGCAATTTTACCAGAAGCCTACATTTCTGTCTGGAAGATGAAGCAATAACATTTTTTAAAATGCCTTTATTAAAAAATGGCATCCGTTTCCTATAACCACGCTGTCCAAATTGATTTTATATTCAATGACGTGTTTCCATCATCCCGATTCACGTGACAAATGTCGACTACTGATAGAGAACCTTAAAACACAAGGTTTCGAGAGATAAAGTCTGATGACGACAACGGGAAACTTAGTATGAAGTCAGGCATATAGGATCTAGGTGCCTACTGATATTCCGATAGTTCTGATGCCACCAGCCTAGCAGAAGACGTTTACTCTTCCGGAGCACCTGGGCTTATTCTCATTGTTCTTTTCAACGGTATTGATGCAGATCTAAATTTCTGTTCAAATTTTGCCCTAGCTTTATCAGTTTGTTTCGAGTTAGAAAAAATGCTTCGTGTTGATGTCTGTATCATTTGTTGTTCTTTTGAGAATTAGACCTTACGGATTTGACCTGTGTTGTTGATGAAGCAGACGACACTTACCATTCCAGAACATACGTGTAATGTATGTTGGGGATCGTTTGGCCGTTTAGTTAACAGGTAGTCGAACACGTGAAGCAGTCCAACTTCTTTCTATATTTTCCTAACTAAACATAAAAGCAACTTCCGGCTATGTACGGAAACACTAACATACAAAAATAGCAGATCCCGGACATTCGCTTGGTGATCAATAATATATACGTAGCACCGTCTTTTCTCATTATACTTTTTCTATAATGTCGGTGCAAATTTATACTTTTGTTAAGTTTTTAGCCTTTTTTTAGTTTTTTTTTAGTTTTTTTTTTCATAACCCGGATATGACGCGACAGGTAGCGTTACTGGTCAAGATGAAGTATGTGATTGGTCAATGTAGCGGTAGATGCAAAATGCAGATATACAGTTAAAAACGAAACAAAATTAAGATTTAATGCAAGCTGAATAAGTGGATGTATCTTTTCAAATGACACATTAATAAAATATATTCCTGATTCAAATGCAGTCTTATTATCACCAAAAATGATTCAAACTGATATAATTTTGTTATCCGTGCTGAAACACATTAATTCGTTAATTTATTTCACCAGCAGTTTTACATTATAACCACCAGCATTAAAACTATGCCGTTTATCTTTTTTAAAGATATTTCTTGTTTTGTTTCGATTGTGAGTTAGATATACGACTTCGTTTTAACGTGGGCATTCTCTGTTGGTTTTTGGTCCATTTATGTTTGTTTCCTTTCCCTATAGATTTCGTCTTTGAAATTGTCCATATCTTTGTTAAATCTGAAGATCTTGCTTCAAAATCATCAAAATATCCTACAATGGAGCTTACGATTTGTTGTGCTCTTGTAAACTATACAACACACTTCTGCGATCTGGTATGTCATTTTACAATGATTTTTATTTTTTTATTCTTTAATTTTCATTTATTTATCTATTTGTTTATTTTGCATGATATTGATAAAAAGTAAAACATACGGTGTTTTAGTGTGTGATGAGGGCGTCAAGGGTATGTGTGCCGTTAAACCCTCTTGTAGAATGAATATTGTAGGTATAGGGGCCGCGGTGGTCGAGTAGTTAAGGTGTCCCGACACTTTATCACTAGCCCTCCACCTCTGGATGGCGAGTTAGAAACCCAAGTGGGGCAGTTGTCAGGTGCTTTTTTCTCCGGGTACTCCGGCTTTCCTCCACCTCCAAAACCTGGCACGTCCTTAAATGACCCTGGCTGTTAATAGGACATTAAACAAAAACAAACAAACAAATTATAGATATCCTTTGTAGTAGCTATGTGTTTGTATGCATCTTGGCTTTTTTTTCACGACCCTTACGATCATCACGCTTGCAAGAGTTCTCTCCAGATCGATTCGATCCCAAAACCCTCCCACCATGCTTACCGGAAATTGTTGCTTCGCTAAAATCGCGGTCAGGCCAGAATTTCTCTCATGGACCTTGATCTCGCGCGCAAAGTCGGACAGTAACAGAACGCAATTCGTCGTAGCGCCGCGCTGATCATGATTAAACGCGACGAAACGGCTACTATACATTGGTGCTATCTGTGTGGCGCAGCCGATGTTCCGTAGAGGATAAGTGAGTTTGCACGAGCAACCTGAGCAAGGACACTGACCAGCCCGACGGAATATATATTTTACTGGGAATAAGGGCACGGAAACCACACAGACTGTTGTAGGTATTACTTTTTTGGAATCGCTAGCCATTTTAATGTTTATCGTTGAATATTGTTTGTTCAATGGATCTATACCTAGCTTGGAATGTTGCTTTCCCAGTATGGTAATTCCAGCGAGCGCTCCAATCATGCATATCGTCACGTGATTTGTGATCGTTTTATATGAATTGGCTTACAAATATAAGCACGCATGTTAGATATTTGGAAGGTATTTAGGTGGCTTGCATATTTTATATGGAATTTTAAAACTTCACTGCTAGTCAAATTTCATTGTATGGAAGCCCATCGGGAGCGTACGGTTAGATTTTTGTAAAACTTTGTTAAGACGTGGATCAGAACTTTGACGGGTTAAAATGTTTCTACATTATATAAAGTCTTATTGGTAGATTTTAAAATTTAATTTGGGAATAATTATACTCTAAATATTTTCCCGAAAACCATGTCTGTGTGTGAAACAAGGCAGATAACCGATTTTCCAGGGAGAATCGTACGTACGTCATGATATGGACAGATTTCTTGAACCATCCAGCGTGTCTCTTTCCTGTATCCAGTCTATATATATCAACGCTGTCATCCCATACTCAACGTATTCCTGAACTCCAGGGGCCGCGGTGGCCGAGTGGTTAAGGTGTACCGCCCCTTTATCACTAGCCCTCCACCTCTGGGTTGCGAGTTCGAAACCTACGTGGGGCAGTTGCCAGGTACTGACCGTAGGCCGGTGGTTTTTCTCCGGGTACTCCGGCTTTCCTCCACCTCCAAAACCTGGCACGTCCTTAAATGACCCTGGCTGTTTTAAAATAGGACGTTAAACAAAAACAAACAAACAAACAATCATGAACTCCATAGGATGGTCTGTGTATAGATGTTGCGAATTATATGGAAAATGTCCGAGTGTGATATGTGTATATTTTGCTTTGTGATGTGTATATATATAGTCTTAATCCATGTAGTTCTACATAATTCCAAATTGATATTACTGTTAAAACAGCTGTTTTCTTTTACACGATTTATAAGTGTGTATCTTTGTATTATGACGTCTTCAATCTGTGTTTGTTTTAAACCCTTTGTTTCACCTGAAGAGCTTGCTCTGAAAACAGGTGAAAGCGCTAGTGATTTAATGGTTTATGTTTTTATTATTACTAGATGCTGCTTTGTTGAACTTGATTTTTCCTCCTACCTCGCATGTCTCACGTTACGCCGTGGGAGTCGTGACAAAACGTGACAAATCATGACAAAATGCGCGTGAACCGTAAGTTATCGTGACAAAATACGCGCACTCAAGGCGACAGAACGTGATCACTACAGACCACCTCAAAGTTTCGTTACCGCCTGTTCCGTGCTGACGTCACACGTTGTCGCGTTCATCCCAATTTACTACAGTCTGCTAGCTTTCTCATCCCCTGATCCGGTGTCCATGACAACAAAGGCATGTCACGTTTGTCCACCTCAACCCTCGCGTTGCCTCACGTCCAGCCTGAATTGTCCAGGGTAGGATGATGCCGTGGGCGCTGGGAACACGGCTGAATCCTTCAGATACATACATATATACGCATAACGCGGGCCAGGTGTAAAGATCAATCAAGTTTAACCAAGTTAATGAAGGTCTAAGTTTCGGTGGTCAAAGACCGGAAGAGCTCGTGCCATTGTGTCTGTCCGTCTGTGGGCTAAAGACCGGAAGAGCTCGTACCATTATGTCTGTCCGTCTGTGAAAAATTCTAATTATCACTTGTACTCCTGATAGATGGATGGCGGTAAAGAGACACGAATTCAACGATTGGGTAGCTATAATAGGACATGGACCAAAGTTGGTCCTAAATCAAAAGTTAATTCACAATTGAGAAATTAGTCTTGAAAACTTTGTTACTGCGTCATCTCAAGAACAGAGAAATATGCTTCTACCTTATATGGAATGAATTATGACGTCATCAAGCATTTTTATCTGTGACGTCATAATATAGTTCGTATCTATGCACAGCTGATTGCCGCTTGACTATCACACGCATAAACATAGATCTACTGAACATTCAAGTACGAGAAAATGGGTTGTAATAACTCGAAACGAGAGGGAAATACGGAACAAAGGTCGTTTACGTTATGTTGGAGGAGACGGAACAAGGTAATTTCAAATGTTCTTCTTAAGTAAACAAAAATGTACAATCGTACTCCTGTAGCATCGTGCGTTTGCTTTCTGAGCTACCAAATATAAACCATATTTTATTATTTTCCCCTGATAGGTCGCGTCCATCAATGTTCCCGTAGCAGACAAAGCCGGGCCATCGCACGACTCTGATAGTGACAACACCACCCGTAAAACTGAGCAGACGGTGTTGATGCAGCTAAAGGAGGAGGGAATAGTCCCAAGGAAGGGAGATGGGGGCGTGGCCTTCGTTGTGGAGTTTGAAGATTCCGAATCTGACGATTTGACATCTCTTGCTCTCCCCGGTACTCTCGGATACAGAAGGAAATACCCCCAGTACGCCACACACTCCTGGGAGGCATGCCGAGCTGTGATCTACGGACCTCCACGTCGTCTTCCTCCGTTAGACAGGGCAGCTATTGACGTCAAACAGGCAAAGGCAAAAAGGAACCGAGAAAGGAAGAGGGCCGAACGGAAAGCCAAATGGGCCAGAAGCTACGCAAGAGTTGAAGCAACAATGCAGAAGACAGGCGATAAATAAAATCCTAAATTTGTTATCATTTCTCCAACATTGTTATCATTTTCTATTTATATTAAAACATTATAACTGGTATATCATATTTCAGGTTTTTGTTTTATTTTACATTATATAATATAATTACAGCGATCGTCTTGCTACTTCAATGGAATAATCACTGTCTTGGTTGGAGTTTCAAAATGGCCTAAGAACCAAATAAAATAGCTTTAGGTACTGTTGGTAGCCTCCGTAGTCCTACGTTTACAAATAGATATTTAAGTCCAAACATAGGACCATTCTTGTGCCAAAATTGAAACAAATATGTATCGTTTTTTTGTGGGGGGAAATGCTACAGTATAAATTCTTCTTATTATTTTTTTTGAAAACTAAACATAAACATGCTGATACTTAGTTACATGCTACATAATATGATATATGCTAAGCAAGAAGTTACAATTTTGAATAATTAGAAAAGATATGTACCATCAAGTATGACATTCGCCCGCTTACCAAAAAATACTTCGGAGAACACTTGTGCTTCAGAATGTTTTCTCTTGTAACATGATCCAATGAACAATAGTTATGTCTAATGCTTTTAATATGAAATGTTTTCGATATACTGGAAGCTAACACGTTACAAAGAGTTGAGGTTCACTTTTTGTAAGCTTCGAGTTGCGAGTTGCAAAATGCTAGTTGCGAGTTACAAAATGCAATTACTTTGTTTTCATTACAAAAATGTTGGTCTTTAAAACATACAACCCCCGCACTTTGTAACTCGCAACTCGCATTTTGCAACTCGCAACTCGCAACTCGTATTTTGTAATTCGCAACTCGTACTTTGTAACTCGCAACTCGAAGAAAAGAAACCCTCGAGTTGAACACTGTTTCCAGGATATGTCCGTCTTCATTTTTACCCAGAACAACAGCAGTGCATCATCGTGGTTTGGAGTGAACAACGTGAACGAATTTCTAGAAACGTTGTTCTTGTCAAGCTTGTCCAGGGAGAAGCGCAGAGTAAATGAAGACTTCTGCATTAATAGCATATTTGATATTTCCAAAAGATCATTGATGATATCCTTTGATCTGGACGGTAGCCGAGAGGTCAACATTTCTCTTTCATCAGTGCGAATTTAAACGTAAAGATTAAGATCTTTCCCTGCGAGAGGATGTGAACAAATACGTGAGGACCAAGGACACCACAGTTTGTGACGATAGATGAGTCGGTGTTTTGCGCACTTAGGCAAAATGGTCAAGTTTTGATTGAAACTCCTCTTACATAGTGTGCATTTGGCGTGGGAAGACTGGTCATAAAAATGTCTTCTATGGATTATTATGGGATGTTCAACCACGTATCATCACCAACGTTTTTATCTTCAGGTTGCGGCTTTCGTTTCTGATAATTCTTGAAACACTTCGCACGCATGCTAATCTCTCAATCGTCAATAAAGTTATTGTCATCTGCCTTTGAAACATCAAGCAACCTATTGTGCTTGGGAATTCTAATGTTTCTAGCAGATTTCTTGGTTTTAATTTCTCCCCTGAAGACAACTTCACAATCCGCACCTACACACCTATCTCTCATTGTGAGAACGGTACTTCACTAGGTGTTGAATGTGTCCGTCAGATGTGATTTTGTAAATTGGATAAAAGCTCTTTAATATAATATCCTCCGTCGTGGACATGGAAGCTACAATTTGTATTTACTTGAAGAAAATTAAAAAAGTAATTTCAAAAGAACAATGATATAAGGGTAAATGGAGAATATTGTTACAAGATTTTTTAGTCATTATAGGTCATGTAATATATCGTATTTAACGTCCTAATTATAATTAACAGCGATGGTTAGTTAAGGGCGTGGCCTAAACGTGTCAACATTACTTGTGTGCGTTCTACGGGTTGTTATGAGTAAGGAAACGCATATTTTTGTCCTGCTGAAGTTAAAGATTATAAAACAATATCAACCTATCACATCTGCAGCTACACAATCTGGTCCATACCTCGAGCTCTGTTTGCGCCAAAATTATAAAATATAAAATACCAACCAATATAAATGGCTGTAAAATCTTGGCATACCACTTGATGAAAGGGGCAGGCGTTTATTATTAACAATAATATTACATATATTTTAGAATTAAACATAATTTTTAGCAAAGGTGAGCGAGAACTACGCCATACTGGCCCTAATTAAAGGGAGCCAGGCGCCACTATATGTGCATTAAGGTTTGGAGTGTAACAGGGTGGTCTGTTATGTCCACTATCGTTCAACAAGTCATTGGAGGTGACACACATCAAAGCCAAAAATCAACATTTTGCACAAATTGTTAAAAGTTTTGATCTTAGGGTAGGATTAGGGTAAGTTATATAGCTCTCTATATGCTATTTAATATTGAATGAACTTAATGTGGAAGACATTCAATTGTCATTTGTTCACAAAAAAGATGACTCTTTTTACCTACAGAAAGCTTTAAAAAAATATTATCGGTGGTATAATTTTGTTTTAGTATTTAGTTTTTGGTTTTTGGTTAAAACTTTCCTTTCATTGAAATAAATATTTTCTATCTGTTTTGTGACAGTCTGCGTTCTTAGTTTAGTAATTTAGTTACGTAATAAGTTAGTTAGGCAAGTGCATCATCGATTAATTTGGGTTAAATGCATAGCAAAGGAAACCAACTTTGATGTAGAAAAAAACCACAAATGTATCGGCGAGCCACCACTATGGGAAAGTACCATTGCTGGAAACTCTACCGCGTAAAACAGTAGCCATGTTTTTCTATCTCGTCTGCTTTCCACTAAATTGCTGTTCATTTTCATTTGTTAATTACCGTAGAATGTTTTAAATGACTGACCTTATATCCGATGTATTTAGGAACAGTATTTATATACTGAAACGGAAACGGTACATTAACATGACGGCACATGCGGAAGGTTATAAAAACAAGTATACCCCTCAAGCTCACCACTGGCGGATTTAAGGAGGGGGGTGGGTGGGTGATGGACTTATACACGTGCTAGGCACCTATGACTATGTTCAGACATCCATGCCACTGGTGAGCTTTCGCAATCATTGATTGCACTTGTTTTGTGGTACAGAACTATCACTTCACGGTTTCTCTACAACTTAAGCTGCTGATAAGGGTTCTACAGTTAAGTATTCTGGCTCATGAAATTCAAAATCATGCACTATCTTCTTCTTGGGTCTTGCTTAACAGGGCACCCTATGATGTTACCATGGTTACGACAGTATGGCGTGGTCCTTCTTCCTTATCTGTTTTATTTCTTCCTCTGCAGATGACTTGTACTGCATCAGAGGGTTGTTGGTGGCTACCGAGCAGTGTGTGGCTTATCCTCCTCTGCCTATAACAGTTTTGATTAGTTGGTATTTATAGAATATCGGTCTATCAATTCCTTTTTGTTTTAATTAGATCCTGTTTCTTATCATGTTTCTTATTATTCAATTGGCCAGGTAAACTACTTCCCCAAAGTATTTCTTATAAAATCATTTTAAGTATGAAAATACCCAACCAAGGAGACTGCTCACCCTCTCTTCGCTTATCTCCCTTTCCCTGAACTTATCCGAAATATTAAGAAGGTGACGTCACAAGTTGGTGGTGTATCTGTGGAATCTTTTCACAAAATCTATTTTACAGAACTTGTTTGTCATATGGGCCAAATACATTTGAGTACCATAGCTTTTGTAGTTGGCCAAGTACAATGTACTGGACAGTGGTATTTGTTTCTAGTGTAAAAAATTGGTTTGACAAAGCAGTATATAACATAACAATGTAGATTTGAGCAAAAATGATTTTCAGTGGAAGACCGTACCAGTTTTTTTAATATGATTGTAACTAGAGGAACCATATCATAGGGGCTTGATCCCCCAAGATCACTTATAATTGACAAATATACATACATGGTTTCATCCTGGGGCATAGGTGTGTGCCAAGTCCCTGTGAACCATACAAGTTGGATATTTTCAAAATGGTACGCACATCAAATCTGCTCACATGTAGTCAATGTGAAAAAAAAAAGAAACAAAAAAAAAAAAAAAAAAAACAGAAAAAGACTGAACACTTCTTTAGAACTTATAATTTATTAAGGAAACAAATTAATTTCATAAATTATAATAAAACAACAGTTACCAGCACCGAGTTAGAGTTACACAACAATATACTGGTATATATGTACGCATTTCATTTTTGCGGGGGAGGAAGGGGGATATGTATTTATACAGTGGAGGATACAATATCAGTAATAACTTTAAAATATCACATTAAAAATATTATAATATGAATTTCAAATCCCACCCACTTGACACATCATTATTGAACTAACCATAAAAATTCTACAAATGCTCTGGAATTGGTCTTAGATTAGGTGTCAGATGACTAACAAAGACATCTTTTTCATTACTGCTACCTATAACATGATAGTGTTATTTCTGTAAAGATTTCTACCACAGGGGCTTGGCACATTCCCATGTCCCAGAATAAAATACTGCATCTAACCCCCTGATTAAATATTTCATTCTGGGTGTTAGGAATGTGTCAAGCTCCTGTGATATTGACTGTAAAATCATTTTTATGGTGACATTTCTGTTAAGATTTCTACAACAGGGGCTTGACACCGTGAATGAATATTTCATTTTGGGCCATGGGGACGTGTCAAGCCCCTAGGATTTCTACAGCAAAATCATCCTTAAAATGAGATTTCTTTAACTTGTTCTGGTCAACAGGTTAGACTTCAGATCAATGATAAGTTTGTACAAAACTTCTAAACATTCTTCACTCCATGAAAGCCCCGGATAAAAAGTGTATCATCCAGTCCAAAAGATTTTGAATCAAAACTTCAACAAAATCAAAAGCAGAGCGATAATTTAGGACAGTCATCATTTACAGAAAAAAAAAGAAAAAAAAAAAGAGAAAAATTTATACTTATATGATTTCAAACAAATAAGCACAGAATTATTGTGTACGAAAATACATAATTACTGAGTAAGAAATAGAAATAATATTTCGCATGCCTTCAAACAATAAAATTGAGTTCATGACGCCAACAAAACAGAAACAATCCAGGGTAGTAATTGCACTATTTTTATACCTACAATTCTTATCAAAATGGTAGGGTTATATATTAAACATTCTCACCTCAGTAAGGCTAAAATCAGTTAATAATACTGCAAGCATTACAGATAGGTCACTCACTGTCTAAAATGCTCATGTTACATGTTCATGGAAATTTAATGTGTAAAATTGACTCTTGTGTTAATCTGAAAATATTTAATTTTCCAGAAAAAATATCTGGACAAACCTTATCTTCCAGATTAGTGAAGTAATGATTCTGATCTTAAAGTAACATGGATCATACAGAACAAAATTCAAGCACTTTTCCAGCAGTGACCCAAATCTGGGAAACAAATTTTCTGACATATAAATGAATTAATCAATGTCATTTGGTGTTACACTGTATATATCAATGTCATCACAGAAAGTTGAAGAAGTCGGAGTGGTTTTTCAGTCTGGGAGAATCACTCGAAATGTTAGGTTGATTCTCGGATCTCTGTCATGGTATTCTCTCGGTATTCGATGCTGAAAAAAAAACATCAGAAAATCTTGATGTAAAATGTTTATAAGGTTAATTTTAACATTGGTGAAAGCATCTTTGGTATCCAAGGGTGTTCAATATGATATTCTCCTTTTCAAAAAAGGAGAGTAATTGTATTGAGTACCCTTGGATAGCAAAGACGAGATGAAATGGACCTGTTTTGCTAAACAGTTATTTAATGTTTAAAACTGAAATGGTGTCAATAATTGATTTTATTATTCATTAATGAAGCCTTTAAAAATTGATATTCATTAAAAAGAGATTCCCTCCAGTGGCCACACTAAACAGATTCCCTACAGTGGCCACACTAAACAGATTCCCTACAGTGGCCACACTAAACAACAGATTCCCTACAGTGGCCACACTAAACAGGTTCCCTACAGTGGCCACACTAAACAGATTCCCTACAGTGGCCACACTAAACAGAGTCCCTACAGTGGCCACACTAAACAGTAGATTCCCTACAGTGGCCACACTAAACAACAGATTCCCTACAGTGGCCACACTAAACAGTAGATTCTCTACAGTGGCCACACTAAACAGGAGATTCTCTACAGTGGCCACACTAAACAGTAGATTCCCTACAGTGGCCACACTAAACAGTAGATTCCCTACAGTGGCCACACTAAACAGGAGATTCCCTACAGTGGCCACCACAAGCAGGGATTCCCTACAGTGGCCACACTAAACAGACTACCTTCAGTGGCCACACTAAACAGGAGATTCCCTACAGTGGCCACCACAAGCAGGGATTCCCTACAGTGGCCACACTAAACAGACTACCTTCAGTGGCCACACTAAACAGGAAATTCCCTACAGTGGCCACACTAAACAGCAGATTTCCTCCAGTGGCCACAATAGACAGTAGATTCCCTACAGCGGCCACAATAAACAGGAGATTCCCTACAGTGGCCACACTAAACAGGAGATTCCCTTCAGTGGCCACACTAAACAACATATTCCTTACAGTGGCCACACTAAACAGTAGATTCCCTACAGTGGCCACACTAAACAGTAGATTCTCTACAGTGGCCACACTAAACAGGAGATTCTCTACAGTGGCCACACTAAACAGGAGATTCTCTACAGTGGCCACACTAAACAGGAGATTCTCTACAGTGGCCACACTAAACAGGAGATTCTCTACAGTGGCCACACTAAACAGTAGATTTCCTACAGTGGCCACACTAAACAACAGATTCCCTACAGTGGCCACACTAAACAGTAGATTCTCTACAGTGGCCACACTAAACAGTAGATTCTCTACAGTGGCCACACTAAACAGTAGATTCTCTACAGTGGCCACACTAAACAACAGATTCCCTACAGTGGCCACACTAAACAACAGATTCCCTACAGTGGCCACACTAAACAGTAGATTCTCTACAGTGGCCACACTAAACAACAGATTCCCTACAGTGGCCACACTAAACAACAGATTCCCTACAGTGGCCACACTAAACAGGAGATTCTCTACAGTGGCCACACTAAACAGTAGATTTCCTACAGTGACCACACTAAACAACAGATTCCCTACAGTGGCCACACTAAACAACAGATTCCCTACAGTGGCCACACTAAACAACAGATTCCCTACAGTGGCCACACTAAACAACAGATTCCCTACAGTGGCCACACTAAACAACAGATTCCCTACAGTGGCCACACTAAACAGTAGATTTCCTACAGTGGCCACACTAAACAACAGATTCCCTACAGTGGCCACACTAAACAGGAGATTCTCTACAGTGGCCACACTAAACAGTAGATTTCCTACAGTGACCACACTAAACAACAGATTCCCTACAGTGGCCACACTAAACAACAGGTTCCCTACAGTGGCCACACTAAACAGTAGATTTCCTACAGTGGCCACACTAAACAACATATTCCCTACAGTGGCCACACTAAACAGTAGATTCTCTACAGTGGCCACACTAAACAGTAGATTCTCTACAGTGGCCACACTAAACAGTAGATTCCCTACAGTGGCCACACTAAACAGTAGATTCCCTACAGTGGCCACACTAAACAACATATTCCCTACAGTGGCCACACTAAACAGTAGATTCCCTACAGTGGCCACACACTAAACAACAGATTCCCTACAGCGGCACACTAGACAGCAGATTCCCTACAGCGGCACACTAGACAGCAGATTCCCTACAATAACCACACTAAACAGCAGATTCCCTACAATGGCCACACTAAACAACAGATTCCCTACAATGGCCACACTAAACAACAGATTCCCTACAATGGCCACACTAAACAACAGATTCCCTCCAGCGGCCACAATAAACAGATAGGTTCTACATGTATACAATGTACCTGCCAGTCTTCCTGGGCACTGCCTTCCATGATCAGTAGTGAACCGTGTGTGAGGGGAATAGATACTTGCTCACTATTGGAGTAATCAATCCCAGTTTCCTGTGTTAATGATAAGTTTTTATAGAAATTTCTTAGTGAAATCTTTCTGAATTTACCTGCAAAACATTTTTACTAAAAAGACTAGAAACATTTTATTTTCGAATCAAAAGTAATAAGTACTCTTTGTCTTTAAATCTTTCACTGTGCAATCTTAAATGTGTCTAAATACATGATCACATTATCATTTACAATATTTTTTTTTATATAATCCAAGAAATCTTAGTCATATTCATAATAAGTCATGGTGTTAACCCCCCCCCCCAAAAAAAGAAGATCTTACATTAACACTGAACTGCTACCACTCAAATGTCACCATTGACACATATTCAGACTTACAGGTTTTTTCCGTAACTCAAAGTTTCGTGTGTCGCCGAATGAGAGTGAAGCTATGGTTGGCTGGGGCCCAAGTGACCGCTCATCATCCGAATGCCAGGCGACATGTTCATGGCCGTCTCTGTACAGGTTGGTTAGCACAGAATTAAATTGGAGGCCTAACACTGAGTCCAGCCTCTCCCTCAACATCAGCAATGTCGGGTCCCACTGACAATATATGTTAAATAAATATTACACAATAAAACAGTATAAGGTTCAAAGGGCCTGTAATTTATATGTTTTCTTTTATTTGAATAATGGATTTTTAAACATTGAATCAAATTTGACAAAGAAACATTGCTGTATGGTTGAAAAAATTGAATCTTGAAACAAAAAATACACTGAAAAATGCTGCTTATGTGTCATGTATAGAGAAAATAAGAGTTGTATGTGATGCATCTAGTCACAAATAGTTGTATGTCATATACTGAGTCACTAAGAGTTATGTGTCATGTAAAGAGCCACTTAGAGGTGTATGTCATGAACAGAACCACTTAGACTTGTATGGCGTGTATCAAGCCTCTAAAAGTTGTATGTCATGTTTTGAGTCACTAATAGTTGTATGTCATGTATTGAGCCACTAATAGTTGTATGTCATGTATTGGGCCACTAATAGTTGTATGTCATGTATTGAGCCACTAATAGTTGTATGTCATGTATTGAGCCACTAAAAGTTGTATGTCATGTATTGAGCCACTAAGAACAGTATGTCATGCATTAAAAACCTACTGTTTAAGTTTGTCACAAACATAATGATATGATGCATAATTACCTCTACACTGGCTGGGTGTGTAACCCCCGAGTAAGAATAGGGTAGATCACCGTACCAGGTGGTAAGTCTGGGCTGGAGGTAAGAGACACCATTCTTCACGTCTGATCTCTGTCGCCATGGTAAATCATGGAACAGACGGTTGTACAACTCATCTGCTTCCTTTGACTCGATAAACTCTGGGAAATATCTTAACCTATTAAAAAATTATTGTAATAAAACTATAAGCATTTATCAAATACCAGATAGGGAAGGTTATTATGTGGTGGGCGTGAATTTTCATTTGCCATTTTTTTTTAATTCAATGTATTAATCTTCAAATGATGTTTTTGTGCTGTTACAAAAAATAAAACATGACATCAGAGAACGATCTCCAAGAATTTGCATACACTCAGTGGATTAATCAGTTAACTACAGCAGAATAGTATCCTATTCATTTGGATGTGGAACCAATGTTCAATCTTAATGTTTGGCAGGTGTGTTATATTATTACCTTGAAACTCCAGAAGGCTCAGTGCTGATATCATAGACACCTGGTTTTCTGAAAATGAAAAAAAAAATGTAATGTAATGAATTGTGTAATGTACTCTGTAATCAAACTCTATGAATGACATTATAACAGGTTTAGACAGATGTCTGGATACTGTCTGTACTCAGGTGTTAAATTTCAGTCAAGACATCAGCACACATGTGTTGAATTAAAACTAGGGTCCCTTTAGTAAGTATAAATAACAAGAGAACAAATAGAACATAAAGGGATCTTTGTGTCCCAAATTGAATGATCTTTATTAGTTTTATGTAAAAAAAATCTCTATTTTTCCCTAATTTCCACTTTTATAAATCCAGCTAGTATTTCTCAGGAAATAATGATAACAAATCCAAATGTTAAAATCCAAGATGGCCAACAGTCAGCCATTTTGTTTTTCAGACCTGGCACAAAATTGAATGGGCACAACTTTGGAC
The DNA here is from genome assembly GCF_902652985.1 of Pecten maximus. Lineage (NCBI taxonomy): Eukaryota > Metazoa > Mollusca > Bivalvia > Pectinida > Pectinidae > Pecten > Pecten maximus. The sequence continues at coordinate 7,002,899 of NC_047019.1, read as the reverse complement.
CAATGACAACCGACAGATCTTAGATAGAAAGCATGAGAATTATCCTTCCAGTATTAAATTACAGTAAAATTATTGTTTTTAGATGGACAGACCACAGACAAAGAGCTTATTGAATATTCCACCAATCCGATGATAGTAGTACTAGTGGGCTAAAAAACGATTGACTTGCTTCAGACAAAGACAGATGGGGTAGCTACACCTTTTTCCTCATCAGGGAAATGTCCTTTTATTTCTCCTTGAATTAAACAGAGAGGGTCATTTTGAGGCAGGGTCCTCTTGTAGTAGTTGGTGACTACCTCACTGAAAAACATACGGGATGCCTGTAGCATGCCCTCCAGAGCAATTAGGGTAAAGTGTTTTGCCCAAGGACACAACCACGGCAGCACATGCAGACAGGCCTGTTTCTCAGCTTCTGAGTTACAACAAACCCACAAAGGTAGAAAGCGTTGTACTATACCCCTCTGATCTTCACCTTGGATTATGTGGCCAGCGCTCTTACCTACTGAACTATCACAGCCCCCATCAGACGATTGTACATATATGGTATTCAAGTCCTTGGCGTTGATATAAAATAGCGTAACAGTTGTTTTATTCCATTGATACTTACGTAATTACTTTTTCTGCTGGCTTCTGTTTTAGCTCCTGGTTAAAAAAAAAGAAAATGAATCTTCCACTGAATAATATCAAATATGTCCAGTGTTTTACAGATTTTTTTTGGAGCTGGATATTTTACTTTTCTACCAATCTTGAAATGATTCATAATCTGCACTCTCTGATTATGGATGGTATCAAAGGGTTCAACATACAGTACAATACATCAACAAATTATTACCTAACACTTAATCCCATTATAAATAATTCACCCTCACAATCAATAATCTCATCTCCAATACAAGTCTTGTGGGATTATTTGAATTAAAGAGTTTTGGATTTAATGGGATTATTCTCTAGAAATACTTTAATAATTGATTTTTTTTATTAAACTGTTTATGATTCATTTAAAAAAAAATCATTAATGTTAATTTAAAATGTTTAATTACTTCAGCTAGCAAAATGTCTATTTTTTGTTGTGACGCCAACCGACGGCGCCCGTCATAAGTTTCTCATCGTGTTATCCTCTAACATTATTGTCTAGTATACATAATGTAACAGGAAAGGAGAAATGAAATGACCATAATTGGAAGTGGATTTGAAGTCAGGATCTCTGAACTCGATATAGCTAACGTTACTGTTGACAAAAATATAACCTACTTCCTCGGGTTCTTCAAAAACAAATTTCCTTTCTGTGGGTTGGTCTACTGTTTTACCCGTCCAAGCTGGACTAACACCTGCTTTCGGTTTATTTCTATCTGACTTAACATTCGTTGGAGCAGCCCAGCCTCCCTGGACACGGCTTCTTCTTTTTCGCTCAGGATTCATTTTTTGTTGATATTTTATCCACCGGATGTATCTAAGGGCGCCGCCATTGAGTTGGTTTATGGGAAATGTTATGTTTCGGATGTTTTGATGCAATCAATTGGTTTTGATGAAAAATCCCAAGGCATTCCGAAAGGTCGGTCTATTACTAAAGCTAGCTTGACTCAGTTGCGAAAATATACAATAAAAATAGCATTTACATTCATCATTGAAAACGAAAAATTTAAACGATATTGATCAGAAAAGTTTTTGTTATCTTTTTAGAAGCATCGATGTTCACCAATGAATCTGTTACCAAGATTTCAAAATATGCGTATTCTCGGTACGAAAAAAAGTGGGTCGAGGTAGGGGAAAGCGTACAATATTTCATAGCCAGCTATTTTGATCTTGGTCGTGTTCACGCTTCAAATGTCATCCCAATCGTCAACAAATTGGATGTGATTTAGATCTACGTAAAGGTAAATAGGCATAGGCCTATAATACATGTAATCCAACAATGATAAAATTTTCGGTAAATCCTAGAGCACATCACTTAGGTTAAATGTACTGTATACTTTATAGCGTAATGCTGTACCTACTCACTGTCACGGGTAGCCTACTTGACAATTATTCAAATAAATTCTTTTATTTACATTACCAAATTAATATATGAATAAGAGGAGAATAAATCGTTTTATAGCATATCAGATGATTTATTTTAAAAGTTTATAATATTTCAAAGCCACTTCGTGATTTGTTAATATCATAAATTTTTAAAATCAATAATCTTATTTGCCAATTTCTCTTCTAATAAGATCCCATCTGGAATACGCCTCAACCATTTGGTCCTGACCCCTCTATATCGAGGACAAAATCGCTGTAGAAAAAGTTCAGAGAACAACGTAAAACAGCTACATGTACCAAAAGATCTAGAGTTCCAACACTATCGGATAAGTCCTACTCAGTACGGTTGAGAACACTAGGTCTACCTTATACCCTAGAATATAGGAGAGAGAGCAGATCATATGATATCAATTCAGGTATATAATATCATCACTGGCATCGATAAGATGGAAAGAGTCGAACTTTTCCAATATTAATTGTGACTACAGTTCAAAAAGATCGAGGGCATTCCAAAAAACTATTCAAAAGGCCATACAAGAAGCAGCTAGAGCACCATAAATTTGTTCAATCATGATCACCTTGTCATCCAGCCTTGGAACAATCTGCCAGAAGAGGTAGTCTCAAATTTTTTGGGAAACGAACTATAAATTTAAACTGCTTTAAAGAGAGACTAGTAATCAAACACTGGAAAAACCATCCATGAAAATTCTCGCCATCATTCTGGTCTTAAACAAACTTTACTTACTCTACTGATTACAAATAATATAATTTTAGGCATGGCCTATGTGAGAGCGCAGCAATCCCAGTGCCCATGGAATTCGAGAAACAAGCACACATAATCTAGTCTACGTACTAGAATAGTAAATCCAACGAGCAGCAGACGACAACAAAAAAATTCGGAAGTCCTCTTTATTTTCTGTGCTATATTTGGTAAACTTGTATGCAACTCGAACGGACCGGGGCTGCACTCGTAAAACACCGGAAATATTTTCGTTGAAAATTATACCGTTACGTTTTGAATATAAAAAAAATAAGAAATTGTTCGAGATAAATTTTATTAACAAATTCTAACTAGTGTGAAGTCAAACATTTGCATATTTTTAAAATGTTGATATTTTGTTATCTCCCGAGAATGTGACTTTGAATACAGTCTTGCGCAACACTGGATCTTGTCGTGACTTCCTGTTTCCGGTTACTGAGAAAGTTTTTGAACTCTAAGTATATTGGGGGAAAAGGGGGGGTTTCCGAGACATCTCTACCATTAAGTTCGCTAAGCGAACGGGCTTCCCCCGTTCGAGCTGCGCTCTCTACTACAACTAATGACAGTTACTAAACCAATGTTGTACGTGGTATTGCGTTTAATATAAATATTTGAGGGCCCAACCCTAAAAATTGTGAAATGATTGATGAAAAATAATTTTAACTGTTTTTAATGAAAATTGCACTAAACATAGAACTTTAATGAAATACTCTGCACAACTGGAATATACAGTAAGTCGCAAAGTATTGAAAAAACTATTAATGCATCTCTATAAGCTTGAATAAGTTTCCAATGATGCCAATTCAGTGATACTCACCTGTAGCTTGTTATAGGTACACTGTATATATTAAATGAAAAATCATACTCTCGTCGTCAGGTACCTGTGGCTACTACATTTTGTAGCTATACATTTCTGTTATATTACAACAGTAGCTGGCAAAATACCGGTTATACATGTATTAGTGGAAAAGCCTTTGACACTTTCAACTGTCTTACAGTAGCTAATCTAAATTAGTGTAATGATGAAATATATAAATGTAATTGATTAGTGACATACATAATTATAATAAGACAGAATTACAAGTCCAGGGGAAAGGATCCTTAAAAGGGGCTAGACTGGCCACCAGACCCTAAGCCTTTTTGTTATAAATTGCCAAGCTAAATTCTAATACTAGATTATCTCCCCCTAGTTGGAATTTAGAATCAGACATATCCTATAGCTAGGGATCAAAATCATAAAGCTCAATTTTATTTATAATTTTAATATTCTAGAGACAGGGGGCCAGTCTAAGAAGGGGCTAGCTGTGTTGGAAAATATCTTTAAATATTTTTAATATCCAAAATTTATTTTTATATTACAGATGAAAAAACATTAGATGGGGTCTGAGCAGAGTACACAGCCTCCAGCTGGAGCCCCCGGGAGTAACATAAAGTCACAGAGAGATGAGGATATTCCTTATACCTCGTTTTCCATCAGTAAACCTATAGATGGAGGTACGCATATAGAACTATTTTTCCTGTTGTTGCATCTCAATCCTGATTATCTCCCTTTCTTTGTACATGTATACATACTATCAGTTATTAGTCCTCTACCGGTTTCCTTGCTGTCGTCTGTCCGTCTATCCCCTCAGCTTTCCTCACTTTTCTCAGCTATGCTTCAAGGTATGTTGTGAAAGTTGGTATGTATCTAAAGTATGAATAGTTTTAGATCAAGTTCAAGTTTCAGGGTTTTTGGGTTAAGGCCAATTCAAGGTCACTGTTACTATTTTCAGTGGGGGCCAGTAGGTGACATGTATTACTTTGAGAATGCTGGTTCTTTTACTTCTCTCACCTTTTGTGAAAATGTAATTCATGAAATGTAGAACCTAAATGCATTGCAAATGTGCATTTTACTGAAAGTAGGTCACTGTGACTTTGACCTGAAATTAAAAAGGTCAAATAAATGCAAAATTTGCATTAAACAGTTTTGTCTTGGTGGTCATATGGCATAGTGTTTACACACTGGGATAGCTCAGTTGGTTACAGTGCAGGCCATGAAACCTCAGGTGGAGATCCCAGGTGCATAGTTTGATGCAGTTTGTGTTTCTTGGGAACCTGAGATACTGGCCGGTCTGTGCTGTCGAGGTTGTGCCGTTGGCAAGACATTTACCCTAATTGCTCTGGATGGCATCTGATAGGCCTCTCTTATGTTGTTCAGTTAGGTAGTCACCAACTACTACAAGGAAACCCTGATACAAATTGACTTAAGTAGTTCATGGGGTGATAAACCCAACAAACAAACATCCTTGAAAACCTAGATAATATAATACACAATGATTTATGTGTTTCTAGAGCCAATGCGACACTCTCCCCGGAATGTAGGTGGTCGGCCGCGCTCCTCTACAAAAGATGGCAAAGAAGACACTCCTAAACATAAAATTGTAGTGGTAGCTGATGGTAATGTATCGCCTAAAGACAAAGACCCGGAGTTAACCAAGCTTGAAGCCATTCCTGTGTTCTATCCGATCATGCGAGGGTCACTAAATATACCCACAAGTTCTCGTGACCCGGACATTCTAGACAAACTGGACCATCAGCAAATTTTGTTACTGTGTATTCGCTACCAAGAACACCTCCGACAGTTGTCAGAAGCCGTTGCTTTTGATCAGAATGCTCTTTGTGTCCGGATCAAAGAGGTGAGTTCTCTCTGCTTATGATAGGGAATCTGAATCATTTCTTTTTTTAAATTTGTTTTGATCTCACCCTCCTGATCGAGTGAATTACAGGTACGCTATGGTGCGCATGTGATGTCCGTCTTTTTGTTGTCCATCCATCTAGCATAAGCATAAACTTTTCCTTTAAACAGCTTTTCATTAATCAATAGTCCCAGAGTCATATTTGGCTGAAATATTCCTTGGATAAGCCCCTCCCCTCAAAAAAATATTCAAGGTCACTTTACACAACTACTTCTGATCAACCTAAAGGCCTATTTAACTGATAAACTGATAGTGATAGGTTCCTATGGTAATGCCCAACAAAGTTTGCAAAGGAAAATGACCTTGGCTGATATTCATGGGATCATATTTGGATGGTAGATTTCTAGGATAAAGCATCAAAATGAAATTCTAATTATAAAGGCAATCATTTGCCCTGGGATGGAGGTCATAATTGTGAGAGCTAATTAGTACTACAGAAGATGACTTGCATACATGTCTGAATTCAAACTGTTATGTCACTAAAATTGTCTGAAAAAAACTTCATGCCTCAAATCTGATAATATTCATATTTTGGAGTAACTGTCATCTATGTAGATGAAGTTTTGTGATCGCCCCTTTTGTTCTTTCCATTGCAGATTGACTGTGCCATAAATATGCTTGTGAAGTTGATGTCTGACAGACAAAAGAAATACCACAAATATGCTGAACAGTTTACAAGAGCTTCCGAGACCCTGACTGTTCTGAACAGGGTCAAGGACTCTGTGGACAATATCATTCCTAAGATGGAACGACTCAATCAACTTCTGCCTGAAGGAGAACAGTTGGAACCCTTCAGTATATATATGAACACTCCAACCAATACAGCTCCCAGTAAATAGTATTTTCTTTGGGCTAGTCCATAACTCGGCCTGTATTTATTGTACATTTTTTTTGAATTTTTATCTTTGGCAGATCCAGGATCTCGTCAAGTAGGGATTTTTGATTTTGTTAAAAATTATTCATATTTCTAATACATTACACCGATTTAAGTTATGTTTGTGTTGGGGGTGAGGGATGGGGTTATACATGTACACATGAATGACCTTGACCTACTTTCAAGGTCAAATTTGGTCAAATGAATAATCATCGGAAAAAAAAAATCTAATATTTGTCCATTAACATGCTGGGATAACAGCTCTTGGCAGGCTTGTGAGTTTGTTGAATGAAATACCTTGACCTATCTACTTTCAAGGGCATGGACATCCTATGTTTCAAAATCTGTATTTAAGCATTTCAAAAATATTTTCTTAATTACCAATTCACAAGAGGCACAGAATCATGATATTGGGTTAATGAAATACTGGGATGAAACAGTACAAAGTGGTTTTTTTTTTCTCGAAATGAATAACCTTTAAATACATGTACTTTCAAGGTCACAGTCTTGTTAAAATCTGTAAAAATTACTACTGTACTTGTAAATCATGTGATCACAATCATTATCTCAAAGACTTGTACGTTGTATTCATTCCGGATTTTCTGTTGTACATTTGTGATGTGTCCTCTTTAGTTAATTGGGGTTGTTTACACATAATATCAACAGTTGTACTGTACATCTAAAAAAAAATTCCCAAATATTTATAGAAATATCTGAACAATACAAGAACAGATTAAATCAAAATTAAATGAACTGCGCTATTCATGTTTTGTTGTATTCGATGCAGAAGAAATTTAACACAAAATAGATTGTACAAATTGTACAAAAGTTTTGAACAGTTCCTGTAGTTTTATTAATTCAGTAAATGTCAAACTCAAATACAATAGAACTCATGATAAACATAACAACAATTAATTTTATTTGTCATATTTACCAGACATTAATCAACGTCAAAATATCAAGTCGCCACAACCGAATGCTGGTATCGGTGACCCACTACAGTGAATGGCTAGTAATTATATATATAATTGTCACTGATACGCAAGTCCAGGGGAATCGGACTCGGACCACTTTAACCATAAATAATTTATAACTGTGTTCAGTACACAGGTGTATGCTTTTATGTATGCAGTCTTTCTCCAATAGCAAATGGCTATCCTGAATACCAGTCCTATGGCCCCTGGAAGATTTGGGAGAAATAGCATCCTGGAATTTATTGCAACTGTTATTAATTCAACAGATTTCAGCATAAATATCCAATTTCCTCAATCACAGCTCCAATTTCCTCAATCACAGCTCGTCCCTTATAGGACAAATGTTTTCCTTTTTCAAAAAGAAAAAGAAAGAAAATCACAATCCGCTTCCGAGTCAAGTCTACCAGGATTAAATTCCGTTAACATTTTTACGGGATAATGTAGCCGATACGCTTTAGCTCCGATATACAGAACCTTGCTGCACTTGTCTTGGCCATTCTGGTTGAGGGCTTTGCTGTTCCTTGGAATTCTTGATTTTCTATAATTATCTGTAAAAAATAAAAAAAAATAAAAATAAAACAGACATCAACTGTGTTAAGGTTACATCATGAATGGTCACTAGACTTGTGATGTCATTTACTTTTGTTGGACTTATTACAAAGAAAATATGATGATCTAGAATATGACATGTCAGAATGTGTCTGTCTCTAAACATGAGCTTAACCGAAATATACAAATAAACACTTTTATACTTTTGTCAAACAAGACTAATGTATTTGGTTAAGGCTTTGTCCTTCGATAATCTGCTCCTACATTTTTCAACCAATGTCTCAGAAACTCTGTAGGCATTATAATAATCATCATGTTACTTGTATTTTCCTGATCATCATTTTGACTTGACCATGCTTGCGGAAATTATAGCCTTTTGTTAACTTCAGCATCTGAATCTTGTATCGAGATCTACTCCCAGTTTTTTTTCTGACCTGGTATATATATAACTGTACAGCTATGAAACTTGGTAGTTATAATTATGATATGAAGTAGTTTTTACAATCCTTATACCTTGCACACAAACAGCTTTCCCTTGGACATTTCTGTCAGCTTATACACTGGTTTTCCCCACTTCCTTTGTATACAGTAATTATGGAGGAACTGTTCAGGAAAGTTTTCAGCCTCCACTGGAAATGAAGATAAAGAAATTTAATAATACCAGTTTAATAAGTGAAGTGGGGGCTCACCCAGATATTTATTTCTCCATGGATAAATAGAGTTTGTTATGTGATTGTATAATTACGTAAATACCTGTAAGATATTTTCGAACTCAATAAGTGGTTAAGTTTGACCTTTGACCCTTTCATCTTGACAGCCAGCAATTATTCATACAATAATAATAGTTGGCATAAACAGTCATTAATTTCTCTTTTATTACGATTATGAGAGTCAAGCTAAAAGATTGTGAGGTATTCTTTAAATTTAATTATTCAACGTGAAAGTCATTTCTCTAAAAACTGGATAAACAAATGTAAAAATAATATACTTCTCGCATGAATATCGAGACCCTATGACTATAATGTCTTAATAACCTCAAGAAACCTCCAGGCAACCAACATTTAACCCTTTCAACCCTAAGAAACTTTAATGGACTCTGCTATTTTTTCATAGTTTGAAGTCCAATATGGTCAGTAGGGGTGAAAGGGTTAATATATTTTTATTTCATAATCTAAATATTATGCTGCAATAAATCAGTCTTGGATTGTGGGTAGTTGGATGAACACCATTGCAGAATGAACTTGTGTAATACCAGTATTTTTGTTGTCTGTTGAATACTAGGCAGAGAAATACAATTTGGTATCAATAAAATCTGTTGACCAGTTAAATTATTTAGACATGATTTTAAACTATTATGGTAATTTTTCAAGGCGCAAAAATAATCAAATTATTCGTAAAGCAATGATACATATTGTATACAAAGATACAGAAATTTCATTCTAATGCTAGAACTTCCTACCAGATATTTTGTGTTAGCTGTAGATAGATTTCAAGATCAAGAATTTAAAAAACCCATTTTCTGAAAATATCTGCAAAAACATTAACAACCATAATAAGGGAAAATGTTGTGGCTATGTTTTAGACGTCTAGCTATGTTTTAAAATGTTGTTTTAATATATTTTTATTTCAATTTACCAGTGATATTGTTCTTTAATTAATTGTTGAAGTCTGCTGTAAGTCCTGAAAATTTCTATGTTATAGTCAAACCATGATCGATCATAAAAAATCATGATCAATAAGTCATAATTTGAGGTAAAACGACTAATCATCGATTAAATCGATTAATCGGGACAACACTAATGATTTGAAAACTTGTGATGTGAGTATCATGAAACTGCATAAATTATTATAAAGTAATGATAATCATTGAAAAAATTATAGTACATTTCAAAGACAGACAACACTACTGTTATACTCAATCATTTCAGGATTTAAGAAAGAATGTCCTATAATGTTAAATCACTTACATGAACCTGCCTTGCTTTTGGCCTCGTTGGTGCTGATAAAATGTTTCATTACATCCATGTTGTCGTCGCTGGTGGATCTCTGATGATGTAAAAAGAAGGACTGAGCAGCTTCCGTTTTGGCCTTGGTTTTACTAGAGCAAGGCGCGGATTGATATTCTTTTCCACTTATCATAACCTGCAACAAATCGGTTTTAATGGTGAATTGTATGTACTCCCAAAATATCGGTAATAAAGATGAGTTATACTCCAAAATGTCAGTTATAATGAAGAATTATACTCCTAAACCATCAGTTATAATGATATCTATTTATAGTAACAGTGACCTTCACCTTTGACCTTTTCATCTAAAAGAGAAAGTACTCTTGATGAGGAAGCTTATACCCGATAATAAGTGTAAGATCTAGTATAATATATTATATTATCTGAATAACACCATACCCGATAATAAGTGTAAGATCTAGTATAATATCTGATATTATCTGAATAACGGTGTTGTTAGTATCAAACTGAACACTTTGTTTACCTTACAAACAAACTCTCCTGACTGTTGTAACTCAAAACGGTAATCCAGCTTCTCCCATCTCATCTTCAGAGCTATATTATTCAACAACAAGACAGGGTTCAATTCCTCTGTGAACATAAAAACAAAATATTAAGAATGACACAGATATCCAAAATTATTTTCAGAGAGAAACCAATAATGTACCTTTCATAGGCCTTGGTCACAAGTAGTGACTTCCAGAAAGAAAAAAAAAGTCGACAGACATGATGGACGTCCAACTCCATGGCATTAAGGACTCTAGAAAGGTTGTTTATAAAAGGATTTTAGATGAATAGTCACAGGATAAAATAAACAGTTAATATCATTTTACCAATTCGAAAAATCTCACAGCAGAATTCTAACAATTATGTGTACCGTAATCTAGCAGGAGTAATAATGTGATATTGATGAATACTTTGTTCAAAATCTTCATTCAAAATTAACAGAAGCAAAAAAGAATAGAAGAAGAATGAATTGAAACTAATTTTTTTTTTTAAATGTACTTGCTATAATGAGTTGTGAGTTTCATAAGCATCAATTCAAAACAAACTAATGCTTAGGACACAAAATTTTAAGAAACAATAACTTTGTAATTAAGGGGGTATGAACCTTGATTTTTGCACATTGTCTTAGTATGACCAATGTATAAACCAAATTTTATCATCCTAGTTTAAATGCATACAGATTAATGCTCCAGACACAAAATTTTATCAAAGGGCAATAACTCTGGTAAAAAGAGGTTGTGGGCCTTGAATTTAGTATGCTGCACTTTGCCTTATAGTAACTGATGTACACCAAGTTTCATGATCCTTAATTTACTGTGGGCAAAATTATGCTTCCAACACGAGAAGGACAGACCGAAATACTGACAGGTACGTAAAGCAGCAACTGGACTTCCCTGAAAATCTTTTTGGAGAATAAAAAACATACACAGCTTGCGAACACATTACATTGAGAAAATGAAACATTACCTTCAGATTTTTCAGGTAAAGAACTATCCTGGTTTCCCTCCAGCTTATCACTCTCCAACAAATCAGTGTTTACCAAGTCACTAGAGACATTTTTCATCTCGTGGTCCTGAAAGAGATGGCAAGAGCTATTGGAGAAGAGCATAACTCACCGACAGATGGTATGTCTTTTCGGGATAAACTTCAAATCAATCAAACGCCTGAAAAGGCTGACTAGATACATTAAATCCTTGAATTCACACAAATATTAAATTTTCAATAAAAATGGCAACAGGCTTTGTAATACATACTAAATATCAAAATAAGAAATTCAGAAAAGTAACAGAAAAAATAATATCAAAACCAAGAATAATCATAGACATCAAATTTCCATGGCAATGGTTTAAGCATTTTTCAACAAATCAACAAATTCAGAAAGTTTATACTCTTAAGATTATATAGCAGAATTAAATTTTGCAAACTAAAATCTGGCATATACTACTGTGTTTGTGTTACCTGAATCTTAACCAATGCCCTCTGGTCCTGATTGTACATCAATGTTGTGACAATCCATTGTCAATATTCATTGATTCGTGAATATGTCTGAGAAGTAAGTTAGCAAGATATGTCTGAGAAGTAAGTTAGCAAAATAAAGTATTTGTAAAATCCAGGTGTACATGTACACCAGACATGGTGACAGGGCCAGAGAAAACTTGGGCTACCCAATAACATACCTCAGGCCAAAACTTGTCATCTAGATATTCTGACAGTTCCTTTTCTTTCCCACTTCCTTCAAGCTTTGGCTTTTGAGTTTTTGCGTCGTTGTCCGAATTACATTTGGGCAGCATTAAAGACTCCTCCCATTCCTGTCTGACCAGTTTGAACACGTCCATGGTAGCCGTAGCATCCTCAACTGAACAATGGGTGTTGGACTGTATTCGCCTCTCTAAAAATTAAAAAAAAAAAATCGTGGTTACCAGCTTAATATGCCTCGACTGATCGAATCACACTTATCGGTATCAGTCAAAATTTAATAAGTTACTGTTCTGTTAGAGCAAGTACTGCCGTACAAAAACACAAAATGGATGCACGTAATAAATAGGATATATAGAGAAAAAATTAATTCAGAAAGAGACTTACTAAGAAGATACCAGGCGAGAAACTTCAGAGCAAGTTTTTCACATCCTACTTCCTTTGCCTTCTTCCTCAAACCCTGGTAACTAAGAGTGTCTCTGATCATGTCTCCTGGGTGTTCTATTTTTAGCACATTCAAATCATTGTGGAGACCGTGACCAACTAAAATTTTGTCCTGAAAAAAAAAAAAACAATCAAATCAACAACACAGCAATTAATTTTAACGTTAACACAACAACATGTCTTGATGGTATTTAAAATAATGCTTGGAGTTGACTGTTGAATTGTTTAACTTTTACAGGTGGTCATTGTCGGGACACAACAAAAAAACGATCAAATTGTACACATAAAAGTTATGGCTTCCAGGAGTGAAATCCTTATTTCTACAGATGTTAAGTATATATATTAGGAGTTTTTCAATGATGAGTTTTAATTCTTGTGTCATAAACTCAAATGGCTGTTGCATTTGGAACCATGCAGACGAACTATGGTAAATTCAAGGCATAAAACTGTGATAATGGTCATTGTTTAATACATATTATACTCAATAACTCTGGGCAACGAAAATGATACAAACCCCCTCAATCAACATGCATTTGTTCAAAGTACATGTATTCTCATATTTGACCAATAATATAGTACATATGAAGTTTGATCAAAATCCATTTAAAATGAAGTTGCTAAAGTGATGATTTTGTATAATTATATTTATTAACTGTGAACTTGACCTTGGCAAATTGAGAATAAGATATTTGTATATCGCCAACATAACACTTCCAAGGCCAACAGTTCTCGAACCTTTTTATCAGATTTCGCAGCTTGTACTCCATATTTACCTTCAGTAGATCTTTCACCGCTTTCTGAACGACTTCAAAAGGGATACCATTGGTCATGTGACCAGCTGTGATGCCACTGTAGCGTGTACGATAGTCAGTAATATATTCCTCGGGACAACTGTACATGTCGTAAACCACATTTCCATGAAAATCCACAATACTACAGCGACCTTGAAATGAAAACAATACATTAATAGCTAGCATACCATGTTTTGTGTATAATATCCGAAATGCCCTTATAAAACATAAAAGTCTGTGTATACTAAATCTATTCACTTGACCTTTTTTTATACCTCAAGGATATATCCAAAACTGATCGCGAGTTTATAGGAATTTTTATCAAATAATTTCTGCAGCTGTAATATAACACATACTTATATTGTGCATACTGAATTTTCATTTGGTTGTACTTTTTTGTCTTTAAGGCTAGAACCATTTTCATTGTACTGAAAGTAGTCTCGAAGACTATAAATATATAATCCTTATGCAGCTAGCTTATATAGCCTATATAGCTAAAGGGCCATCACATGCTCCACCTTAAAACCATATGTCAATGCATGGGCAGGTACATGTGGTTGGTCTTAATTAGGAGACGCACGATACAATCCCCTGTTGATTTGACTTCCTTACAGAGTATCAAGGAAGATACATGCCCCATGGGGCTGAAACCATATCCAGGGAGTTTCCTACAATTTTTCAAATACCATGCAGGGCCCATTGAATTGGGAATTTCTATGCCACAAAATGTGGCATTTGAGTAAAACAAAAATCATACAAAAAGTGACTTTAGTTTCTATTGTAGGAAAATCCCTGATATCACTTGTTCAGGACTGTTGATGGACTTAATTAAGCTATATACTCTGTAGATCTACAGCACAGTGATTTTAGAGAATTCAAAGCTCATCAAACGATAAAATATAGGGACTGTGGGAGATATGGAGAGACTGATCATGATCTGAAACTTTTAGAAATGTAAAATTTTATAAATTCTTTAGGTTATACCTAATCTGCTGATCGATCCTTTAAACCCGACTCCAACAAATTCACAGTCCAGAGCTAAGTACTGGTCCGGGGAAGGTATTGATTTTTCATTCCTTGTTTCTTCATCTCCATCATTGTTTTGACAAGTTATCTCTGACATGGAAGAATTTGTATTCATTTTTACATCACTGTATTTTTCATCTGCATCTTTTGGCTTCACATCACTGTGTTTTTCATCAGCATCTTTTCGTTTATCATCATCAAGCATTTTTTTCTTTTTGTTTTCAATGTGATGATTAAGAATTCTTTCCAGTCTACCTGACAATTTCCGTTTCTTTTTCTCCTGTTTTGGGCCAATATCACCAGATGTCTGTGAGGGCTCAGCGGGACTGTCATTGCTATTTACCCTCAAATCATTTCCATTGTCACAATTTAACAGAGAATTTGGTTTTATTTGAACATCATCATCAACACACGTTTCATTAACCGCTATCACATCTTCACATTTCTTCTGGAATCTACGTTTCATTTTGCGACGTATTTTAATCATGACATTTTGTAGGTCTATTTCATCAACATCACTGTCTGCAGCCAACATAAAAGAGGGTTCCTCCATTGTAGTTCTAAAGTAATTGACCTGCCACGTCTGATACCAAGGATTACAGCGAATCACTTCCTTGAACTGGAAGAAAAAAGGAAAACAACCAGCATTAATATCTATTCTTTCGGTTTTAGATATATTATTTTTCATATTTCCCAATGATTAATAAATTAACAGATCATTTAAGACTTCAATAACTTAAGTGCAGACCACCTCCACTTTCCGGTAAAGTTCCCAAACTACATAAAATGTAGTAAATACTCTTTGCTAGATGTCATTTTTATGTCAATTCGTGGCCCTTTTCACCGTTTTTTTGTTTCCAACCACATTTCTCAGCACATTTCGGTCATTACCATATTCGTTGTAGTTCATGAATTATTTAATGTAGATCTACTAACGAATAGGGAAGGCAACAGGCACTACAATACCATTCAAGTGTGAGTACATTGATGTAGTATACTATGCAGTAGGCATATATAGTCTTACATCCACGATGTCAAAGTTGTTGACCAGATGAATTTCACATGTACACTGAACAGCTGACGATCAAGATAAAGGTTAACATATACTTAGCCCCTTTGTCATCAATGTGGGGTTTATGATAGAGAGCGAGTTAAAACATTTGGATACTACCTTTATATATCTAATGTTCCTTTGTAACGACCACAGCTGACTGATGACTCGCGAGTTACATATTTTACTGTGCAATCTTACTGCCATGCTTCGTATAACCCATGAAAACGCTTGATTTTTCTCGTTCAATTCAAACGTTTAACAGATACATGGTATCGGTATATACCGCAACAGTGTCTACGACCGGAACGTCCCGCTTTCGCGGAAATTGCCTGATTTTTTAATTCTCTCACTTTACCTTCTCGATAACATGCTAAATCTAGCTTTTTTGTGAGCCAATATCACCCGGTGAATATGGGAACGATCATATTCGTCTCAGAGTACCAGGCAGGGTTGATAATAGGGCCAATCACATTCAGCAGAATGACCACGTATTTATCGTAATTTTTTTTTTTAATTCCACTCGCGTAATTTTCCTCGCTTACAGTTTTTCTCCCTTAACTGGACACATCGTCAAAATTTCAGTATAATATGAGATGACGTTACGAGCTGACAGTTGTATTTACTAAACTTTATTAGAAATGATAACCATATCACATTAGAAAATTTGAGACTTAAAGACAATCTTCATCAAATATCGCTTTCCTGAGAGAAGGGAAGTAACGGGGGAGAGATAAACTCCATCATACCAAACGATGGAAACATTTCTGTTTGATGTCAAACTATGAAGTTTCAATTCTTCAATAGAATTGTTACAAATGCAAACAGCCATTGTTTTATTTAGACGTTTAACCGATTACAAAGAAATAGAAAAAGTCAAGCAATCCGAACAAAAGTTGTCAGGACGAAAGTTTGGGTTCTGATAAAAATTATCTTAAACGGAGTGAGGCAGAACTGTGAGGCCACATGTAATTTATCAACTTCGCTAGCCAAGGGTGTTCAATACGATACTCTTCTCCAGGAGAGTATCGTATTGAACACCCTTGGCTAGCGAAGTTGGTAATTTATATGGCAATGGCCAATAAGTGATTGCGTTTTCCCGAAAGACTGAAACAAATTCAACAGTAGATCTTATGTCATAAAGGGTGTTTGTAGCTGAAGGTCAAAACCATAAAACAAAGAATCAATATTAGGCTAGTCTTGTTCAGTATGTTCAGGAAAGACCCAATACCTCGTTATATTCTTTGGTAGTACGGAGTCTCGCTTTCAGTGCCTAAGTTTCGAATGTATCCTGTGGATTAACGAAATGTTATATAATCAATTGATAAAAAAAATCTGCCGTGTGAAACTGCGCCTACGCGTTTATATATATATATATATATATATGTTATATAAACTGTATACGTCTTGTTTAGGGCGTAGCCCCGATTTTTTTTATGAATATTTCTACCCAATATATCCTTAAATTAGCAGTGCTATCTGATGATGAAATTCTTGCAAAATAAGGTAATTTGGCAATCTTAGTAGTCGGCGTAAATTGATCGTCAATATTTTCCTTAAAATAATGACATTGAAAACAAAACAATGTAAGAAATTGTTTAAATTCATTAATTCAATTTGAGACCAAGATCTCATTTGGTTTAGAAATCATTTTGGTTGTTATCAAGTCTAATTGGTGCGCTGACACGGAAAAAAATCCAAAAACTTCACTGCATCAAAATTCAATTATTATAACCATGCAGATTCAACTAGATATAATAATGATCTTGCATACAATGTGTTTAGAAGATCTCGTTGTTCCTGCTATTAATTGTTTAGGACAGACGGACCACGGGAAAAAGTGCATGGTTTGAAAAAAATGCAGCTATTAATTCAGTACACTAGAACCTATATACATGTATATAGCTATATATGGATGTAAAGATTAAAACCCCATGTATGTATAGAGATAAATTAGTATCAGGGATAGGCTAATAGCGTTCATGCTGGGCCTCTATGGTATTAAACGGCTTGTAATATTTGTCTGAATGTATGGCAAAACCGCCCACGCAAAGTGTGTGTGTGTGTGTGTGTGACGATCGATAATTTATTTTAGCGGCACAAGAACCCTACAATGAATCAGAATTACAATGCCAGTCGATTCAGCGTAAACCGTACCAGTTTATCCCGATACAATGCAATATATTTCTAAAAGTGTTTTTATTTCAATACACGGAAATATTGGCAAATATGACGTAATGCGGTGTCGTTGGCTATTCAGGTGCGAAATGAAAACGAGGCAGTATACACACTGTGCTACTGTTGAAGAGAGTTAACGGAAGCCGTGTGGTTAAGATATGTCTGACAGCTCAAGGGTTTGTACTCAGACAGACGGAACCATCAAATAGGACATGTATCACGATGGACGCTTCATGTAGGTCAGTACTGACAAAGCTGGACTCTTGACACTTTTACCTGAATCCGAAAGTCCTTTCATTCATTGATAACAACATGGCGTCAAGTTCGGTGAGTCAGGAGAGTTTAGATACAGATGATTTTGCAACCAGTGCCCGTAAAAGTAAAATACGTACTCTACGTGCCCGGGGGTTGAATCCGCTCCCACGGAGCACGGACCGAGAGAGAGAGGAGGATCCATGCGACCGTGACCGGTTTGATGAGGACACGGATACTCCAGGCTGGGGGGTCATCCCCGAACACGAATCACCATCCCGGTGTTCCGCCGCCAGCCGAACGAAGGACAAGCGCACGCGCCCTAATCACCTACACAAGGGAAAGTTGCCCAAGGATAAAAGGAAGCTGAGAGAGAAGAGAAGGAGTACAGGTGTAGGGCTAGGAGGTCTGGCTCACCTAGCATCTACAGAGGTAAAAAAAATGTGATCAGCTGATCACAGCACTAATTTGAGTGACAGCTGGAATGTGTTATAATGAGCTGGAGGTTACGGTGATGTAATCAGGTGATGGTGATGTAGACAGGTGATGGTGATGTAGACAGGTGATGGTGATGTAATCAGGTGATGTAGACAGGTGACGGTGATGTAGACAGGTGATGGTGATGTAGTCAGGTGATTGTGATGTAGACAGGTGATGGTGATGTAGACAGGTGATGGTGATGTAGTCAGGTGATGGTGATGTAGACAGGTGATGTTGATGTAGACAGGTGATGGTGATGTAGATAGGTGATGGTGATGTAGACAGGTGATGTTGATGTAGTCAGGTGATGGTGATGTAGTCAGGTGATGGTGATGTAGACAGGTGATGTTGATGTAGACAGGTGATGTTGATGTAGACAGGTGATGGTGATGTAGACAGGTGACGGTGATGTAGACAGATGACGGTGATGTAGTCAGGTGATGGTGATGTAATCAGGTGATGTAGACAGGTGACGGTGATGTAGACAGGTGATGGTGATGTAGACAGGTGATGGTGATGTAGACAGGTGATGGTGATGTAGACAGGTGATGGTGATGTAGACAGGTGATGTAGTCAGGTGATGGTGATGTAGACAGGTGATGGTGATATAGACAGGTGATGTAGTCAGGTGATGGTGATGTAGACAGGTGATGGTGAGTAGACAGGTGGATGTGAGTAGACAGGTGATGTGATGTAGACAGGTGATGGTGATGTACAGGTGATGTGACATGATGGACGGTGGATGTAGATCAGGTGATGGTGATGTAACAGGTGATGTAGGACAGGTGACGGTGTGATGTAGACAGGTGATGGGTGATGTAGACAGGTGATGGTGATAGAAGGTGACTGTGATGTAGACAGGTGATGGTGATGTAGACAGGTGCTGTAGTCAGGTGATGGTGTGATGTAGACAGGTGATGGTGATATAGGACAGGGATGTAGTACAGGGGTGACTGTGATGTAGACAGGTGATGGTGATGATAGACAGGTGATGTAGTAGGTGATGAAAGTTGATGTAGACAGGTGATGTAGACATGTTGACGGTTGATGTAGACAGGTGGTGATGGTGATTGATGTAGACAGGTGATGTAGTCAGGTGACGGTGATGTAGACAGGTGATGGTGATGTAGACAGGTGATGTAGTCAGGTGATGGTGATGTAGACAGGTGATGGTGATGTAGACAGGTGATGTAGACAGGTGACGGTGATGTAGACAGGTGATGGTGATGTAGACAGGTGATGTAGTCAGGTGATGGTGATGTAGACAGGTGATGTAGTCAGGAGATGGTGATGTAGACAGTTGATGGTGATGTAGACAGGTGATGGTGATGTAGACAGGTGACAGTGATGTAGACAGGTGATGGTGATGTAGTCAGGTGATGTAGTCAGGTGATGTAGTCAGGTGATGGTGATGTAGACAGGTGATGGTGATGTAGACAGGTGACGGTGATGTAGACAGGTGATGGTGATGTAGACAGGTGACGGTGATGTAGACAGGTGATGGTGATGTAGACATGTGATGGTGATGTAGACAGGTGATGTAGTCAGGTGATGGTGATGTAGACAGGTGATGGTGATGTAGACAGGTGATGTAGACAGGTGATGGTGATGTAGACAGGTGATGGTGATGTAGACAGGTGATGGTGATGTAGTCAGGTGATGGTGATGTAGACAGGTGATGGTGATGTAGTCAGGTGATGTAGTCAGGTGATGGTGATGTAGACAGGTGATGTTGATGTAGTCAGGTGATGTAGACAGGTGATGGTGATGTAGACAGGTGATGGTGATGTAGTCAGGTGATGGTGATGTAGTCAGGTGATATAGACAGGTGATGGTGATGTAGACAGGTGACGGTGATGTAGACAGGTGATGGTGATGTAGTCAGGTGATGGTGATGTAGACAGGTGATGGTGATATAGACAGGTGATGGTGATGTAGACAGGTGATGTTGATGTAGACAGGTGATGTAGATGTAGACAGGTGATGGTGATGTAGACAGGTGATGGTGATGTAGACAGGTGATGGTGATATTAATGATATCAGGAGTACAATGACTCTCTAGGTATATCACATTAACCTGATGTTTATACAGAGTACAGGTGACTCCCTAGGTATATCACATAAACCTGATGTTTTAACAGAGTACAGGTGACTCCCTAGGTATATCACATTAACCTGATGTTTATATAGAGTACAGGTGACTCCCTAGGTATATCACATTGACCTGATGTTTATATAGAGTACAGGTGACTCTCTAGGTATATCACATTAACCTGATGTTTATATAGAGTACAGGTGACTCCCTAGGTATATCACATTAACCTGATGTTTATACAGAGTACAGGTGACTCCCTAGGTATATCAAATTAACCTGATGTTTATATAGAGTACAGGTGACTCCCTAGGTATATCACATTAACCTGATGTTTATACAGAGTACAGGTGACACTCTAGGTATATCACATTAACCTGATGTTTATACATAGTACAGGTGACTCTCTAGGTATATCACATTAACCTGACGTTTTAACAGAGTACAGGTGACTCTCTAGGTATATCACATTAACCTGATGTTTTAACAGAGTACAGGTGACTCCCTGGACGAAGATGATGAGGACCCGAAAGGCTCCACCGAGACCAAGAGAAACACGTCGTACAATGAGATAATTGACGAGGACAACCCTCAGACTCCCTCCGATGTAAGTTTCTGATATCTTTTGAGTGGTGCTAATTAAAATGAACAATTGTGTAGCTAAGTTTGATTGCTGGTTTTTAGCTCACCTTCCTGAAGGGCAAGTGAGCTTATGCCGAGTCTGTCATCCGGCAGACTGTCCGTCCGTCCTATGTCCCATTTAAACAACTTCTCAATAACCAAGTGTACGAGGGAGTTGATATTGGGTCTGTAGCATGCTGGGCTAAAGTGCTACCAAGTTTGATCGAATGAATGACCTTAACCCTCATTCAAGGTCACAGGGTCAAATAGGCTAAAATCTTTAAATGACTTCTTCTCAATAACCAAGAGGCCCAGGGACTTGATATTGGGTCTGTAGCATGCTGGGGTGAAGGGTTACCAAGTTGTTCAAATTAATGACCTTGGCCTTTTTAAGTTGAGAGCAGTCAAATAGGCTTAAATCTTTGTATGACTTACTTTCAATAACTGACACGTCCAGAGACCTTATATCTGGCTTGTAGTGTTCTTGGATGAAGGCTAGAAAGTTTGTTCAAATGAATGACCCTTATCATAATTTAACATTGAGAGTTAAATTGGCCAAAATATCTAAAAGACACCTTTTCAAATAAAAGCGAGGCCCTGAGATCTTATATATGGTCTCTGACATACACTTGTTCATAATTTTGCTTATGTATGAAAAGGATCACTGGATAGCAGATGAGCGATTCAGGCCCATTGGGCCTTTGTTATCTATTTGCCTGTGGTCTGTCCATCCCATTTTCAGTTCTTGTTGTATAATAGCCTTCAGGAGCCGCTGGTACAGCCGTATCTATGCTTTACGAAAATTCCAAGTTAGTTATAACCAGCTTTTAACTCTATCAGTACTGTTGTCGACTATTCGTAGTTGACATAAAATGTTCTCACTTTTCCCCGTTGTCGACTATAGTCAGCATAATTTCAAGCTCCATCTTCCCCACTGTCGACTATAGTCGACAAGCTAAGCTGACATTATGTAAGTGTTTATTTGTTGAAAACAACACCTGACACATAGAGTTATCCATGCAATTACATATGAAAGGTGTTCAAGAAACTTTCGACTTTTGAAACAAACATTTTGGTTCATAAATTTGTGTTTATTTCGTTCAGGTTACGTTTTTTTTTCCAGTTAAAGTCATACAGGTGACATTTTAGGTTGTTCAGGTTACGTTTTTTTTTTCCAGTTAAAGTCATACAGGTGACATTTTAGGTTGTTAATGTAAACAATATGGGGGCTTGCTACATTTTCATTTTAGATATCAGTGCCTATGATATTTCATAGTGTTCAATGCGACATCTAGATCTAATTTAGTTAAATATTTCTCAATAATGTACAAGAAAACACTAACCTTTGTGTTTCTATATGAAAAATAACACACCAAAATTGCACACGTAGTCAGCCATTTTGTTTAAACTTCCGGGGCCTAATAACTACTTCCGGTACAGAATCCGGAAAGAACACAAAGTACGGAAAGAGTTGAAATAGTTCATACCATCAGAAAATTGTTTTCATTTTCACAATATTCCTGACACTTTACATGAATATCTTTTTCAAACATTTTCCAATTAACAAGCTCAAGTCAAGTTGATTACAAACCAACATGACACCATGCATTATAAGTGAATCTATTCCGCCAAGATGATTCGGATAACGGACATCATAAAAGATCAAAAACTTAAAAGGTCAAAAACCAGTTTTTTTTAGCATGAAATCCACATAGATGAAATCAAAATCCTTCCAACATACCTTTTGCAGGTCATAACCACAGGGGCTTGGCACGATTTTCTTGATACTATATACATATATATATAGACTATCATTTGGAAAATCGTGCCAAGCCCCTGTGGTCATAACTATGATATATAAAGTACAGGTGATCACTACATGTAAAATAGCTGTCATGTAAACCTGTCTGAATTTATTCCCAATTTTCTTTATTCAGTATTGGTGAATGAAATTAACAAAAAAAATTGAGTTTGAAATATTTATGAATATACATTTGTACCTTTGGGAATTTTTTACAATTGAAAACATGAAATACACACACATGATTCTTTTACAATGGCTATCGTCATGATCTAGAACTAAAACTACTTTGCCAATACAAGTTATGCCCCTTTTCCCTATTTTTCCTAGTTTTCATGAAAACTTTTCCATTTTGGTAGTCAGTCCACACACTGTCAGAAGTTCTACACCTGTGCTTCTGTTTTGATTCAGATATATTACCTTTTTTATGGCAGTTTTTAAGTTCCCATCATTAATGGCAATCGTTAACTAGTTGCTTTTGAAAGGTAGTGGCCACTTTGTGGAACAGCTTAACATCTGTTACCAGTAATTAAAAAACCTTGGTAAAATTCAAAAAGGAGATTAAAACTCAACTGAATGTGTGCTTTTTAGAGTCTCGCATAGACATCCTGTACATGTTATCATCTAGTTGCTCGAGACAATATATATTATATACGTCTACATTGTGTAACACCTAAAATATTATTATTGTGAAGCACAATTGAGTAATTTTGTAAATTAGATTGTGGACTATATAAATATTGTATATCATTAGTCCTCTACCAGTGAAACCAGGATTGGGGTTCTGTAGTTTTTTTTACATATGTCGTCAGGGCTTTTTCTCACTGGTTTGGGAAAGGGCCTTTTGTCTCATTTTGGGAAGAAAATTGGTGAATTGGGAAAAATTTTTTCAAGAGTAAACTGCAAATTTTGGGAATTTGGCTAAAATGTGAAATAATTTCAATTGGGAATGGGGCCCATTAACGGCCCCAAAAAGCCCCCAGAAAAAGCCCTGGTCGTGTATGCACGTACATATATACCTACATAATGCCAAAGCTTCCTTGGGGGATTTTAATCAAACTTTACAGAATGATAAAGGACCATAATATCTCGGATTAAGTTTAAGGGGGGGTTGTTGGATTAAAGTCTCTGTTACTATTTTTAGAAAATTGTGCTAAATGTTCATCAGACACTTGTAAAGGACTTTAATAGCTAGCAGGGGACAGTAGCGGATTGATGTATTGCTTAAGCATGATTTATAATATTAGCTGTGTTTGACATATTGATGTTGACTAAATAATTAATATTTTTCTTCTGAATTTTGTTTTTTAGGATCACCGCATTCCAAAAGGTTTCATTTCCAGAAGGACTAAAAGGTCAGAAAATACCTATACTTGTATATAATGAGTTGATAAGACCTTGTTACTTTGATCAAATCTTAATTATTACAAAGCTAATACTAGTACATATTCTTTTGTAGAAGAGTGATGTACAGAGGAGCCCACTTATTTGCATATCGGTTATTTGAATATCCCGCTTATTTGCATAAAATTCTCAGGTCCCGATTTTTTTCTTCTTTATCTTTGTATTTTAATCCCGTGTATTTGCATCGACTAAAACACCGACTCCCGCTTATATGCATAAAAAATTTCCAAAAAATCGAAAAATTTTAATTGATTTTAGGGTATTTTTGTGATTTTCCCGTAATAAAAGTTTTATGAAAAGTGTTTTTAACTTACATATTGATTCGACACGATGTACAACGTTATCTAATCATTGGTTCCCACTTCGTCAAAACAGGTTATGTTCGATGCATCGATATCGACATTTAGTTATTATCCAGACCATATCAGTAGCATTGTGAAGAAGAATTACTGAATAAAATATTGATATGTCTCATCTTTTGATGAGATTTGTTTATTTATTATAACATCGATCCAAACCTGTGTTCTGTGCACTTGAACACTCGCTGAGGCAGGTTGCGATCGCCATGATTGTTTACTAGGCGCGTTGCATTGTGGGGGCATATGTGTAAGGAACGACAACTCTTTGTGTGTGTGCGCCATTTTCCAAAACAAACCCAAACGACAATGCACATCTCACGGTCATTTAAGACAGTCTATTGCTTAAACAGTTCATCATCTATGATCAAACAACTAATATACTCATAGCAGGAACAAAACACATCTCAAGACGATAATGAATGTTTATTGAAACGATCACATTGTACATCGGAGTGCCAACCCACGCGTGTATGACCGATTTCGGACCCACAGACTCGGAATGACAAGTAGTAAACGATGAAGTACAAATGTATATGCAAATATTTGTACATTTACAAAGAATAACAACCCATTTATTTCGTATCTACTCTTATATTTTAAATAATGTTTTTTTTAAATATGTTTTTAATGCAAATAACGTAAACAATCATATAGCGCCCGTTTTGAGTACCTACCTGACGATCTACATAGTGTATAAGAGGGGCCAAAACCCAACTCCGCCTATACGAATACTCCGGTTATTTGCATATTTTGTCATGGAAAAAGGGCTATGCAAATAAGCGGGTTGCTCTGTATATATATTTATGCTGCTGATGATTTAACTTACTATCATTCAGGTTTTCCATTTTAGTACTTACATGAAAACTGGTTCTTTACATAGGTTTTCAAGGGTTAGAGATTTATTAGCCCACCTTTATGAGATAGTGGGCTATTCAAATCTCACATGGGCCATCATCACTCGACTAGTTAGGCCTGGGTATTAGTTATATAACTAGTCCCTGATCAATCTACCAGTGTAAGACTAGTTAGGCCTGGGTATTAACTAGTCCCTGATAAATCTACCAGTGTAAGACTAGTTAGGCCTGGGTATTAACTAGTCCCTGATAAATCTACCAGTGTAAGACTAGTAAGACCTGGGTATTAACTAGTCCCTGATAAATCTACCAGTGTAAGACTAGTAAGGCTTGGGTATTAACTAGTCCCTGATAAATCTACCAGTGTAAGACTAGTAAGGCCTGGGTATTAACTAGTCCCTGATAAATCTACCAGTGTAAGACTAGTTAGGCCTGGGTATTTACTAGTCCCTGATAAATCCACAAGTGTAAGACTAGTTAGGCCTGGGTATTAACTAGTCCCTGGTAAATCTACCAGTGTAAGACTCAAGTTAGGCCTGGGTATTAACTAGTCCCTGATAACTCTACCAGTGTAAGACTAGTAAGACCTTGGTATTAACTAGTCCCTGATAAATCTACCAGTGTAAGACTAGTTAGGCCTGGGTATTAACTAGTCCCTGATAAATCTACCAGTGTAAGACTAGTTAGGCCTGGGTATTAACTAGTCCCTGATAAATCTACCAGTGTAAGACTATTTAGGCCTGGGTATTTACTAGTCCCTGATAAATCCACAAGTGTAAGACTAGTTAGGCCTGGGTATTAACTAGTCCCTGGTAAATCTACCAGTGTAAGACTCAAGTTAGGCCTGGGTATTAACTAGTCCCTGATAACTCTACCAGTGTAAGACTAGTAAGACCTTGGTATTAACTAGTCCCTGATAAATCTACCAGTGTACGACTAGTTAGGCCTGGGTATTAACTAGTCCCTGATAAATCTACCAGTGTAAGACTAGTTAGACCTGGGTATTAACTAGTCCCTGATAAATCTACCAGTGTAAGACTAGTTAGGCCTGGGTATTAACTAGTCCCTGATAAATCTACCAGTGTAAGACTAGTTAGGCCTGGGTATTAACTAGTCCCTGATAAATCTACCAGTGTAAGACTAGTTAGGCCTGGGTATTAACTAGTCCCTGATAAATCTACCAGTGTAAGACTAGTTAGGCCTGGGTATTAACTAGTCTCTGATAAATCTACCAGTGTTAGACTAGTGAGGCCTGGGTATTAACTAGTCCCTGATAAATCTACCAGTGTAAGACTAGTTAGGCCTGGGTATTAACTAGTCCCTGATAAATCTACCAGTATAAGACTAGCTAGGCCTGGGTATTAACTAGTCCCCGATAAATCTACCAGTGTAAGACTAGTTAGGCCTGGGTATTAACTAGTCCCTGATAAATCTACCAGTGTACGACTAGTTAGGCCTGGGTATTAACTAGTCCCTGATAAATCTACCAGTGTAATACTAGTTAGGCCTGGGTATTAACTAGTCCCTGATAAATCTACCAGTGTAAGACTAGTAAGACCTGGGTATTAACTAGTCCCTGATAAATCTACCAGTGTAATACTAGTTAGGCCTGGGTATTAACTAGTCCCTGATAAATCTACCAGTGTAAGACTAGTTAGGCCTGGGTATTCACTAGTCCTCGATAAATCCACAAGTGTTAGACTAGTTAGGCCTGGGTATTAACTAGTCCCCGATAAATCTACCAGTGTAAGACTAGTTAGGCCTGGGTATTAACTAGTCCCTGATAAATCTACCAGTGTAAGACTAGTTAGGCCTGGGTATTAACTAGTCCCTGATAAATCTACCAGTGTAAGACTAGTTAGGCCTGGGTATTAACTAGTCCCTGATAAATCTTCCAGTGTAAGACTAGTTAGGCCTGGGTATTAACTAGTCCCTGATAAATCTACCAGTGTAAGACTAGTAAGACCTGGGTATTAACTAGTCCCTGATAAATCTACCAGTGTAAGACTAGTAAGGCTTGGGTATTAACTAGTCCCTGATAAATCTACCAGTGTAAGACTAGTAAGGCCTGGGTATTAACTAGTCCCTGATAAATCTACCAGTGTAAGACTAGTTAGGCCTGGGTATTTACTAGTCCCTGATAAATCCACAAGTGTAAGACTAGTTAGGCCTGGGTATTAACTAGTCCCTGGTAAATCTACCAGTGTAAGACTCAAGTTAGGCCTGGGTATTAACTAGTCCCTGATAACTCTACCAGTGTAAGACTAGTAAGACCTTGGTATTAACTAGTCCCTGATAAATCTACCAGTGTAAGACTAGTTAGGCCTGGGTATTAACTAGTCCCTGATAAATCTACCAGTGTAAGACTAGTTAGGCCTGGGTATTAACTAGTCCCTGATAAATCTACCAGTGTAAGACTATTTAGGCCTGGGTATTTACTAGTCCCTGATAAATCCACAAGTGTAAGACTAGTTAGGCCTGGGTATTAACTAGTCCCTGGTAAATCTACCAGTGTAAGACTCAAGTTAGGCCTGGGTATTAACTAGTCCCTGATAACTCTACCAGTGTAAGACTAGTAAGACCTTGGTATTAACTAGTCCCTGATAAATCTACCAGTGTACGACTAGTTAGGCCTGGGTATTAACTAGTCCCTGATAAATCTACCAGTGTAAGACTAGTTAGACCTGGGTATTAACTAGTCCCTGATAAATCTACCAGTGTAAGACTAGTTAGGCCTGGGTATTAACTAGTCCCTGATAAATCTACCAGTGTAAGACTAGTTAGGCCTGGGTATTAACTAGTCCCTGATAAATCTACCAGTGTAAGACTAGTTAGGCCTGGGTATTAACTAGTCCCTGATAAATCTACCAGTGTAAGACTAGTTAGGCCTGGGTATTAACTAGTCTCTGATAAATCTACCAGTGTTAGACTAGTGAGGCCTGGGTATTAACTAGTCCCTGATAAATCTACCAGTGTAAGACTAGTTAGGCCTGGGTATTAACTAGTCCCTGATAAATCTACCAGTATAAGACTAGCTAGGCCTGGGTATTAACTAGTCCCCGATAAATCTACCAGTGTAAGACTAGTTAGGCCTGGGTATTAACTAGTCCCTGATAAATCTACCAGTGTACGACTAGTTAGGCCTGGGTATTAACTAGTCCCTGATAAATCTACCAGTGTAATACTAGTTAGGCCTGGGTATTAACTAGTCCCTGATAAATCTACCAGTGTAAGACTAGTAAGACCTGGGTATTAACTAGTCCCTGATAAATCTACCAGTGTAATACTAGTTAGGCCTGGGTATTAACTAGTCCCTGATAAATCTACCAGTGTAAGACTAGTTAGGCCTGGGTATTCACTAGTCCTCGATAAATCCACAAGTGTTAGACTAGTTAGGCCTGGGTATTAACTAGTCCCCGATAAATCTACCAGTGTAAGACTAGTTAGGCCTGGGTATTAACTAGTCCCTGATAAATCTACCAGTGTAAGACTAGTTAGGCCTGGGTATTAACTAGTCCCTGATAAATCTACCAGTGTAAGACTAGTTAGGCCTGGGTATTAACTAGTCCCTGATAAATCTTCCAGTGTAAGACTAGTTAGGCCTGGGTATTAACTAGTCTCTGATAAATCTACCAGTGTAAGACTAGTTAGGCCTGGGTATTAACTAGTCCCTGATAAATCTACCATTGTAAGACTCAATTTAGGCCAGGTATTAGCTAGTCCTGATAAATCTACCAGTGTAAGACTAGTTAGGCCTGGGTATTAACTAGTCCCCTGATAAATCTACCAGTGTAAGACTAGTTAGGCCTGGGTAGTAACTAGTCCCTGATAAATCTACCAGTGTAAGTCTAGTTAGGCCTGGGTATTAACTAGTCCCTGATAAATCTACCAGTGTAAGACTAGTAAGGCCTTGGTATTAACTAGTCCCTGATAAATCTACCAGTGTAAGACTAGTTAGGCCTGGGTATTAACTAGTCCCTGATAAATCTACCATTGTAAGACTAGTTAGGCCTGGGTATTAACTAGTCTCTGATAAATCTACCAGTGTAAGACTAGTAAGGCTTCGGTATTAACTAGTCCCTGATAAATCTACCAGTGTAAGACTAGTAAGGCCTGGGTATTAACTAGTCACTGATAAATCTACCAGTGTAAGACTATTAAGGCCTGGGTATTAACTAGTCACTGATAAATCTACCAGTGTAATACTAGTTAGGCCTGGGTATTAACTAGTCCCTGATAAACCTTGCAAATGACAAATTTGATTGATTTACAGTCCATCTGACCTTGAGGCTGACCTTGAAGATAACCAAGATTACGACAGTACAGTAAGTCAGTCGGAGACCAATTTGACTTTAATCGGAAAATCCGATTCCACAGAATCAAACTATGTACATAGTCCTAAGTTGGGGCATGGACGAAGTGTGTTTGTTCCAACGAATCATGTATCTCCGGAGCCTTACAGACCCTACAACTCTCCCAACATCAGTGATCCAGATTCCAGACTCCCTTCATCCTCATCAAACAGTCTTCTTGGTCGCCAGGGTAGGTCCGGATATTCCACTACTGCCTCTCGGTGGCGGGAAATGGAGCGGCACAGCTTGGATAACAAGAACTTACCTGTGATTAAACCTTTGACCTCTGTAGTAAATCGATACCAAGAACGCAAATCTGACAGTGATAATAACAGTGTTGGTTACAGTGGTTACCGTCACCATGACAGCGGGGCAGGAGTCGGCCACAGACCCTTTTTAAATCAGTCCAAAGAGGATGATAAACTTCGACTGGAGCAGGTTAGTTACTGTTATCAAATGTCATATTATGCATTGATGGCCCTGGATGCAGGGTAATATGAAGGTTTGTTTATTATTAGGGCCCCGCATCGAGAGATGCGGGTGCCCTATAGTAATCAGGTTGTCCGTCCGTCCGTCCGTCCGTCCGTCCGTCCGTCTGTCCGTTTTTTTTCTTTTGCGCCAAATTATTGACAAGAGTTGGAGGATTTCGGTGAAAATTGGTACATAGTGGTATTTAGGGAAGCCAAACACAATGGTACCACTTACAAAATCGTCTGTTGCCATGGTAACAAATGGAGGTTTCTGATTGGTTGCAATTTCGATATTGTTCGATTTCGGTGAAAATTGGTACATAGTGGTATTTAGGGAAGCCAAACACGATGGTACCACTTATGAAACCGTCTGTTACCATGGTAACAAATGGAGGTTTCTGATTGGTTGAAATTTCGATATTGTTCGATTTCGGTGAAAATTGGTACATAGTGGTATTTAGGGAAGCCAAACACAATGGTACCACTTACGAAACCGTCTGTTGCCATGGTAACAAATGGAGGTTTCTGATTGGTCAAAATTTAGTTATTGTTCGATTTTGGTGAGAGAATTGGTATATAGGGGTTTTAGGGGAACAATGGTTCACCTTTCCAAAACCTGTGTTGTCATGGGAATGAAACAGAGGCTTCTGATTGGTAGAAATTTTGATATTATTTGATTGCGGCGAAAATTGGTACATACAGGTATTGAGGGAAGCCGATTTTCGATGATGTAACATTTTACATATTGACATAAAACCACAATACACACATACATATACAATACTATTACAGTCTTCCATTAGCATAATTTATGACTTATGCAAAGTTGGTCACAATCAAACAAGATATCAACTGACCAAAGTTCAAAGTCAATGGGTCATATGTTAAGGTCGGATTGACATTTTTTAAATGGTAAATCTTAAGTTGGTCACAATCAAACAAGGTATCAACTGACCAAAGTTCAAAGTCAATGGGTCATATGTTAAGGTCGGATTGACATTTTTTAAATGGTATTAAAGATTTTGTTATGACATTATGAAGGTAAGTTGGTGTCAAGCGACCAAATTTTGAAGTTGATTGGGTCTAAATATAAAAAGTTTTAAAACAAAAAAAGGTGAAAAAAAGTACTGGTTTGGATTTCTTATACCTCAAATGACAAAAAAAGGACATTATTAAAATATTTTAAAAAATCCTTTTTTTCTGCATTGAGTTTATATCAGTTTGTGTGCTCCTTGATATTAGATTTGAAACAAATTTGAAAAGTGTAATGCTTGTAGAATTCTTTTAGCTAGCTTTTCCATACAATAATAATAAGCAGTATTGTCAGTGGCCCTATTAATGCTAACATTAATGAAACAATAGCAAAGGTTAATCAAAAACATATATCTAATTGTTTCATGTCAATATATTACAATCAGTGTTTTTCCTGGGTATTTTGGGAAAACTTCAATATGCCAAATTGGGAAAATTTGAGCGCAAACTGTAAATTACACCCAAACACACACATTGAATTTTCTATGCTAACCAATTTTACAATGCACAGTGTATTCCTAAAAACGAAACTGGGAATTTTTTCATTGATTGTGAAAAGTCGTCATACAAATGTTATTTGGAATTTTCGAGTTGATTTTGGGAAAAAATCAGGCTAAAACGCATTGAGAATGGGGTCGTTTGGCGCACCCAGTTATATAGGCAGGAAAAACACTGACAATAATTATTACATTTACCCTGAAGGGTCAGACACATAGCGGGGCCCTTTCTGACGTGTCAGTGTTCTAGTTTGTTATTTGTAATTGATACGATTCCAAGTGAAGGTGTTATTGACAGTTTCTTTTAGAAACTCTTGGAAACAGTTGGCGTGTACATTTGTTGATATTTTCGTGTTCTGAGCAATCTTGTTTTGCAGAATTTTGTCTATTTCTGCTTCTTCGACTGCATGAAAACGTTTGCGTTTCTGTTCGTCTGCCATTTGTAAATAACTGGAAGGGAGACAACTCCTCACAAAATAATGTGGGGGTCGCCATGGGGGTACGCGGTCCAGGGCGATATGATATTTGTCTCCCTGGCTCACGCGCCTCAGCTGGGAGATATGATGTTTTGTCCCCCTTCCACGTGATGCGTATACCAATCAGAACAGTGTGTGTAGTATGTGTGTATATATCACACATTGGACAATCTTGGATAGATGTATTTTGTATTTACATAAGCCATTCTGTCAATTACAGTTGCTGGAAAAAGAAAAAGAAGAAAACAGAAAATTGAAGGCGATGTTAGAATCTAAAGATAAGAAAATTGCTGAGTTGGAGAAGGAAGTATCTTCATTAAACAAGGTAAATATCACCACTTGAAACATGTCAAATTGCTACAAAAATTATGTTTCCCAAATGCTAATTGTTTACAGTATGTATGTAATCTGTAAACCTGTAATAAATATCAACAGGGGTAAATCAAGCTTTAAAGGCCTTATTCTCACAGGACGACGACATTTTAATCTTTGGCCTGCCATGACCTTGGGTGAAAGGATTCTATTTTGTGTAGGCTCATTCAACTTTCTCCAGGGGATGGGGTCCAATAGGGGAGGTATAGGGTGACGCCGTGGCGTCGTAAAAAAAAAGTCTGACACATTTTGGAAGAGCCCAATGTGGGAGATCTCCCAAATTGGGCTACTTACAGGTTGGCAACCCTGGGTAATGTAAGGATTAGGTAGATTTCTACTGTATTGGCTGAGTTGTCTTTGGAACCTAGGAATCAAATATTAAGGAAATATAGATGCTATTAACTAATGGTACTAAAAACTAATGGTACTAAATTATAGATCCTGAAAATCTTTGTATTGCTGTTATTAAGAAATATCTTGTCACCATTGCTGTCAATGTATAGGTTGGAC
This sequence comes from Pecten maximus, assembly GCF_902652985.1. Classification (NCBI taxonomy): domain Eukaryota; kingdom Metazoa; phylum Mollusca; class Bivalvia; order Pectinida; family Pectinidae; genus Pecten; species Pecten maximus. Next base: position 6,969,718 of record NC_047019.1, on the reverse strand, counting down.
TGTAGAGCCTCTTGTCAGCTTGTTTCATTAGGACAAAGTATTTCAGCAAGTTAAATCTCAATATATTCTCTTTCATTAACTGTGAGCCTCTTGTTGGCTTTTTTAGCTCGTCTCTTCGGAGAAAGGGAGAGCTTATGTTGTCACTCTGGTGTTGGCGTTGGTTTTTCAAATGTTAAGTTTTTGGTGCATTGGTGTTGAAAGGCATAGTAAATAATTGATGGTTAAATGGTCCCTTTGGGGATTAAACTATCCCCTGCCGGACTTAAACTAAAAGATTTTTTGGGAAAAAAACAGATTTTTGAAATTTTTAGGACTTGGAACTTTTTTTGCGTTAAGTTGAAAAATTTGGTAAAAGAGTACCTTTGATGTTACACCATCCCTTCTTGGAGTGAAACTGAAAAAAAAAACAATGTGAAAATGCACAATTTATATCGTTCCACATTTTTCAAGGGAGACAACTCTCAATAGGATAATATTTTATCAAAAAATTGAAGAAACAGCATAGTTTGTCTCCTGAATGTTTGTCACTAAATAATTTACATATACTGTATATATAAATTGTGGTTTTGAAAATTGCATGAATACACAATACACAATCTGATCAAGTAAAAAATATATATATTATTGCAATTTGCGAAACCATACCAATTAATATATTTTAATTATTTATTGACAAACATTTGCGAGACGAGCTATGCTGTTCTCCAACAGCTCTTGTTTCATTAGGACAAAGTATTTCAGCAAGTTAAATCCCAATTTATTCTCTTTCATTAACTGTGAGCCTCTTGTTAGCTTTTTTGATTGTGACAAAGTATTTCAGTAATTTAAATCCTGATTTATTCTCTTTCGTTTAAGGATCTTGAAGACTTTGATGATGAGAACCAGAAACTGGTGTTGGAAAACAACTCACTGATCCGGGCAGTGTCAAACCTCAGTATCACCAGTACGCCGGTGTAGGACGGCCGTAATCCTGTCCAAGTCTTAATTAACTTCAGTATCGCCAGCACACCGGTGTAGGACGGCCGTGATCCTGTCCGATTTTTAACTTCAGTATCACCAGCACACCGGTGTAGGACGGCCGTGATCCTGTCCGATTCTTAACTTCAGTATCACCAGCACACCGGTGTAGGATAGCCATTCTCTGTACCTCATACACAGGGCTGAGAAATGGCTTCATTATTAATTCACTGGAAAATATATGAGGGGCATGTTCACGATACAAATTTCACGTACCAGTATATTGCTTCCGGCCCATACACAGTGTAACTGTCTTTCAAGAAATCATATCTCACAATTCTTATATAATGTGTTCATTTTATTTTTTGTGTGTCAACAAGGAGCTTTATAGTAGTTTAGTTTTTATTTAGTTGTTACAGACCTGCAAATATAGATACGTTTATTATTTGTTTTTTTGTTGTTGTTGTCGTCTTATTTGTTGATAATAAGGAGTATAAAACCATATCACAACTTGATCACCTTATGTATGCCACTGTTCACAGTGAATTTTTTTGGTGAGGTTGGGGGTTGGGGTGGGGATCATATTTCATTTCTTGTCTAAACTTATATATAGGCAGAGTGTATGTATGAGATGGTTGATAAGATTTTAGATCTGTTTAGAAAATCTGCATTTACGAGAAAAAAAATCAAAATGAAAAATGTAATAATCACTGAATTTGTGGGGAGATCTGCACATTGTCTATTTCAACATACTGCAGAAATGTGCATTGCATTGCTGTTAGGTCACAGTGACCTTGACCTCAAGGTCAAGTAAGTGCCATAAAATTTTCCAATCATTTTGATCAAAATCGTAGTATACTTGCATCATTTAAAGCCAATGTGCAGTGCACTGTTGATAGGTCTTAATAATTCCAATAATTCTTGTCCGGGCGATAACTTTTGAGCCGTTAAATACATTTGTATATCTTAATGAAAATTGCTGTAGACCTAATCATCAACTGATTAAGTGCAGTACTCTGTGATTTTGTAAACCTGACCTCAAGGTCAAATATGTTTTTTTTTTTTTTGGGGGGGGGGGGGGGGGGGGGGGATTGGGCATAACTTCGTAATTGTTGAAGATATCTTGAAGAAACATGCTGTATATTTGCTTTATTTAAAGCCAATATGCTATGCACTGCTATAAGGTCATTTTAACCTTATTCTTAAGGTCAAAGGTCAAAGTGCAAATTTTGTTAATGATTTCTCATCTGGCAATAACTTTTATTAAAATCCCTCAAGATATCTTCAATGAAAGTTGCCTTTGTTATCCCACCGACAAAATGCAGTCTCTGTCATTGGATCATTGCAGCATTGACCTCAAGGTCAAAGGTCAGTGGAGTGTGAAAAGTTCAATGTCTATTAAGGGGGAAGGGAGACAAGTTTTTGCTTGCAAAAACAGTCTAGTATTATTTTCATGGTTGTGATATTTTGTGATAAATTTTTTCAGTAATTACAATAATTAAACATTATATTCCAATTGATAAAATCAGGGATGTACCTGTATATATCAAGGGAAAGGACACATACTGCCTCTAGTACGGTGTATTGGAGGATGGGACACTGCCTCTATCCGCTAGTGATGATGCTACCATGTATGTAACATGCAAGTATGAGCAAACAGTTTGTACCAATATTTTCCATGAGTATTAAACTTATATATTCAATTTTACTAAAATTTAATTATACTGAATAATTTTCATGTTAAACAACATGTTGTTGATGTTGTTGGATAGCATTATTTTCTAATTGTGTTTTTTTTTTGTACCTACTGTGTGACATATTTCGTTGTTCCAAACAGTACCAAGTTTTCTTAGAAGTATTTATTTAATTTATTTGATATTTACAAAATCAAAAACATTCGCGAGGCACAGTGGAAACGCACTTGCAATTGCCTTTCATCTGGACAGTGGGGGTTTGATTCCCTGATTGGGCATGTACAGGTATGGGACCACCTTTTAACCTGATCACGCAAGTTTTCCCCGGTGGGTACTCCGGTTTCCTCCCACAGTAAGACCTTTCACGTACTTCCATCCGGGCCAACAATGGTGATTAATACAAGTTGGTATAACTTGTTTCGCAATTGTTTAAAATAAGTTATGTTCACATTTATGAAATGAAATTTCTGAATAAATTTAATGTTGAAGGAGTTAGTTTTCATAGCAATACAATTAAATTGTTTTATTTTGTCGTGAACAAAATATTATGAATACAAAGCTGAGGACAGCCATTTTGTACTACTTTTTATTGAAGTTTTTTATTTATTATTTCTGAATCAATGCTGTTAGAAAGCTCGAGTGATTTTCTCATTTATCCGTGATAGAACAATTTTATTTACATATCGAAAATGAACTTCTCTTGTCTCAGGACATGATAATATCATGAGGGAGGCCTATCCGTGCTAAGTTAATGGTCAGGTGGCATGCTAGTAACACACTTGCCTTTCGCCTGAGGGGCCTCCACCTCTAGGTTGCGAGTTTTAAACCTACGTGGGGCAGTTGCCAGGTACTGACCGTAGGCTGGTGGTTTTTCTCGGGGTACTCCGGCTTTCCTCCACCTCGAAAACCTGGCACGTCCTTAAATGACCCTGGCTGTTAATAGGACGTTAAAAACAAAAACAAACCAAACCTTGGTGGCCGAGTGGTTAAGGTGACCCGACACTTTAACACTAGCCCTCCACCTCTGGGTTGTGAGTTCGAAACCTACCTGGGGCAGTTGCCAGGTAATGACCGTAGGCCGGTGGTTTTTCTCCGGGTACTCCGGCTTTCCTCCACCTTCAAAACCTGGCTGTTAATAGGACGTTAAACAAAAACAAACCAAACCAAATTTCGTCTGAGGATTCAATTCTCAGAACTAATGTGAAATGGTATGGGGTTACTTGTCCGACCACTTGTGTTCTTCCCGGCTACTCCGGTTTCCTCCCACAGTAAGACGTACACCTTGTACGCTTCGATCAATCCGGCCAACAAGATTGATTAATATATTAAAGTTTATAAATTTCTTACAGGTAACGTATCTGTTCTGAAGAGGGTAGAGGTTAAAAAAAGCTATCTGACAAAGGGCCTTCCATGATTACACGATTCAGTGTATACTGGAAAAAGTGTCCAATCCCGCTACTATACATCCTTGTTAAAATGTTTATATGATGAGCATTGAGAATGGAGTTGTGTCCCTTAATACCAATCTGATTGGTTGATACGCACATCGGCATGTAGTTTATTTTAGTAATAAGATTCCACGTGACGGATATGGTGGTGGAGACGATGTTCGTGCATTCATGTGCTTTTGTTAAAAGAATGCTGCTTTTTAAAACTTAAGATTATGTTAAGTTTCATATTTTGAAATGTACAGACACACTTGTTTCGATTGAGAGAGTGGTGGATGTTTTTGAATGGTAACGGTCTACTGTGTTTAACAACAGTACCGTTATGGTATATTACGGAGAGAGTCGAGAAACGTAAAATTCTGCCTGTACATCACGACACCACATGTTACGGTAATGTAATTGCACTGATATATTGTATTATGGTCACCTTGGTTACGTTTTTTTAGAGTCCAGACATATTAGAATTTGGAAATACTAGAGTGTGAAAAGTATGGAAATTGGTCACATGACATTGTAATTGTTATGATTATGAATAAGAATAAATAAAATATGTGTAAATTAATCCATTGTTTTTCCATTGTTATTTTCCATTGTTATTTTTCCATTGTGATATAGCTGTCAAAAGGACCTTTTTTATTATCCTGCCTGTGACAAAAAGTTGTGAAAGTGAGACTTAGGACATTACTACTTTCGCGGGGCGGCATCAATATTTCACTTAAAGTGTTCTGTGTTTATAGATCCGATGCTCAAAAAACTTTTCAATCAAACTTGGTATACAGTTTGATCACACAATGAACATCTCAACACACCTTTTGTTTATGGAATATATCAACATTGTTTGGTAAGTACATGTAGTTACCGAAAATAGGAATCCACGGAGCCTAATATCAAGTTTTATATTTAACTTTAAAAGTATGGCCACTATACTCTGGTATGGTTATTCCAGCCACCTCTGGTATATATGTATAAATATATATTTACATTTTATTGTTGACATCTCGACCCACATGAACTAAATTATTTTGGTGTATTTTGAGTTTAAAATTTCAGATTTTGAGAAATAAACATAAATCAATACTTTATTTCTTATCTAGTTGACTTAAAATTCAGTTGAAAGTAGATTTGAGATTCTGTAGTTATTTTGCAAAATTGGCAGTTTGTTTTGCAATGCATCGATCATTATTTTACACATGAATGGAATTATTTTGGTTATTTTATAGAAGAAGAAGAAAAAAGAAATTTTAATGAATTTGGGATATTGCTTCAAACTTAACAAACTAAAAGAGAGGGACACATGTAATTCTTGACCTTAATTAATTTTCTTTTTAAACTACAGGATGACGATCTGAAAAAAATCCTGGAGTTCTCTCCCCTACTACACGACAGTTTTACAGCAGATCAACTAGCAATCGCTCTCTGCTTTGACAATATCAATCTGTTAAATCCTTCTATGTATACAACTGATGGTAGGACATCTATGTTACAAACCACTAGTATTGATGATTTTTACATTGGGAAAGTGTCAGGGTCTGAAGTTGCGGCATGAAAAACAGCATAACATTTAATTATTACTTTAGCATAATCATGGATGTATACATGGTAGTCTTTCGACTTCAAACTTATTTAAAATGATATTTGACCTTTGACCTACATTAGGATCTGCTCGTGTGGTGTGGTATTATGAGTTATATTGTTTAAAAGAAAATGTTTGTGTTTCATGCCAGGTTTGGATATTCCCACTCATACATTATCATGAGGTCCGATCCTGATGTATGTTGATCATAATCATCAAGTTAAAATTCCTCTCCATTTTATGGTTATGTTCTCATTAATTAGTTTGTAAGGTTAATTGTTTAGAGAAACACAAATAGAAATAAACAACAACAACAACACATTTTTCTTGTTTTATTTAATGTTTCATTAATGCCATGAGATCAACAAATGGTACGTACCGGTTCAACCACAACAAAGAGGCACCCCAGACCATGGCAGGTCAAGTCCAAGTTAAATCAGTCTATTCTAGTTGATGTTAAATATTAATTTCACATTAAAAGAATGACTCCTGGCCCCTGAATTTCATCAATCGATTGATGTTCCATGCAGGTGTGAGAATTTTCAGATAAAAGTCTGATTTAGACTCTTCTCATGTTGGCTGTAATGTTGATTTTAATATTTCATCGTAGAAAATACACTAGAAATTGGGATTTCAGACTTTTTTTATTTAGCTGCTCTCATCCCTGTCCTTATCACTTAAGAGATTCTTAAACTGAATTTTTTTCGATAGTAACGCATTACAGAATTAAAGGGAAAAAAATCTTTAATTGATACTCAACAAGTATTATATTGATCTCTGCTGGTTAATATTTTGAAAATAAAAAGACTAATTCCTGGACCTTGTTTCTTCAAAGTTCCTTAACTTAAGGAAATTCTTGAACTTAATTTTATTTCTATAGGAAAGCATTAGTACTGAATTTAAGTGAAAAAAAATCTTATTTAATGAGTGTTCTATATTGGCTTATAATATTACATTAATAAATGACTCCTCTGAAAGAACAAATATTGTGATAACAAATATTTTCTAATGGTTAAAATTATTTTATTCTATAACTATTCCGTATTTCAAGAAACTTCAAAAAAATAAAATTTATAACTTCAAATTTAAAATATTAATTGACAATAAATTCTTCAATTGGTGGTTTGTCCCTATTTATAAACAGGGCTAACATGGCTTCCATGGAGTTAACACAGGATTAGGAATAAATTTGTTTAACCTGCGTTTTAAATCATGTATAAAAGACACGAGTTAAAATAACTACTTTCATACTTTAATTGGAGTTACTTCCCTTTACCAGTACTAGAGAGGATCCCACTTTTATAAATCAGACGTAAAATTATCAATGACATTCTTGCTTTCATTTTTGATATCTTTTGAAAATTACATGAAACTGAAATAAGAAATCATGTTATTCTGAAGTATTTTAATGTAACTAGATTGTAAAATGTAATGTACATATCTGATGTAAATTGTATCTTGTATTACTGATGTAGTCTTACATAAATCTGAGAGTAGAACCAATACCATTAACATTAGTTTTGTTGGTTACATTTATCCTTAGCCTGGATACCAAAAGAATGCATGGCGATTGAGGAACCAGGAAAGCTAAGAATAGGTGTCGATCCCACCAAGCTTGGGATCAATTTAATTGCTTTATAGTGATATATATTATGTCTACTGGTTTTGTCCAAACGGTGGGCTTCTTAAGGACGATTAAATGAAACCGATAGATAATAGATAATAAAGAAAGAGCTTGTTGCAATTGACACCTATTTTAGTAACTGATGTCACATTCAGAAAGCCCAACATATGTAACAGAATGGAATGTTCAATGATAACACTATATAGTCATCTTTTACTGCGCCATCTACTTTGCCATGTTTGTTAACTTGGCAATTTCTTAGCTAAAGGGATACCAAGAATATGGGCATTCGATGTTGGCCCAGACATCTTCGGAGGATATAACATTTGTATAAAATAATTTAGAAGAAATCCCTTTGATATGTTGCAATGGAAGAGTCCTTTTGAAGTTGAATGTTGCACCTTGCCATGGTCTGAACTGCCAGGTCAAAAGGGTTTTATCAAGAAAAAGGTTACGAAGCAGACAATGTTATGAAGGAAGATGTCGGTATCACAGAGATAGTCCACAATATCACGAAGGAGCACTCAGGTATATAAAATATATCTCATATATATATATAGTGATATTCTCTTGATTTTAACATTAACAAGAAGTTGAGAGTAAAATTAGGAATCAGTAAGAAAATTGATACTTACTAAAAATCTAATGCTACTATAATCACACATAACATTTGTACATTTTAATACGAGGGCCCCTACTAGTGCTTACCTAATATACTATTATATATAGCGAGAAAAAAGTTTGTGTCAATGTCAGGTGGGTAATTATAGGAAAAAATAACAAATTTTGATGACAAACTTACTAGCAGCTTTCACGGAAAGTCTAATTATAACAAGGAACAAACCAGGATCACCATTTTCAGACCTAGTTTCATGATGGTGGCTGCAATATAGTTTTATTTTTGAATTATGCAAATATGCATGACCATAAGATGAGCTTGTGTCTTGAAGCACGACGAGAGGCCAAACTTTTTTTAGTTTTCATTTAAGGAGAAATCAAGACTATTACACATGCACTTGCATTCTAAACGAGATTGAATAAAGATAAAAGGTTGAAAATTTTCATCTCTTGGACAAAAAGAAAAATGGGGAGACAATAGTGCGGTCAAGCCATCTCTAGCAGGCATGGCCATATATGCTATTTCTATAGCCGCCAATGCCATATATGCCATCTCTCTAATGACCATGAGCATATATGGCATCGCTATATATAGTGCCATCTCTCTCTATTGGCAATGCCCATATGTGCCATCTCTAGTGGCAATGAGCATATATGCCATCTCTATATAGTGGCCATGAAAATATATGCCACCTCTCTAGTGGCCATGAGCATATATGCCACCTCATTAGTGGCCATGAGCATATATGCCACCTCTCTAGTGGCTATGAGCATATATGCCACCTCTCTAGTGGCCATGAGCATATATGCCACCTATCTAGTGGCCATGAGCATACATGCCACCTATCTAGTGGCCATGAGCATATATGCCACCTATCTAGTGGCCATGAGCATATATGCCACCTCTCTAGTGGCCATGACCATATATGCCACCTCTCTAGTGGCCATGATCATATATACCACCTTACTAGTGGCCATGATCATATATGCCACCTCTCTAGTGGCCATGAGCATATATGCCACCTATCTAGTGGCCATGACCATATATGCCACCTCTCTAGTGGCCATGATCATATATACCACCTCTCTAGTGGCCATGATCATATATGCAACCTATCTAGTGGCCATGAGCATATATGCCACATATCTAGTGGCCATGACCATATATACCACCTCTCTAGTGGCTATGAGCATATATGCAACCTATCTAGTGGCCATGAGCATATATGCCACCTCTCTAGTGGCTATGAGCATATATGCAACCTATCTATTGGCCATGAGCATATATACCACCTATCTAGTGGCCATGACCATATATGCCACCTCTCTAGTGGCCATGAGCATATATGCCACCTCTCTAGTGGCCATGAGCATATATGCCACCTATCTAGTGGCCATGAGCATATATGCCACCTCTCTAGTGGCCGTGAGCATATATGCCACCTATCTAGTGGCCATGAGCATATATGCCACCTCTCTAGTGGCCGTGAGCATATATGCCGCCTCTCTAGTGGCCATGATCATATATGCCACCTATCTAGTGGCCATGACCGTATATGCTATCTTTTGCAATCAGCCCCGCCATCAAACTATAGTAATTTACAATGTTCCAACTTCGATGAGTGTTGACTTCATACATCAATTGTCTAATGGACAAAAACTTGAATTTGTTGTTACATTTTAAAGGTTCAGCGTTATAGTTGATTTTTTTTATAAAATTGATTAAATTACATTAACATGCAACATTCCTATCACTTTAATTTTTTCTCGTTACAGAAACGATTGAGAATGCATTTACAATAGTGACCAGAAACCAGCAAACAACAATGGAGCTTGTTGCCCATATATGGATTAATGTGTTGCCCATATAAGGACTATAAACTATGTGTTGCCCATATAAGGACTATAAACTATGTGTTGCCCATATAAGGACTATAAACTATGTGTTGCCCATATAAGGACTATAAATGATATGTTGCCCATACAATTACTAAGCATGTGTGTTATTCATACAAGGACTAATTTTGTCGCCTCCTACTCGTACGAACATACAAAAATTACTGATACATGGTATTATATACAAAAAACTTTTTAGGCATATAGACAGCTCATATATTTCTATTATTAATGATAAGTATTGTTTTTAAAATAATTTTTATCACTTAAACATGATCAAACAGTGTAACTGACATACAAAATATGACACGGGATGTATTGATTTCAAAGCAAATGACAATATACTACTTTGTGGTTTATATCAAGTTACAGACAGATGGACAGATACAATATTAACTATGGTGAATCACTACGATTGGAGTTATACAATATGTGTAGATCAACATGTTGCGGTTTTAATTATAGTTAAACACAGACAGACAGACAGAAACAATGCTACAGATTCATGTTACAGACTGACAGACAGACAGAGAGAAGAAACAGACAGATACGGACAGACATGGAGATAGACAGACAGACAACTCTATAACTTACCTTTCTATCAACATCACATGTCTTCCTTTAACTACAACCTAACTATAACTACAACTACAATCTAACTATAACTACAACCTAACTATAACTACAACCTAACTATAACTACAACTACAATCTAACTATAACTACAATCTAACTATAACTACAATCTAACTATAACTACAACCTGTCTATAACTACAACCTATCTATAACTACAACCTAACAATAACTACAACCTAACTATAACTACAACATAACTATAACTACAACCTTACTCTAACTACAACCTATCTATAACTACAACCTAACTATAACTACAGCCTATCTATAACTACAGCCTATCTATGACTACCACCTATATATGACTACCACCTGTCTATAACTACCACCTGTCTATAACTACCACCTGTCTATAACTACCATATGTCTATAACTACCACCTGTTTATAACTACCTCCTGTCTATAACTACCACCTGTCTAAATACCATATGTCTATAACTACCACCTGTCTATATCTATCATATGTCTAAAACTATCACCTGTATATAACTACCACATATCCTTAACTACCACATGTCTATAACTACCACCTGTCTAAATCTACCATATATCTAAAACTATTACCTGTCTATAACTACCATATGTCTATATCTACCACCTATTTATATATACCACATGTCTATAACTATCACATGTCTATAACTATCACCTGTCTATAACTATCACCTGTCTATAACTACCATGTCTAAAACTACCACCTGTCTATAGCTATCACCTGTCTATAACTATCACCTGTCTATAACTATCACCTGTCTAAAACTACCACCTGTCTATAGCTATCACCTGTCTATATCAACCACCTGCCTAAACCAATTATCTGTCTGTTATTATCTCATGTCTACTACTACCACCTGTCTATAACTAATTCTTGTCAACAATTTCCGCCTCTCTATAGCTAACCTCTATCTATATCTATACCACCTGTATATAACGACCCCCTGTCCATATCTACCACCTGTCTGTAACTAAAACCTGTCTATATCGACCACCTGTCTATAACTACCTATATGGTATATTTTTTCTAAAGCCTGTTTCAGATCTGATAGCCACAAATTGTTGGCTAACAAATGGCACCAGAACTGAGAAAAACCTCTACAATCTGACACCTGATTAAAGCTGTCTTCCCCATCAACTGAAGGTTTTGTTCCACCCCAGTTTACACACAGCTGTGTGGTAACGGTCTTTCTCAGTACTGAGTAAGTGTGACTGGAACAACACTTAATAAAGTAACCCTCTTCATTTACCGTTAACGTTATTTCAGCAGGGGTATAATTTTACGATTTCTAGAGATAATGTATGCATGGGGCTTATTTCCATGATTTTTGTTTTCTTTCCTTGTCCCATAAATACCACATACACCACAAAATTATACACTTGGGGGAAATTTTTGCGGCCCAATGGCCTTTGTGTATTTCGGTTAGATTTCGACGTTGTCAATATCACTTTTTTTCTTACATCTCCTCAGTGAAATTGACAGTGTAATAGACCTTACATACTACACCACCTATCTACATTGTATATACAACTGATGGTATTTTCATCACAAGGTAAATTCATTATACCTCATTTTAAACATAAACAGTCGATCATTTCCTTGTTTACGAAGTAACCATATTAGTACAGTTATCATAAACACTGCCTCTCTGTTACAAATCGTTCTAAGGTGTTGACTTCTATTTAAAGTCATAGGATCTAGGATATTCACATCAAAAATAAATGTCCAGTTTTCAGGGAAATGACTCTGAATTTGAATAAATAAAACTAGAATATACCTAACATTGCTTTGTTTTCACTCTCATAATTGTAATTATGGGGAAATTGGCGGCTGTTTTTCACCAATTAATTATTATTGTAATAATAATTACCTAAAGATTTAAAACTTACAAAAATTAGAAAATTGTATCTTGTAATATTCAAGGTAAAAGAAAGTGCCATATGCTTTTTCATAACACATTCAATAGTTATATCAATTAAAACAGATGAAATTTTTTGTGAGGAAATATCGCAGATCATATGCCTTAAATAGAAATCATGTTCAGGTGTTTCATGCAAATTAAAGGTACATGGTCTTCGAAACATCTAACCTTATAAAACACATCTCTTAATTCCGGTCACATTCATCAGGAAATGTTATAACCATATTTTGTTGTGGTATTACAAGATCTAGTGTTGATATTATCACAGGGTCTTGGCGCAAATTCCCTACCCAGGGTCCAAATATATATATGTAGACTGTGGGTTGAACATTTGCGCCAAGTCCCTGTGAATTTTATACAAAGCCAGTTTGTGGTACATATATGTATACATTCTACAGTAAGAAAACGATCTACACATGTGTTGTTTGGTCTTCATGCATGTTACAATGGTTTTCTGGGATCTCTAGATCATTTCTATTACATGTAGACAGAAAGGATGACTCCACAACACAGGTAAACATGTATGTCTGGATCCTCCAGATCCTCTTGGGAGCCACGGCAGTCTTCCAATTAACCTCACAATGTAAGATTGGAACTGATTGGTTCAATCCTCCTTCATCAGTATTAGTCTGCTGGATGTTAGCCGCAGATAATCTGACAATATCTCTCACCGTTTTAACTTCCTGGTCTTGACGTTTCCGCACTCTGTAATATTAGCCAATCAAAGATAGCTAATAACAAACTTCGTGTACAACGAATCAAAACTGCTCCTCTAATCCTTGCCAAAGGTCAGGTGACCTCTGCACAGCCAATCAAAACCTGTCAGGTGACCTGACCTTTCAGTACGTACTTCCTTCACTGGAGTCGACAGTGGACTGACGGGAGTGCCGACAGCCAAACTTACACTTGCCATTTGGAGTGTCGATGCAGCAGGGCACATGCTCCTGGAGGGCGTACCATTGGGCGACGGGCTTACGTGGCGACTCGAGCATCTCAAACCAGTGGTCCCGTCCTACACCGTTATATTTGGGTCCCAGAGCACAGCATCCCATCACCTCATTACTTCCAATCCTGTCAACACAGAAAAAATCTTATCAGAAAACATACAATCTATCAGGGTAGTTACATGTCTGTCTCCAGATGTTACTACAGAAATCACTGATCAGAGAACATCTAATTTAGCAGAGATGAAAATGGACTAAGGGCAAAAAGGCTGAAAATTAGATTACTCAATCTTTTCAATGGGAAAAATTACAAGTCTACATTACACTGATATTCTCAAAAAGGCTGAAATCAGCCAATCGGCTGAACATTTTCATCTCTGTTTAGTAACATGTCGATCCTGTGATGTTACCACATCAATAAATTTGTTTGATTTATGATCAGAGAACATCACTGGTCAGAGAACATCTAATTTAGTAACATGTCCATCCCAAGGTGTTACCACAGAAATCACTGATCAGAAAACATCAAATTTAGTAACATATTCATACGCAGATGTTACCACAGAAATCACTGATCATAGAACATTTAATTTAGTAACATTTCTGTCCCCATATGTTACCACAGAAATAACCGATAAGAGAACATCTAATTTAGGAACATGTTCATCCCCAGATGTTACCACATAAATCACTGGTCAGAGAACATCTAATTTAGGAACATGTTCATCCCCAGATGTTACCACATAAATCACTGGTCAGAGAACATCTAATTTAGTAACATGTCCATCCAAAGATGTTACTACAGAAATCACTGATCGGAGAACATCTAATTTAGTAACATGTCCATCCAAAGATGTTACCACATGAATCACTGATCAGACAACATCTAATTTAGTAACATGTCCATCCCCAGATGTTACTACAGAAATCACTGATCGGAGAACATCTAATTTAGTAACATGTCCATCCAAAGATGTTACCACATGAATCACTGATCAGAGAACATCTAATTTAGTAACATGTGTCCCCAGATGTTACCACATAAATCACTGACCAGAGAACATCTAATTTAGTAACATTTCCATCCAAAGATGTCACCACAGAAATCACTGGTCAGAGAACATCTAATTTAGTAACATGTCCTTCCCCAGATGTTACCACAGAAATATCTGACCAGAGAACATTTAATTTAGTAACATGTCTGTACCCAGATGTTACCACAGAAATCACTGGTCAGAGAACATCTAATTTAGTAACATGTCCATCTCCAGATGTTACCACAGAAATCACTGACCAGAGAACATCTAATTTAGTAACATTTCTGTCCCCAGATGTTACCACAGAAATCACTGGTCAGAGAACATCTAATTTAGTAACATGTCCATCCCAAGGTGTTACCACAGAAATCACTGATCAGAAAACATCAAATTTAGTAACATATTCATACGCAGATGTTACCACAGAAATCACTGATCATAGAACATTTAATTTAGTAACATTTCTGTCCCCATATGTTACCACAGAAATCACCGATAAGAGAACATCTAATTTAGTAACATGTCCATCTCCAGATGTTACCACAGAAATCACTGGTCAGAGAACATCTAATTTAGTAACATGTCCATCCCCAGATGTTACCACATAAATCACTGATCATAGAACATCTAATTTAGTAACATATCTGTCCCCATATGTTACCACAGAAATAACTGACCAGAGAACATCTAATTTAGTAACATGTCCATCTCTAGATGTTACCACAGAAATCACTGGTCAGAGAACATCTAATTTAGTAACATGTCCATCCCCAGATGTTACCACATAAATCACTGATCAGAGAACATCTAATTTAGTAACATGTCCATCCAAAGATGTTACCACATAAATCACTGATCATAGAACATCTAATTTAGTAACATGTCCATCTCCAGATGTTACCACAGAAATCACCGATCAGAGAACATCTAATTTAGTAACATGACCATCCCAAGATGTTACTACGGTAGCACACCACAGTAAGACAGCCTGGCCATGGGCAATTTTTTTGTTAAGCAAATAACTCCTGTATTATGATATGTATAAAAAATGAAAAAATAAATGTACACTATAATTGGTATATCCAGTATGAAGTAGTACATACAGGCTTCACATTTATTAAAACAAAAATCAATAAATTGGTTCCGGATTTTAAATATCCGGATTTTCCGAACGTGTGTTTACACAGGAAATTTAGTTTCGCCTACAGCGCAAAATGGAAGCCCACAGAAAAGGTAAGATAGCGGAAAAACTTAATTTACAACATATGTCCAAACAAGATTAATTCTGTCTTTGGGATAGAGATATTTAATTTTAAATAGGTTTCAGAAAAAAAATTGTGTAGAGAATTGTGCCATTTTGGGTCAAATATCATAATATTTTGCAATTTTTGAGAATTTTTTAAGCTGTTACCATGGTATTCACAGCTCTAAAAATCACAGAAAATATCAGTTTACTTATCCTTCAGAGCTCTATTAAAATTGCAAATGTTGTACAGATTTCAAATATATATACTTTATTAGAGGTTATATGTAAGGTTAACTGGCAATGTTTACATATCTAAAGCATGTGCCATATTTTAAAGAATTTGGCATTTTTACTGTACACTGCTACCTTATAAGGGCTGAAAAATGTTATTTTTTGGAAATTGTGCTTAATTATGCTTGATTAAGCTTCATTTTAGTTCATTATTGCTCAAAAATGCATAAAAACAATTTAAAACTTGTTTATTATCAGGCTTGTCATATTAGAGGAATCAAGGGAGGTAACTCGCATATTTACCCATTTTAAGGGTGGGTTAATTAAGCATAATGTTAATGAGTCAGTGTAAATTGAAAAGATATTCTATGTTTTATAACAAACCCAAAATAACTTATTGGGTATCTAACAAACCATATAGACTGAATTCTGGTTTGTTTTACCTGATTTATTACCCCGTATCCATGGAAACTATTACAGTAAGTGTTATTTTTTGAAATATTTGGTGAAACCATTATTTTCAATTTATTTATACATTGGTAAGCATGTAATTTCAATTGATGGAGTGTACGGTTGATACAATATTGTCAATTATTGTCACTTCCTTCGGTAAAGCAGAAAAAATAGCATTTTCCGCATAAAATGGGATCAGCGGACACTTTCATATGATCATTGGTACATATCTGAATTACCGGGGTGGAAACAGATGACTGTGATGTCATAGGCATGACATTTTGAAATCTTGGATGTCATGTCATGATTTATCAGTTAGAATATTGCATGTGTTGCTAAGCTGAGGTTTGGAAAGGAATTTGGTTATTTATTATGACACATTGAGTATTTATGACGTCATAGATACCATCTGATGACGTCATAGTTACTGATGACGTCATGGTAACTATGACGTCATATTACAAGGCTAAATTTGATAGTTGTATAGTATTTTTTGCTTGATTACATGCACAGAGACTCAAAGTACCACATTCAACTCAAAACACAACTTTATTCAAGAGATATACAGAATTATGGGAGTTTTCATCTTTAAAATTACCTCCCCTTATTACTGGATTGGGAGAAAAAGTTGTCAAAATACACCTCTCAGGGAAATCAGCAATACTCGGTGACTATTAAAGATACACAGTAACCCGATATGTCATTTTGTTCGTCGGAACATATTCTAGACATTCATGGGGTTTTTAGTAAAATTAGAATTAACAAAAGTGATGTATAAGGTAGCACACCACAGTAAGACAGCCTGGCCATGGGCAATTTTTTTGTTAAGCAAATAACTCCTGTATTATGATATGTATAAAAAATGAAAAAATAAATGTACACTATAATTGGTATATCCAGTATGAAGTAGTACATACAGGCTTCACATTTATTAAAACAAAAATCAATAAATTGGTTCCGGATTTTAAATATCCGGATTTTCCGAACGTGTGTTTACACAGGAAATTTAGTTTCGCCTACAGCGCAAAATGGAAGCCCACAGAAAAGGTAAGATAGCGGAAAAACTTAATTTACAACATATGTCCAAACAAGATTAATTCTGTCTTTGGGATAGAGATATTTAATTTTAAATAGGTTTCAGAAAAAAAATTGTGTAGAGAATTGTGCCATTTTGGGTCAAATATCATAATATTTTGCAATTTTTGAGAATTTTTTAAGCTGTTACCATGGTATTCACAGCTCTAAAAATCACAGAAAATATCAGTTTACTTATCCTTCAGAGCTCTATTAAAATTGCAAATGTTGTACAGATTTCAAATATATATACTTTATTAGAGGTTATATGTAAGGTTAACTGGCAATGTTTACATATCTAAAGCATGTGCCATATTTTAAAGAATTTGGCATTTTTACTGTACACTGCTACCTACAGAAATCACTGATCAGAGAACATCTAATTTAGTAACATGTCCATCCCCAGATGTTACCACAGAGAACACTGACCAGAGAACATCTAATTTAGTAACATGTCCATCACCAGATGTTACAACAGAGAACACTGACCAGAGAACATCTAATTTAGTAACATGTCCATCACCAGATGTTACAACAGAGAACACTGACCAGAGAACATCTAATTTAGTAACATGTCCATCCCAAGATGTTACCACAGAAATCACTGGTCAGAGAACATCTAATTTAGTAACATTTCTGTCCCCAGATGTTACCACAGAAATCACTGGTCAGAGAACATCTAATTTAGTAACATGTCCATCCCCAGATGTTACCACATAAATCACTGGTCAGAAAACATCAAATTTAGTAACATATCCATCCCCAGATGTCACCACAGAAATCACTGATCAGAGAACATCTAATTTAGTAACATATCCATCCCCAGATGTCACCACAGAAAACACTGATCAGAGAACATCTAATTTAGTAACATGTCCATCCAAAGATGTTACCACATAAATCACTGACCAGAGAACATCTAATTTAGTAATATGTCCATCACCAGACGTTACCACAGAAATCACTGATCATAGAACATCTAATTTAGTAACATTTCTGTCCCCAGATGTTACCACAGAAATAACTGACCAGAGAACATCTAATTTAGTAACATGTCCATCTCTAGATGTTACCACAGAAATCACTGGTCAGAGAACATCTAATTTAGTAACATGTCCATCCCCAGATGTTACCACATAAATCACTGATCAGAGAACATCTAATTTAGTAACATGTCCATCCAAAGATGTTACCACATAAATCACTGATCATAGAACATCTAATTTAGTAACATGTCCATCCCCAGATGTTACCACATAAATCACTGGTCAGAAAACATCAAATTTAGTAACATATCCATCCCCAGATGTTACCACAGAAATCACTGATCATAGAACATCTAATTTAGTAACATATCTGTCCCCATATGTTACCACAGAAATAACTGACCAGAGAACATCTAATTTAGTAACATGTCCATCTCTAGATGTTACCACAGAAATCACTGGTCAGAGAACATCTAATTTAGTAACATGTCCATCCAAAGATGTTACCACATAAATCACTGACCAGAGAACATCTAATTTAGTAATATGTCCATCACCAGACGTTACCACAGAAATCACTGATCATAGAACATCTAATTTAGTAACATTTCTGTCCCCAGATGTTACCACAGAAATCACTGGTCAGAGAACATCTAATTTAGTAACATGTCCATCCCAAGGTGTTACCACAGAAATCACTGATCAGGAAAACATCAAATTTAGTAACATATTCATACTCAGATATTACCACAGAAATCACTGATCATAGAACATTTAATTTAGTAACATTTCTGTCCCCATATGTTACCACAGAAATCACCGATAAGAGAACATCTAATTTAGTAACATGTCCATCTCCAGATGTTACCACAGAAATCACTGGTCAGAGAACATCTAATTTAGTAACATGTCCATCCCCAGATGTTACCACATAAATCACTGATCAGAGAACATCTAATTTAGTAACATGTCCATCCAAAGATGTTACCACATAAATCACTGATCATAGAACATCTAATTTAGTAACATGTCCATCTCCAGATGTTACCACAGAAATCACCGATCAGAGAACATCTAATTTAGTAACATGACCATCCCAAGATGTTACTACGGTAGCACACCACAGTAAGACAGCCTGGCCATGGGCAATTTTTTTGTTAAGCAAATAACTCCTGTATTATGATATGTATAAAAAATGAAAAAATAAATGTACACTATAATTGGTATATCCAGTATGAAGTAGTACATACAGGCTTCACATTTATTAAAACAAAAATCAATAAATTGGTTCCGGATTTTAAATATCCGGATTTTCCGAACGTGTGTTTACACAGGAAATTTAGTTTCGCCTACAGCGCAAAATGGAAGCCCACAGAAAAGGTAAGATAGCGGAAAAACTTAATTTACAACATATGTCCAAACAAGATTAATTCTGTCTTTGGGATAGAGATATTTAATTTTAAATAGGTTTCAGAAAAAAAATTGTGTAGAGAATTGTGCCATTTTGGGTCAAATATCATAATATTTTGCAATTTTTGAGAATTTTTTAAGCTGTTACCATGGTATTCACAGCTCTAAAAATCACAGAAAATATCAGTTTACTTATCCTTCAGAGCTCTATTAAAATTGCAAATGTTGTACAGATTTCAAATATATATACTTTATTAGAGGTTATATGTAAGGTTAACTGGCAATGTTTACATATCTAAAGCATGTGCCATATTTTAAAGAATTTGGCATTTTTACTGTACACTGCTACCTACAGAAATCACTGATCAGAGAACATCTAATTTAGTAACATGTCCATCCCCAGATGTTACCACAGAGAACACTGACCAGAGAACATCTAATTTAGTAACATGTCCATCACCAGATGTTACAACAGAGAACACTGACCAGAGAACATCTAATTTAGTAACATGTCCATCACCAGATGTTACAACAGAGAACACTGACCAGAGAACATCTAATTTAGTAACATGTCCATCCCAAGATGTTACCACAGAAATCACTGGTCAGAGAACATCTAATTTAGTAACATTTCTGTCCCCAGATGTTACCACAGAAATCACTGGTCAGAGAACATCTAATTTAGTAACATGTCCATCCCCAGATGTTACCACATAAATCACTGGTCAGAAAACATCAAATTTAGTAACATATCCATCCCCAGATGTCACCACAGAAATCACTGATCAGAGAACATCTAATTTAGTAACATATCCATCCCCAGATGTCACCACAGAAAACACTGATCAGAGAACATCTAATTTAGTAACATGTCCATCCAAAGATGTTACCACATAAATCACTGACCAGAGAACATCTAATTTAGTAATATGTCCATCACCAGACGTTACCACAGAAATCACTGATCATAGAACATCTAATTTAGTAACATTTCTGTCCCCAGATGTTACCACAGAAATAACTGACCAGAGAACATCTAATTTAGTAACATGTCCATCTCTAGATGTTACCACAGAAATCACTGGTCAGAGAACATCTAATTTAGTAACATGTCCATCCCCAGATGTTACCACATAAATCACTGATCAGAGAACATCTAATTTAGTAACATGTCCATTCAAAGATGTTACCACATAAATCACTGATCATAGAACATCTAATTTAGTAACATGTCCATCCCCAGATGTTACCACATAAATCACTGGTCAGAAAACATCAAATTTAGTAACATATCCATCCCCAGATGTTACCACAGAAATCACTGATCATAGAACATCTAATTTAGTAACATATCTGTCCCCATATGTTACCACAGAAATAACTGACCAGAGAACATCTAATTTAGTAACATGTCCATCTCTAGATGTTACCACAGAAATCACTGGTCAGAGAACATCTAATTTAGTAACATGTCCATCCAAAGATGTTACCACATAAATCACTGACCAGAGAACATCTAATTTAGTAATATGTCCATCACCAGACGTTACCACAGAAATCACTGATCATAGAACATCTAATTTAGTAACATTTCTGTCCCCAGATGTTACCACAGAAATCACTGGTCAGAGAACATCTAATTTAGTAACATGTCCATCCCAAGGTGTTACCACAGAAATCACTGATCAGAAAACATCAAATTTAGTAACATATTCATACTCAGATATTACCACAGAAATCACTGATCATAGAACATTTAATTTAGTAACATTTCTGTCCCCATATGTTACCACAGAAATCACCGATAAGAGAACATCTAATTTAGTAACATGTCCATCTCCAGATGTTACCACAGAAATCACTGGTCAGAGAACATCTAATTTAGTAACATGTCCATCCCAAGGTGTTACCACAGAAATCACTGATCAGAAAACATCAAATTTAGTAACATATTCATACTCAGATGTTACCACAGAAATCACTGATCATAGAACATCTAATTTAGTAACATATCTGTCCCCATATGTTACCACAGAAATAACTGACCAGAGAACATCTAATTTAGTAACATGTCCATCTCTAGATGTTACCACAGAAATCACTGGTCAGAGAACATCTAATTTAGTAACATGTCCATCCCCAGATGTTACCACATAAATCACTGATCAGAGAACATCTAATTTAGTAACATGTCCATCCAAAGATGTTACCACATAAATCACTGATCATAGAACATCTAATTTAGTAACATGTCCATCTCCAGATGTTACCACAGAAATCACTGGTCAGAGAACATCTAATTTAGTAACATGTCCATCCCCAGATGTTACCACATAATCACTGATCAGAGAACATCTAATTTAGTAACATGTCCATCCAAAGATGTTACCACATAAATCACTGGTCAGAGAACATCTAATTTAGTAACATGTCCATCATCAGATATTACCACATAAATCACTGACCAGAGAACATCTAATTTAGTAACATGTCCATCCAAAGATGTTACCACATAAATCACTGGTCAGAGAACATCTAATTTAGTAACATGTCCATCCAAAGATGTTACCACATAAATCACTGATCAGAGAACATTTAATTTAGTAACATGTCCATCTCCAGATGTTACCACATAAATCACTGACCAGAGAACATCTAATTTAGTAACATGTCCATCCCTAGATGTTACACAGAAATATCTGACCAGAGAACATCTAATTTAGTAACATGTCCATCCAAAGATGTTACCACATAAATCACTGGTCAGAGAACATCTAATTTAGTAACATGTCCATCATCAGATGTTACCACAGAAATCACTGGTCAGAGAAAATCTAATTTAGGAACATGTTCATCCCCAGATGTTACCACAGAAATATCTGACCAGAGAACATCTAATTTAGTAACATTTCTGTCCCCAGATGTTACCACAGAAGACACTGACCAGAGAACATTTAGTAACATACACCCAAAAATACAATTCCTGTTAACCTCATTGGTTGGTTTAAGATGTTCATACTGCAAACGTTCTTCAATGTTCCATTAATTTAGGAAAGCATTTATTGAATTGAAGAGTGGAGGAAGCCTTAACTAAGGAATTAAATTTTCCTTAAATTCTGTAATTCTTTACTATGGCAAGAGATTTCTTTAAGTTAAGGAATATTGGTCAAACGAGAGGCAAAAAAAAAAAAAAAATTGGAAAACTAATGATTATTATAGAACCAATCAAAAATAAAAAAAAAAAAAAAAAATGATAAATTGAGAAAAAATGATTGATTTCTTACCTAAAGCAGTGTTAGATACTACATGTTTGCAATGTTTGTTCATATTCTCCATATATAAAATGTAACGTCTTGAAAACTGATTATTTATATCTTGCCCAAAATGAAATAAATCAAAAAAGATTTAAGAGAAAGACTTGACAATACATTTAAATTATTTATTGCTCCCAAATATATTTTCAATTATTTAATTTCTTCCAGTATTGATCCATTTCTGATGAATCTGCTGGTGACTCCATTATAACTTAGTGCTAACACTGACATACAGAGCCGAGGAGGACATTTAGAAGCTGTCTTCGCGAAGACATACATCATTATTTTCATCCGAAACAGAAGCATTAAACAGAATCTATAGCAGAGTGTTTGTGTTGTATGACAGTGCCCTCTGCCCTTTCGTGAGTAATAACAATGTAGGTACAGTATATATATAAAATTTTACTTGGCCAATCGTCACGGGAATTCTTTGATATATTGATACAGGGTTCCTGTCAACTTCTAATGAGAGCATACATTTACTGTGAACGCTAGGGGTGGTCTAGCTCGGACCTAATACTCTATCTGAAATACTGGTGGTCTAGCTCAGACCTAATACTCTATCTCAAATACTGGTGTAACACTAGGGGTGGTCCAGCTCAGACCTAATACTCTATCACAAATGCTGGGTAACACTAAGTAGTGGTCTAGCTCAGACCTAATACTCTATCTCAAATACTGGTGTAAAACTAGTTGTGGTCTAACTCAGACCTGATACTCTATCTCAAATACTGGTGTAACACTAGTGGTGGTCTCGCTCAGACCTAATACTTTATACTGGTGTAACACAAATACTGGTGGTCTAGCTCAGACCTAATACTCTATCTCAAATACTGGTGTAACGCTAGGGGTGGTCTCGCTCAGACCTAATACTCTATCACAAATACTGGTGTAACACTAGGGGTGGTCTAGCTCAGACCTAATACTCTATCACAAATACTGGTGTAACACTAGTGGTGGTCTCGCTCAGACCTAATACTCTATCACAAATACTGGTGGTCTAGCTCAGACCTGATACTCTATCTCAAATACTGGTGTAACACTAGTGGTGGTCTCGCTCAGACCTAATACTTTATACTGGTGTAACACAAATACTGGTGGTCTAGCTCAGACCTAATACTCTATCACAAATACTGGTGGTCTAGCTCAGACCTGATACTCTATCTCAAATACTGGTGTAACACTAGTGGTGGTCTCGCTCAGACCTAATACTTTATACTGGTGTAACACAAATACTGGTGGTCTAGCTCAGACCTAATACTCTATCTCAAATACTGGTGTAACGCTAGGGGTGGTCTCGCTCAGACCTAATACTCTATCACAAATACTGGTGTAACACTAGGGGTGGTCTAGCTCAGACCTAATACTCTATCACAAATACTGGTGGTCTAGCTCAGACCTAATACTCTATCACAAATACTGGTGGTCTAGCTCAGACCTAATACTCTATAACAAATACTGGTGTAACACTAGGGGTGGTCTAGCTCAGACCTAATACTCTATCACAAATACTGGTGGTCTAGCTCAGACCTAATACTCTATCACAAATACTGGTGGTCTAGCTCAGACCTAATACTCTATCACAAATACTGGTGGTCTAGCTCAGACCTAATACTCTATCACAAATACTGGTGTAACACTAGTAGTGGTCTAGCTCAGACCTAATACTCTATCACAAATACTGGTGTAACACTAGGGGTGGTCTAGCTCAGACCTAATACTCTATCACAAATACTGGTGTAACACTAGTAGTGGTCTAGCTCAGACCTAATACTCTATCACAAATACTGGTGTAACACTAGTAGTGGTCTAGCTCAGACCTAATACTCTATCTCAAATACTGGTGGTCTAGCTCAGACCTGATACTCTATCACAAATACTGGTGTAACACTAGTAGTGGTCTAGCTCAGACCTGATACTCTATCACAAATACTGGTGTAACACTAGTAGTGGTCTAGCTCAGACCTAATACTCTATCTCAAATACTGGTGTAACACTAGTGGTGGTCTAGCTCAGACCTAATACTCTATACTGGTGTAACACTAGTAGTGGTCTAGCTCAGACCTAATACTCTATCACAAATACTGGTGTAACACTAGTAGTGGTCTAGCTCAGACCTAATACTCTATCTCAAATACTGGTGGTCTAGCTCAGACCTGATACTCTATCACAAATACTGGTGTAACACTAATAGTGGTCTAGCTCAGACCTGATACTCTATCACAAATACTGGTGGTCTAGCTCAGACCTAATACTCTATCACAAATACTGGTGGTCTAGCTCAGACCTAATACTCTATCACAAATACTGGTGTAACACTAGGGGTGGTCTAGCTCAGACCTAATACTCTATCACAAATACTGGTGGTCTAGCTCAGACCTAATACTCTATCACAAATACTGGTGTAACACTAGTAGTGGTCTAGCTCAGACCTAATACTCTATCACAAATACTGGTGTAACACTAGGGGTGGTCTAGCTCAGACCTAATACTCTATCACAAATACTGGTGGTCTAGCTCAGACCTAATACTCTATCACAAATACTGGTGGTCTAGCTCAGACCTAATACTCTATCACAAATACTGGTGGTCTAGCTCAGACCTAATACTCTATCACAAATACTGGTGGTCTAGCTCAGACCTAATACTCTATCACAAATACTGGTGTAACACTAGGGGTGGTCTAGCTCAGACCTAATACTCTATCACAAATACTGGTGGTCTAGCTCAGACCTAATACTCTATCACAAATACTGGTGGTCTAGCTCAGACCTAATACTCTATCACAAATACTGGTGGTCTAGCTCAGACCTAATACTCTATCTCAAATACTGGTGGTCTAGCTCAGACCTAATACTCTATCACAAATACTGGTGGTCTAGCTCAGACCTAATACTCTATCACAAATACTGGTGGTCTAGCTCAGACCTAATACTCTATAACAAATACTGGTGGTCTAGCTCAGACCGAATACTCTATCACAAATACTGGTGGTCTAGCTCAGACCGAATACTCTATCACAAATACTGGTGGTCTAGCTCAGACCTAATACTCTATCTGAAATACTGGTGGTCTAGCTCAGACCTAATACTCTATCTCAAATACTGGTATAACACTAGGGGTGGTCCAGCTCAGACCTAATACTCTATCACAAATGCTGGGTAACACTAAGTAGTGGTCTAGCTCAGACCTAATACTCTATCTCAAATACTGGTGTAAAACTAGTTGTGGTCTAACTCAGACCTGATACTCTATCTCAAATACTGGTGTAACACTAGTGGTGGTCTCGCTCAGACCTAATACTCTATACTGGTGTAACACAAATACTGGTGGTCTAGCTCAGACCTAATACTCTATCTCAAATACTGGTGTAATACCAGGGGTGGTCTAGCTCAGACCTAATACTCTATCACAAATACTGGTGTAACACTAGGGGTGGTCTAGCTCAGACCTAATACTCTATCACAAATACTGGTGGTCTAGCTCAGACCTAATACTCTATCACAAATACTGGTGGTCTAGCTCAGACCTAATACTCTATCACAAATACTGGTGGTCTAGCTCAGACCTAATACTCTATCACAAATACTGGTGGTCTAGCTCAGACCTAATACTCTATCACAAATACTGGTGTAACACTAGTAGTGGTCTAGCTCAGACCTAATACTCTATCACAAATACTGGTGTAACACTAGGGGTGGTCTAGCTCAGACCTAATACTCCATCAAAAATACTGGTGTAACACTAGTAGTGGTCTAGCTCAGACCTAATACTCTATCAAAAATACCGGTGTAACACTAGTAGTGGTCTAGCTCAGACCTAATACTCTATCTCAAATACTGGTGGTCTAGCTCAGACCTGATACTCTATCACAAATACTGGTGTAACACTAGTAGTGGTCTAGCTCAGACCTGATACTCTATCACAAATACTGGTGTAACACTAGTAGTGGTCTAGCTCAGACCTAATACTCTATCTCAAATACTGGTGTAACACTAGTGGTGGTCTCGCTCAGACCTAATACTCTATACTGGTGTAACACTAGTAGTGGTCTAGCTCAGACCTAATACTCTATCAAAAATACTGGTGTAACACTAGTAGTGGTCTAGCTCAGACCTAATACTCTATCTCAAATACTGGTGGTCTAGCTCAGACCTGATACTCTATCACAAATACTGGTGTAACACTAATAGTGGTCTAGCTCAGACCTGATACTCTATCACAAATACTGGTGGTCTAGCTCAGACCTAATACTCTATCACAAATACTGGTGGTCTAGCTCAGACCTAATACTCTATCTGAAATACTGGTGTAACACTAGTAGTGGTCTAGCTCAGACCTGATACTCTATCACAAATACTGGTGTAACACTAGTAGTGGTCTAGCTCAGACCTAATACTCTATCTCAAATACTGGTGTAACACTAGTGGTGGTCTAGCTCAGACCTAATACTCTATACTGGTGTAACACTAGTAGTGGTCTAGCTCAGACCTAATACTCTATACTGGTGTAACACTAGTAGTGGTCTAGCTCAGACCTAATACTCTATCAAAAATACTGGTGTAACACTAGTAGTGGTCTAGCTCAGACCTAATACTCTATCTCAAATACTGGTGGTCTAGCTCAGACCTGATACTCTATACTGGTGTAACACTAGTAGTGGTCTAGCTCAGACCTAATACTCTATACTGGTGTAACACTAGTAGTGGTCTAGCTCAGACCTAATACTCTATACTGGTGTAACACTAGTGGTGGTCTAGCTCAGACCTAATACTCTATACTGGTGTAACACTAGTAGTGGTCTAGCTCAGACCTAATACTCTATACTGGTGTAACACTAGTAGTGGTCTAGCTCAGACCTAATACTCTATCACAAATACTGGTGTAACACTAGTAGTGGTCTAGCTCAGACCTAATACTCTATCTCAAATACTGGTGGTCTAGCTCAGACCTGATACTCTATCACAAATACTGGTGTAACACTAGTAGTGGTCTAGCTCAGACCTGATACTCTATCACAAATACTGGTGGTCTAGCTCAGACCTAATACTCTATCACAAATACTGGTGGTCTAGCTCAGACCTAATACTCTTACTGGTATAACACTAGTGGTGGTCTAACTCAGACCTAATACTCTATCACAAATACTGGTGGTCTAGCTCAGACCTAATACTCTATCACAAATACTGGTGGTCTAGCTCAGACCTAATACTCTATCACAAATACTGGTGGTCTAGCTCAGACCTAATACTCTATCACAAATACTGGTGGTCTAGCTCAGACCTAATACTCTATCACAAATACTGGTGGTCTAGCTCAGACCTAATACTCTATCACAAATACTGGTGGTCTAGCTCAGACCTAATACTCTATCACAAATACTGGTGGTCTAGCTCAGACCTAATACTCTATCACAAATACTGGTGGTCTAGCTCAGACCTAATACTCTATCACAAATACTGGTGGTCTCGCTCAGACCTAATACTCTATACTGGTGTAACACTAGTAGTGGTCTAGCTCAGACCTAATACTCTATCTCAAATACTGGTGGTCTAGCTCAGACCTGATACTCTATCTCAAATACTGGTGTAACACTAGTGGTGGTCTAACTCAGACCTAATACTCTATCACAAATACTGGTGGTCTAGCTCAGACCTAATACTCTATCACAAATACTGGTGGTCTAGCTCAGACCTAATACTCTATCACAAATACTGGTGGTCTAGCTCAGACCTAATACTCTATCACAAATACTGGTGGTCTAGCTCAGACCTAATACTCTATCACAAATACTGGTGGTCTAGCTCAGACCTAATACTCTATCACAAATACTGGTGGTCTAGCTCAGACCTAATACTCTATCACAAATACTGGTGGTCTCGCTCAGACCTAATACTCTATACTGGTGTAACACTAGTAGTGGTCTAGCTCAGACCTAATACTCTATCTCAAATACTGGTGGTCTAGCTCAGACCTGATACTCTATCTCAAATACTGGTGTAACACTAGTGGTGGTCTAGCTCAGACCTAATACTCTATCTCAAATACTGGTGTAACACTAGGGGTGGTCTAGCTCAGACCTAATACTCTATCTCAAATACTGGTGTAACACTAGTGGTGGTCTAGCTCAGACCTGATACTCTATCTCAAAAACTGGTGTAACACTAGGGGTGGTCTAGCTCAGACCTAATACTCTATCACAAATATTGGTGGTCTAGCTCAGACCTAATACTCTATCACAAATACTGGTGGTCTAGCTCAGACCTAATACTCTATACTGGTGTAACACTAGTAGTGGTCTAGCTCAGACCTAATACTCTATCTCAAATACTGGTGTAACACTAGTGGTGGTCTAGCTCAGACCTAATACTCTATCACAAATACTGGTGGTCTCGCTCAGACCTAATACTCTATACTGGTGTAACACTAGTAGTGGTCTAGCTCAGACCTAATACTCTATCTCAAATACTGGTGTAACACTAGTAGTGGTCTAACTCAGACCTGATACTCTATCTCAAATACTGGTATAACACTAGTAGTGGTCTAACTCAGACCTAATACTCTATCTCAAATACTGGTATAACACTAGTAGTGGTCTAGCTCAGACCTAATACTCTATCACAAATACTGGTGGTCTAGCTCAGACCTAATACTCTATCACAAATACTGGTGTAACACTAGTAGTGGTCTAGCTCAGACCTAATACTCTATCACAAATACTGGTGTAACACTAGGGGTGGTCTAGCTCAGACCTAATACTCTATCACAAATACTGGTGTAACACTAGTAGTGGTCTAGCTCAGACCTAATACTCTATCACAAATACTGGTGTAACACTAGTAGTGGTCTAGCTCAGACCTAATACTCTATCTCAAATACTGGTGGTCTAGCTCAGACCTAATACTCTATCACAAATACTGGTGTAACACTAGTAGTGGTCTAGCTCAGACCTGATACTCTATCACAAATACTGGTGTAACACTAGTAGTGGTCTAGCTCAGACCTAATACTCTATCTCAAATACTGGTGTAACACTAGTGGTGGTCTAGCTCAGACCTAATACTCTATACTGGTGTAACACTAGTAGTGGTCTAGCTCAGACCTAATACTCTATCACAAATACTGGTGTAACACTAGTAGTGGTCTAGCTCAGACCTAATACTCTATCTCAAATACTGGTGGTCTAGCTCAGACCTGATACTCTATCACAAATACTGGTGTAACACTAATAGTGGTCTAGCTCAGACCTGATACTCTATCACAAATACTGGTGGTCTAGCTCAGACCTAATACTCTATCACAAATACTGGTGGTCTAGCTCAGACCTAATACTCTATCACAAATACTGGTGTAACACTAGGGGTGGTCTAGCTCAGACCTAATACTCTATCACAAATACTGGTGGTCTAGCTCAGACCTAATACTCTATCACAAATACTGGTGGTCTAGCTCAGACCTAATACTCTATAACAAATACTGGTGGTCTAGCTCAGACCGAATACTCTATCACAAATACTGGTGGTCTAGCTCAGACCTAATACTCTATCACAAATACTGGTGGTCTAGCTCAGACCTAATACTCTATCTGAAATACTGGTGGTCTAGCTCAGACCTAATACTCTATCTCAAATACTGGTATAACACTAGGGGTGGTCCAGCTCAGACCTAATACTCTATCACAAATGCTGGGTAACACTAAGTAGTGGTCTAGCTCAGACCTAATACTCTATCTCAAATACTGGTGTAAAACTAGTTGTGGTCTAACTCAGACCTGATACTCTATCTCAAATACTGGTGTAACACTAGTGGTGGTCTCGCTCAGACCTAATACTCTATACTGGTGTAACACAAATACTGGTGGTCTAGCTCAGACCTAATACTCTATCTCAAATACTGGTGTAACGCTAGGGGTGGTCTCGCTCAGACCTAATACTCTATCACAAATACTGGTGTAACACTAGGGGTGGTCTAGCTCAGACCTAATACTCTATCACAAATACTGGTGGTCTAGCTCAGACCTAATACTCTATCACAAATACTGGTGGTCTAGCTCAGACCTAATACTCTATCACAAATACTGGTGGTCTAGCTCAGACCTAATACTCTATCACAAATACTGGTGGTCTAGCTCAGACCTAATACTCTATCACAAATACTGGTGGTCTAGCTCAGACCTAATACTCTATCACAAATACTGGTGTAACACTAGTAGTGGTCTAGCTCAGACCTAATACTCTATCACAAATACTGGTGTAACACTAGGGGTGGTCTAGCTCAGACCTAATACTCCATCAAAAATACTGGTGTAACACTAGTAGTGGTCTAGCTCAGACCTAATACTCTATCAAAAATACCGGTGTAACACTAGTAGTGGTCTAGCTCAGACCTAATACTCTATCTCAAATACTGGTGGTCTAGCTCAGACCTGATACTCTATCACAAATACTGGTGTAACACTAGTAGTGGTCTAGCTCAGACCTGATACTCTATCACAAATACTGGTGTAACACTAGTAGTGGTCTAGCTCAGACCTAATACTCTATCTCAAATACTGGTGTAACACTAGTGGTGGTCTAGCTCAGACCTAATACTCTATACTGGTGTAACACTAGTAGTGGTCTAGCTCAGACCTAATACTCTATCAAAAATACTGGTGTAACACTAGTAGTGGTCTAGCTCAGACCTAATACTCTATCTCAAATACTGGTGGTCTAGCTCAGACCTGATACTCTATCACAAATACTGGTGTAACACTAATAGTGGTCTAGCTCAGACCTGATACTCTATCACAAATACTGGTGGTCTAGCTCAGACCTAATACTCTATCACAAATACTGGTGGTCTAGCTCAGACCTAATACTCTATCACAAATACTGGTGGTCTAGCTCAGACCTAATACTCTATCACAAATACTGGTGGTCTAGCTCAGACCTAATACTCTATCACAAATACTGGTGTAACACTAGTAGTGGTCTAGCTCAGACCTAATACTCTATCACAAATACTGGTGTAACACTAGGGGTGGTCTAGCTCAGACCTAATACTCCATCAAAAATACTGGTGTAACACTAGTAGTGGTCTAGCTCAGACCTAATACTCTATCAAAAATACTGGTGTAACACTAGTAGTGGTCTAGCTCAGACCTAATACTCTATCTCAAATACTGGTGGTCTAGCTCAGACCTGATACTCTATCACAAATACTGGTGTAACACTAGTAGTGGTCTAGCTCAGACCTGATACTCTATCACAAATACTGGTGTAACACTAGTAGTGGTCTAGCTCAGACCTAATACTCTATCTCAAATACTGGTGTAACACTAGTGGTGGTCTAGCTCAGACCTAATACTCTATACTGGTGTAACACTAGTAGTGGTCTAGCTCAGACCTAATACTCTATACTGGTGTAACACTAGTAGTGGTCTAGCTCAGACCTAATACTCTATCAAAAATACTGGTGTAACACTAGTAGTGGTCTAGCTCAGACCTAATACTCTATCTCAAATACTGGTGGTCTAGCTCAGACCTGATACTCTATACTGGTGTAACACTAGTAGTGGTCTAGCTCAGACCTAATACTCTATACTGGTGTAACACTAGTAGTGGTCTAGCTCAGACCTAATACTCTATACTGGTGTAACACTAGTGGTGGTCTAGCTCAGACCTAATACTCTATACTGGTGTAACACTAGTAGTGGTCTAGCTCAGACCTAATACTCTATACTGGTGTAACACTAGTAGTGGTCTAGCTCAGACCTAATACTCTATCACAAATACTGGTGTAACACTAGTAGTGGTCTAGCTCAGACCTAATACTCTATCTCAAATACTGGTGGTCTAGCTCAGACCTGATACTCTATCACAAATACTGGTGTAACACTAGTAGTGGTCTAGCTCAGACCTGATACTCTATCACAAATACTGGTGGTCTAGCTCAGACCTAATACTCTATCACAAATACTGGTGGTCTAGCTCAGACCTAATACTCTATCACAAATACTGGTGGTCTAGCTCAGACCTAATACTCTATCACAAATACTGGTGGTCTAGCTCAGACCTAATACTCTATCACAAATACTGGTGGTCTAGCTCAGACCTAATACTCTATCTGAAATACTGGTGGTCTAGCTCAGACCTAATACTCTATCACAAATACTGGTGGTCTAGCTCAGACCTAATACTCTATCACAAATACTGGTGGTCTCGCTCAGACCTAATACTCTATCACAAATACTGGTGGTCTAGCTCAGACCTAATACTCTATCACAAATACTGGTGGTCTAGCTCAGACCTAATACTCTATCACAAATACTGGTGGTCTCGCTCAGACCTAATACTCTATACTGGTGTAACACTAGTAGTGGTCTAGCTCAGACCTAATACTCTATCTCAAATACTGGTGGTCTAGCTCAGACCTGATACTCTATCTCAAATACTGGTGTAACACTAGTGGTGGTCTAGCTCAGACCTAATACTCTATCTCAAATACTGGTGTAACACTAGTAGTGGTCTAACTCAGACCTGATACTCTATCTCAAATACTGGTATAACACTAGTAGTGGTCTAACTCAGACCTAATACTCTATCTCAAATACTGGTATAACACTAGTAGTGGTCTAGCTCAGACCTAATACTCTATCACAAATACTGGTGGTCTAGCTCAGACCTAATACTCTATCACAAATACTGGTGTAACACTAGTAGTGGTCTAGCTCAGACCTAATACTCTATCACAAATACTGGTGTAACACTAGGGGTGGTCTAGCTCAGACCTAATACTCTATCACAAATACTGGTGTAACACTAGTAGTGGTCTAGCTCAGACCTAATACTCTATCACAAATACTGGTGTAACACTAGTAGTGGTCTAGCTCAGACCTAATACTCTATCTCAAATACTGGTGGTCTAGCTCAGACCTAATACTCTATCACAAATACTGGTGTAACACTAGTAGTGGTCTAGCTCAGACCTGATACTCTATCACAAATACTGGTGTAACACTAGTAGTGGTCTAGCTCAGACCTAATACTCTATCTCAAATACTGGTGTAACACTAGTGGTGGTCTAGCTCAGACCTAATACTCTATACTGGTGTAACACTAGTAGTGGTCTAGCTCAGACCTAATACTCTATCAAAAATACTGGTGTAACACTAGTAGTGGTCTAGCTCAGACCTAATACTCTATCTCAAATACTGGTGGTCTAGCTCAGACCTGATACTCTATCACAAATACTGGTGTAACACTAATAGTGGTCTAGCTCAGACCTGATACTCTATCACAAATACTGGTGGTCTAGCTCAGACCTAATACTCTATCACAAATACTGGTGGTCTAGCTCAGACCTAATACTCTATCACAAATACTGGTGTAACACTAGGGGTGGTCTAGCTCAGACCTAATACTCTATCACAAATACTGGTGGTCTAGCTCAGACCTAATACTCTATCACAAATACTGGTGGTCTAGCTCAGACCTAATACTCTATCACAAATACTGGTGGTCTAGCTCAGACCGAATACTCTATCACAAATACTGGTGGTCTAGCTCAGACCTAATACTCTATCACAAATACTGGTGGTCTAGCTCAGACCGAATACTCTATCACAAATACTGGTGGTCTAGCTCAGACCTAATACTCTATCACAAATACTGGTGGTCTAGCTCAGACCTAATACTCTATCACAAATACTGGTGGTCTAGCTCAGACCTAATACTCTATCTGAAATACTGGTGGTCTAGCTCAGACCTAATACTCTATCTCAAATACTGGTATAACACTAGGGGTGGTCCAGCTCAGACCTAATACTCTATCACAAATGCTGGGTAACACTAAGTAGTGGTCTAGCTCAGACCTAATACTCTATCTCAAATACTGGTGTAAAACTAGTTGTGGTCTAACTCAGACCTGATACTCTATCTCAAATACTGGTGTAACACTAGTGGTGGTCTCGCTCAGACCTAATACTCTATACTGGTGTAACACAAATACTGGTGGTCTAGCTCAGACCTAATACTCTATCTCAAATACTGGTGTAACGCTAGGGGTGGTCTCGCTCAGACCTAATACTCTATCACAAATACTGGTGTAACACTAGGGGTGGTCTAGCTCAGACCTAATACTCTATCACAAATACTGGTGGTCTAGCTCAGACCTAATACTCTATCACAAATACTGGTGGTCTAGCTCAGACCTAATACTCTATCACAAATACTGGTGGTCTAGCTCAGACCTAATACTCTATCACAAATACTGGTGGTCTAGCTCAGACCTAATACTCTATCACAAATACTGGTGTAACACTAGTAGTGGTCTAGCTCAGACCTAATACTCTATCACAAATACTGGTGTAACACTAGGGGTGGTCTAGCTCAGACCTAATACTCTATCACAAATACTGGTGTAACACTAGTAGTGGTCTAGCTCAGACCTAATACTCTATCAAAAATACCGGTGTAACACTAGTAGTGGTCTAGCTCAGACCTAATACTCTATCTCAAATACTGGTGGTCTAGCTCAGACCTGATACTCTATCACAAATACTGGTGTAACACTAGTAGTGGTCTAGCTCAGACCTGATACTCTATCACAAATACTGGTGTAACACTAGTAGTGGTCTAGCTCAGACCTAATACTCTATCTCAAATACTGGTGTAACACTAGTGGTGGTCTCGCTCAGACCTAATACTCTATACTGGTGTAACACTAGTAGTGGTCTAGCTCAGACCTAATACTCTATCAAAAATACTGGTGTAACACTAGTAGTGGTCTAACTCAGACCTAATACTCTATCACAAATACTGGTGTAACACTAGTAGTGGTCTAGCTCAGACCTAATACTCTATCTCAAATACTGGTGGTCTAACTCAGACCTAATACTCTATCTCAAATACTGGTGTAACACTAGTAGTGGTCTAGCTCAGACCTAATACTCTATCTCAAATACTGGTGTAACACTAGGGGTGGTCTAGCTCAGACCTAATACTCTATCTCAAATACTGGTGGTCTAACTCAGACCTAATACTCTATCTCAAATACTGGTGTAACACTAGTAGTGGTCTAGCTCAGACCTAATACTCTATCTCAAATACTGGTGTAACACTAGGGGTGGTCTAGCTCAGACCTAATACTCTATCACAAATACTGGTGTAACACTAGTGGTGGTCTACCTCAGACCTAATACTCTATACTGGTGTAATACTGGCAGTGTCCTCAGACTCATTAATATTACTAGATATATAGTCAGACTCTAGCAAAACTATATATATTTTGACTAAGGTAAATTTAGACATACATGTATATTCCGACTAAATTAAATTAGTCATATATTCTGACTAAGCTAAAATCAGACTTATATTCAGACTAAGCTAAAATCATACTTATATTCTGACAAAGCAGAGGGCCTTCCTGTCTGACACCAAGTAAAACAGACCCTACCTATCGTAGTCGATCATTTTAATGACCAGGTACACATCGTCGACATTTTCCTGTGGTACATCAAACACCATAGCCTCGTTGTAGACAGGGTTCAGTGTGTTTCTCTTCACAGAGGTCTTCCTCTTCTTTATCCTCTTCCCCTGACACATCAGGGAAACCTTCACGTACGGATCTGTAAAAATATTAAAGGTCACGTCAGGGAAACCTTCACGTACGGATCTGTAAAAATAAGGGTCATGTCAGGGAAACCTTCACGTACGGATCTGTAAAAATAATGGTCATGTCAGGGAAACCTTTAGTACGGATCTGTAAAAATAAGGGTCACGTCAGGGAAACCTTCACGTACGGATCTGTAAAAATAAGGGTCACGTCAGGGAAACCTTCATGTACGGATCTGTAAAAATAAGGGTCAGGTCAGAGAAACCTTCACGTACGGATCTGTAAAAATAATGGTCATGTCAGGGAAACCTTCACGTACGGATCTGTAAAAATAAGGGTCACGTCAGGGAAACCTTCATGTACGGATCTGTAAAAATAAGGGTCAGGTCAGAGAAACCTTCACGTACGGATCTGTAAACATAAAGGTCACGTCAGGGAAACCTTCACGTTCGGATCTGTAAAAATAAGGTCACGTCAGGGAAACCTTCACGTACGGATCTGTAAAAATAAAGGTCACGTCAGGGAAACCTTCACGTACGGATCTGTAAAAATAAGGGTCAGGTCAGAGAAACCTTCACGTACGGATCTGTAAACATAAAGGTCACGTCAGGGAACCTTCACGTTCGGATCTGTAAAAATAAAGGTCACGTCAGGGAAACCTTCACGTACGGATCTGTAAAAATAAAGGTCACGTCAGGGAAACCTTCACGTACGGATCTGTAAAAATAAAGGTCACGTCAGGGAAACCTTCATGTACGGATCTGTAAAAATAAGGGTCACATCCGGGAAACCTTCACGTACGGATCTGTAAAAATAAGGGTCACATCCGGGAAACCTTCACGTACGGATCTGTAAAAATAAGGGTCACGTCAGGGAAACCTTCACGTACGGATCTGTAAAAATAAGGGTCAGGTCAAAGAAACCTTCACGTACGGATCTGTAAAAATAAAGGTCACGTCAGGGAAACCTTCACGTACGGATCTGTAAAAATAAGGGTCAGGTCAGAGAAACGGTCACGTCAGGGAAACCTTCACGTACGGATCTGTGAAAATAAAGGTCAGGTCAGGGAAACCTTCACATAAGGATCTGTAAAAATAATGGTCACGTCAGGGAAACCTTCACGTACGGATCTGTAAAAATAACGGTCAGGTCAGAGAAACCTTCACGTACGGATCTGTAAAAATAAGGGTCACTTCAGGGAAACCTTCACGTACGGATCTGTAAAAATAAGGGTCACGTCAGGGAAACCTTTAGTACGGATCTGAAAAATAAGGGTCACGTCAGGGAAACCTTCATGTACGGATCTGTAAAAATAAGGGTCACGTCAGGGACACTTTCAACAATATACTTCCATGAGATGAAAAAACTGACATGGATTTGTGTAACAAAATACATGATATTTGAAAGTGTAACAACAAGAATAAAACAAAATACTCTTTAAGAAGCCATATATTGTACATAAATGGTAACCATGCAATCCTTCCTAGAATAAATTTCATAGAGATTAGTTTAAAACAAGGATATAAAATATAGAAGATCTCTGGAAAAGATTATAATACTGAAATAAACAAAGGCAATAACTTCTGTAAAAATTGTCAACTCAAAATGTTGGTCAGGGAAACACAACTATGTCTCATGAAGATCTGTCGAAAATTGTAGGAGATCTCTGGACACAACATTACAAATATATAGCAAACGTTCATGGATCTATTAAACCCATTTTTCAGAAGAAGCATTTTTACCAGAAAAGAACATAGTTGATTTAGAATGAATTAAAATGGAATACTACAGCCATTTCAAGATCAACAAGTGGCAGATGACTCCAAATGTTGGTTGTTGAATACTACTTATAATACAAAGCTACTTGGGCAGTGTTATCATTGGCAAATACAATATGCTACAAAGTAATTATAATGAAATTTTAACTCAGTATGCAGTGTCCAAGTTACCTGATGAACCTGTGATGTCCATTGCTTTTAGGTTACGGGCCTTGACCACGGTCAGCGTCAGTCTTCCAGCCGTGGGCAGGTAACAGAGTGATAACATCAACTCTCCGAAGTCAAACTTCTCCTGTTAAATATATAGAATAAAACAGTTATGGGGAGACAACTCTAAAGTCAAACTTCTGTTAAATATATAGAATGAAACAGTTATGGAGAGACAATGCTAACGTCAAATTTCTCCTGTTAAATAGAATGAAACAGTTATGGGGAGACAACTCTAACGTCAAATTTCTCCTGTTAAATAGAATGAAACAGTTATGGGGAGACAACTCTAAAGTCAAATTTCTCCTGATAAATAGAATGAAACAGTTATGGGGAGACAACTCTAAAGTCAAACTTCTGTTAAATATATAGAATGAAACAGTTATGGGGAGACAATTCTAAAGTCAAATTTCCCCTGTAAAATATATAGAATGAAACAGTTATGGGGAGACAACTCTAAAGTCAAATTTCTCCTGTTAAATATATAGAATGAAACAGTTATGGGGAGACAATTCTAAAGTCAAATTTCTCCTGATAAATAGAATGAAACAGTTATGGGGAGACAACTCTAAAGTCAAACTTCTGTTAAATATATAGAATGAAACAGTTATGGGGAGACAATTCTAAAGTCAAATTTCCCCTGTAAAATATATAGGACAAAACTAACATGAGGAGATAACTCTGAAGTCAAACTTCTTCTGTTAAATATTTAGGACAAAACTATCATAGGAAGACAACTTTAAAGTCAAACTTCTGAAATGTTTAGGACAAAACCATTATGAGGAGACAACTCTAACTCTAATGTCAAACTTCTCCTGTTAAATGTATAGAACAAAAACATTATGGGGAGACAACTCTAATGTCGAACTTCTCTAGCAATGTTCAGAACAAAACCATAATGGGGAGACAACTCTAATGTCGAACTTCTCCAGCAATGTTCAGAACAAAACCATAATGGGGAGACAACTCTAATGTCAAACTTCTCCAGCAATGTTCAGACCAAAACCATTATTGGGAGACAACTCTGAATGAAGCCAAACTTCTCCAATAATGCTCAGAACAAAACTGTTATTGAGTGAATTAGACTCTAAACTCGAACATCTCCTGTAATGTATAGAACAAAACTGTTAGGGGGAGACAACTCTTACACTTAATATATCATATTGGGTAAAGAGTCATCACACAAACAATTTTTCTGTTCAATTTACATAATGACACTCCTATGGTTTCCATAATGTATTGCCTATTCCACATTCTAACCATATAAAACGGTGAAATAATTAAAAGGCAACGATTTTATCAATATTGATACATTCTCTATGAACCTTGTAATCGTGATGCTGTAAAATTATCATCAGAATGAAATCAATATGGCCATTTAATAAAACATTTTGAATAGAGAATATCAGTGTAACTCATAGATAACCCTCTATCAATACAAACATGCATAAAGAATCATTGTGTTAAAAACCTGTCTTTGTTTGAATGATGAATATTCATAAATAACAATGATTTAATGATGTCACTATGTTGTATTGTTGAAAGTGTGTGACATCCTGATTGGTCAATAAAGCACGAGGAAGCTTGATAAATATTTCATTTCTCGGTCAAGGCAATCAAATAAAGCATATGAGTGTTGAACAGTAAAAACATGTATGATATCCCAAGGGGATCTCAGAACAAACCATCATGTGATTTTTATTGGCTTTATACGAGTTTAAACTTTTCTGTACCTTTCTCGTGATTACCTTTACATTTTTTGTGATTAGCTTTTTCGTAATCAGCTTCTTCATTGATAAAAGATGTTTAAAAAAAAAAAAAATTCTGATCAGTCCTAAAATTGATCAAGCATGCTATGCATTGCTAAGCAATACATGTCCCCTACTGGCCCTGATAGTGACCTTGACCTTGACCCAAAAACCCTGAAACTCGAACTTGATCTGTAGCTTTTCATACTGACGTTTTAACATACCAACATTTCTTGAAGCATAGTTCAGAAAAGACAGACGGACGGACAGACGAATTGGACAGACGGACAGATGGTGAGGAAACCTACGTCCCTAGGGTTTCACTGGTTGTGAACTTACAAACACCACTTTTAAGGGACATGACTTCTTAGTATTTAACCCTGGTGAAACCTAGCCACAAGATATCCCTCAGTTAGAGAATCATCGCTTTAGCTTGATCGGAAGAGCATTATATCAGACTAGCACCAGCTGTCCTGGGTTTGCTCCCTAGTGAAATCATTATATATATCTTCCTAAAGTTTGCAGTTTTAATGTGACCAAGTGGGGTGTCCTGCTGGGTGTCTTCAGCAGTATGCTTCAGTGAGGTAGCACTATAAATCGGCAAAAGTTCCAGACTATCACAAGACGACTCAACACGAACATTACCGCAGCCTCCCAAAACACGCATATGCACTCACCACATGCATGCATATCGCACAAATAGGAGGCCGTCCTTAAATGACCTTAGCTGTTTATAGGATGTTAAACAAATGAAACAAACAAACAAACACAATTGTTGAAAAATTAAACATGAAAACATTGAAAATATTCCAAAACTAAGATTTCAAACATTTTGGAGTTTTTAAGTTTACATGTTCATATAATCTCTGCCTGGTAATCAGTCAAAAACTTGATTTAGAATTTCAAAAAATATGATCAAAGAAATTATCTCATTTATATTTGCCCTCTTATGAGGCAGGGCACCGTGCCAACTAATTCAAACTGCTGTCGAGCAAGCATTAAAACAACATTTTAAAGAAAAACTGAATTTGGAGTGAGGACATTTAAAAACATCCTTCGGTCAATAATGAGAGACTCTTTTAGAATAAAACATGGCGGAGACATTATTTGCAGCTTTTAGAGCTATTTGAAGTCAGAATGATTAACTGCAGTAATTTATCTGCTAATTTCGTCACAGCAAGAATGTTCACGTCAATTATCTGGTATTCAAACATCCTAAAACTGACCACTTCTACAGCGAGACAACGATTAAACTGGACGCCTTCCGTGTTGTCAAATGGATTTGTTGATCGACACAAAGATGACTGGCAGAGCTGTGTAGCAATGACTGCTTTTATCGCTTCAGTTTATATGGCACACTATTTTCTATTTTAGATATTCCACAAACTATCCATCACCAAAGTAATTCATTTCAACACAACACCCCTGCACAATCTTTCAGAGAAATAAGGGGTTTAATTTTGTCATAAAGCACGTTCTAAAAAACAGACAGATAGATATTCATTTTAATAAAATTGACCAGGTCAATATATTGGCGGCCGATGACACAAACCATAGCACTACTGCATCTTTCACCATGACGACCAGGATTCAATGCCCTCGGATCTGATGAAGAAGGGTCACGCACGTTAACGAATGACACTATTTGGCACTGGACTGGATGTAGCCCTACTATGTAACCCTACTATCAAGTGCATTATGGCTAGACGTGATATGGAGGGAGAACTTTTTCGAAATTACGTGAGATTTTTTGTCTTGTGTACGTGTACCTTGTAGGTCTCCTGAGAGAGGTCTCCTCCATCAGAGGACATACAAGTTGGCAAAACATGGAAGTTATGGGGTCGACCAGTCCATGAACCTGGTCCATGAAATTTTGAGTGGCAATGGTTGGTACCTTTACCCTTCAAAATATCTATTTGTTATGGTCCTATGTTATCATTTCAGGTAATATGATCAGGTAAAAATGGTAATTAAGGTGAAAATTATAAAAATATTGAAGTACAATGACCCTGTGTTTGTTTTTACTTTATTGAATATAGTTTGGACACTTATCAACAACCAACAAACAAATAATATGGTATTGAACTTTTACACTAGAGAAGGGGGCTTATTAGAGGATAAATACGGTTCTGAAATTTTACTCTAGAGAAGGGGCTTATTTGAGGATAAATATGGTACTAAACTTTTACACTAGAGGAGGGGCTTATTTGAGGTTCAATATGGTACTGAACTTTTAATTTAGAGGATGGGGATTATTTGAGGATAAATATGGTACTAAACTTTAAGAATAGAAGAGGGGGCTTGCTTGAGGATAAATATGGTACTGAACTTTTAAAGAAGGGAGTGGACTTATTTGAGGATAAATACGGTACTAAACTCTTACATTAGAGGAGGGGCTTATTTGAGGATAATTATGGTACTAAGCTTTTTCATTAGAGAAGGGGCTTGTTTGAGGATAAATATGGTATTTAACTTTTACTTTAGCGGATTTAAACAATACCCCATTCCCTAAACAACCTAAAGGGAAAAAAATATAGCAGCTCACTACCTCTGTGATTACTGGAGAATAGGAAAACTATTCACCAGCACAGTTGAAATTTGCACCAAACAGCCTCAAATGGTAATTTGCTTTGTTGGAAAATTAGTCTAATCTTTCACACATCTTTCTGTTTTCAATTCAATTCTAAAGTTGAATTCCTCTGATTGGCCTTGAAATCAATGAGTCATGGCTAAATTACGATTTGAAACAAAGGAATTTTATAAAGTGTTTGTTCTGTTTGCTGTTGAAATGTAACGATATTACAGATAATCAGGGGTCTGGTAGTTTTTTGTATGATGCTGTAGAAGTAGAACTCATTGTATCCTACAGGCGATAGGTCATCGATGATTAGGTGTGAAATGTCAATATTTACTTGTAGTGATACCACTGATGAAAATCAACATCGAATATTGTTAGAATTAGCGATTTATAGATTGCTGTGTACCAGGTAGAGTTAGGGAATGATAGATCTCAGGTAGAGTTAGGGAATTATAGATCTCAGGTAGAGTGAGGGAATTATTGATCTCAGGTAGAGTGAGGGAATGATTGATCTCGGGTAGAGTTAGGGAATTATAGATCTCGGGTAG
Organism: Pecten maximus; assembly: GCF_902652985.1. Lineage (NCBI taxonomy): Eukaryota > Metazoa > Mollusca > Bivalvia > Pectinida > Pectinidae > Pecten > Pecten maximus. The sequence continues at coordinate 6,926,203 of NC_047019.1, read as the reverse complement.
AGTTAGGGAGTTCAATAGATCTCAGGTAAAGTAAGGGAATTATAGATCTCAGGTAGAGTTAGGTGATGACAGATCTCAGGTAGAGTTAGGGAATTATAGATCTCAGGTAGAGTTAGTGAATTATAGATCTCAGGTAGAGTTAGGGAATTATAGATCTCAGGTAGAGTTAGTGAATTATAGATCTCAGGTAGAGTTAATGAATTATAGATCTCAGGTAGAGTTAGTGAATTATAGATCTCAGGTAGAGTTAGGGAATTATAGATCTAAGGTAGAGTTAGTGAATTATAGATCTCAGGTAGGGTTAGGGAGTTATAGATCTCAGGTAGAGTTAGGGAGTTATAGATCTCAGGTCAAGTAAGGGAATTATAGATCTCAGGTAGAGTTAGGGAATTATAGATCTCAGGTAGAGTTAGGGAATTATAGATCTCAGGTAGAGTTAGGGAATTATAGATCTCAGGTAGAGTTAGGGAATGACAGATCTCAGGTAGAGTTAGGGAATGATAGATCTCGGGTAGAGTTAGGGAATTATAGATCTCAGGTAGAGTTAGGGAATTATAGATCTCAGGTAGAGTTAGGGAATTATAGATCTCAGGTAGAGTTAGGGGATGACAGATCTCAGGTAGAGTTAGGGAATTATAGATCTCAGGTAGAGTTAAGGAATGACAGATCTCAGGTAGAGTAAGGGAATTATAGATCACAGGTAGAGTTAGTGAATTATAGATTTCAGGTAGAGTTAGAGAATGATAGATCTCAGGTAGAGTTAGGGAATTATAGATCTCAGGTAGAGTTAGGGAGTTATAGATCTCAGGTAGAGTTAGGGAATTATAGATCTCAGGTAGGGTAAGGGAATTATAGATCTCAGGTAGAGTTAGGGAGTTATAGATCTCAGGTAGAGTTAGGGAGTTATAGATCTCAGGTAGAGTTAGGGAATTATAGATCTCAGGTAGAGTTAGGGAATTATAGATCTCAGGTAGAGTTAGGGAATGATAGATCTCAGGTAGGGTTAGGGAATTATAGATCTCAGGTAGAGTTAGGGAATGATAGATCTCAGGTAGGGTTAGGGAATTATAGATCTCAGGTAGAGTTAGGGAATTATAGATCTCAGGTAGAGTTAGGGAATGATAGATCTCAGGTAGAGTTAGGGAATTATAGATCTCAGGTAGAGTTAGGGAATTATAGATCTCAGGTAGAGTTAGGGGATTATAGATCTCAGGTAGAGTTAGGGAATTATAGATCTCAGGTAGAGTTAGGGAGTTATAGATCTCAGATAGAGTAAGGGAATTATAGATCTCAGGTAGAGTTAGGGAATTATAGATCTCAGGTAGAGTTAGGGAATTATAGATCTCAGATAGAGTAAGGGAATTATAGATCTCGGGTAGAGTTAGGGAATTATAGATCTCAGGTAGAGTTAGGGAATTATAGATCTCAGGTAGAGTTAGGGAATTATAGATCTCAGGTAGAGTTAGGGAATGATAGATCTCAGGTAGAGTTAGAGAATTATAGATCTCAGGTAGAGTTAGGGAATGATAGATCTCAGGTAGAGTTAGGGAATGACAGATCTCAGGTAGAGTTAGGGAATTATAGATCTCGGGTAGAGTAAGGGGATTATAGATCTCAGGTAGAGTTAGTGAATTATAGATCTCAGGTAGAGTAAGGGAATTATAGATCTCAGGTAGAGCTAGGGAATTATAGATCTCAGGTAGAGTTAGGGAATTATAGATCTCAGGTAGGGTTAGGGAATTATAGATCTCAGGTAGAGTAAGGGAATTATAGATCTCAGGTAGAGTTAGGGAATGACAGATCTCAGGTAGAGTTAGGGAATTATAGATCTCAGGTAGAGTTAGGGAATTATAGATCTCAGGTGTAGAGTTAGAGAATTATAGATCTCAGGTAGAGTGAGGGAATTATAGATCTCGGGTAGAGTTAGGGAATTATAGATCTCAGGTAGAGTTAGGGAATTATAGATCTCGGGTAGAGTTAGGGAATTATAGATCTCAGGTAGAGTTAGGGAATTATAGATCTCAGGTAGAGTTAGGGAATTATAGATCTCAGGTAGAGTTAGGGAATTATAGATCTCAGGTAGAGTTAGGGAATTATAGATCTCAGGTAGAGTTAGGGAATGACAGATCTCAGGTAGAGTTAGAGAATTATAGATCTCAGGTAGAGTTAGGGAATGACAGATCTCAGGTAGAGTTAGGGAATGATAGATCTCAGGTAGAGTTAGGGAATGATAGATCTCAGGTAGAGTTAGGGAATTATAGATCTCGGGTAGAGTGAGGGAATTATAGATCTCGGGTAGAGTGAGGGAATTATAGATCTCAGGTAGAGTTAGGGAATTATCGATCTCAGGTAGAGTTAGTGAATTATAGATCTCGGGTAGAGTGAGGGAATTATAGATCTCAGGTAGAGTTAGGGAATTATAGATCTCAGGTAGAGTGAGGGAATTATAGATCTCGGGTAGAGTTAGGGAATTATAGATCTCAGGGTAGAGTTAGGGAATTATAGATCTCAGGTAGAGTTAGGGAATTATAGATCTCAGGTAGAGTTAGGGAATTATAGATCTCAGGTAGAGTTAAGGAATTATAGATCTCAGGTAGAGTTAGAGAATTATAGATCTCGGGTAGAGTGAGGGAATTATAGATCTCAGGTAGAGTTAGGGAATGATAGATCTCAGGTAGAGTTAGGGAATTATAGATCTCAGGTAGAGTTAGAGAATTATAGATCTCAGGGTAGAGTTAGGGAATTATAGATCTCAGGTAGAGTTAGGGGATTATAGATCTCAGGTAGGGTTAGGGTCAATTATAGATCTCGGGTAGAGTTAGGGAATTATAGATCTCAGGTAGAGTTAGGGAATGACAGATCTCAGGTAGAGTTAGGGAATGATAGATCTCAGGTAGAGTTAAGGAATTATAGATCTCAGGTAGAGTTAGGGAATTATAGATCTCGGGTAGAGTTAGGGGATTATAGATATCAGGTAGAGTTAGTGAATTATAGATCTCGGGTAGAGTTAGGGGATTATAGATATCAGGTAGAGTTAGAGAATTATAGATCTCTGTGTACCAGTTAGAGTTAGTGAATTATAGATCTCAGGTAGAGTTAGTGAATTATAGATCTCGGGTAGAGTTAGGGGATTATAGATCTCAGGTAGAGTTAGTGAATTATAGATCTCAGGTAGAGTTAAAGAATTATAGATCTTAGGTAGAGTTAGGGAATTATAGAACTCAGGTAGAGTTAGGGAATTATAGATCTCAGGTCGAGTTAGAGAATTATAGATCTCAGGTAGAGTTAGGGAATTATAGATCTCAGGTAGAGTTAGGGAATTATAGATCTCAGGTAGAGTTAGGGAATTATAGATCTCAGGTAGAGTTAGGGAATGATAGATCTTTAGCTTCTTACTGACACTACATGATCTATTTCAATTTTGAAAATATCAAAATTCTTCCAATTTCATGAAATGTACAAAATATTACCTCCATATCACCAATAAAAATCAGCTTAATATATTATTTCTATGTGGCTTACTTTAAATAATAACACATTTTCAATTAGTGATAAACCTAAGCTTTTATCAGAATTATTCAAATCACATTCCTTTAAAGAGGCTTGCCCGCAGAGAGATCAGAAAAATTGGCTAATAGAAAAAGATTTTTTACACATGACAGATTGTTGGAATTGTTGAGTTTTTCATTTTATTTTCCTTATAAAATGCTGAAAAGTGATATTAAAACCTCATTTTTTAAATAGTATTTATTTAATCGCAACCCGCAATAAGTCCCCGCTATAAAGTGGAGTCTAATTTGATTGACACATCAAAGAAACAAGCACGTGCACAGTGCCGCACAGTGATAACTTCAAAGGCAGCGGCGATTTACAAAGAAGATTTGCCGTTATATTCCATACATTTCCCTCTCAGGTTGAGCTTTAAAACGTCTTTTAAATACATATTCTGTAATTGTTTTCAAGAAATAAAGTCGGAAAGCCTCTAATTTTGTCACATAGAAACGTGTACTGAAGTTTATTTAGTGATCGGAGATGTGCCGTTTACTGGTCCGTCTGCGGGTAAGCCTCTTTAATATTGCGTTTTGAAATAAAACCTCTAATGCATTTCCTGTAATTATAATGAATAATTGTAAAGAATAATTAATTTCCTGTAAAGTGATAATGAATAATTGTAAAGAATAATTAATTTCCTGTAAAGTGATAATGAATAATTGTAAAGAATAATTCATTTCCTGTAAAGTGATAATGAATAATTGTAAAGAATAATTCATTTCCTGTAAATTAAGTGATAATGAATAATGGTAAAAAATAATGCATTTCCAGTAAAGTGATATTGTATAATTGTAAAGAACAATTCGTTTCCTGTAAAGTGATAATGAATAATTGTAAAGAAGAGGTCCAAACTGTTGTAATTACATTCGGTTGCTGTGCCAAAAAACCCCCGCTGTATTGGAAGAGTAAACTACAACTGTCCAGGTCATATACAGATCAGGAAATGAGGCCCTATTCTCATACAACGTTTCGGCACGAGAATTACAGAGAGACAAGAAATAAATATGGCCATGTCAACAACGGCATAGTCGCATCGCTGCTGTGCTCATTTCCTGCGTACATTCTTATTATTCAGTAGATTGGAACTGCCATGAAGAGTTCTGTCACATATACATGTACATGAAAAAAATGTACCTTAACATATAACAAGGGATACCACTACCTCAAAACAAAGCTCTGATGACATTGCTCTGAGCTGTGGTTTTGAAATTTAATTACTACATTCATGCTTTAAAATTTCCTACGAGCTTGATTTAATTGTGAGTTCTACAGATTTAATTCTGTAATGAAATAAATAAAATACTACACGAGACTCGTCAACAGAAATCTTTTAAGCTCATTACAATGGCTGGCTTCATAACGAGATCATGATTCTGTGTGTTAAGATTGGCCTCCGAACAAAACTGTATAATTCTCATACAAGCATTGCTCTTGTCTTCACCATAAAACAATGAGGTCACCTTTAGGTATTAACAATGTACCATATTTTACCAGGTATAAGCAAAAGAGGGCGCCGAGGTAGGGGGCTTATCCCGGTTAAGACCCAGCTGGGACTATGTAAAAGGGAAAAAAAAATCAGCCATCTTGGTTTATAATATGGAAGCTTAAAGGATCGCCCATTCTATATCAATGATCTATGACTGAAATATTCTTAAGAATAATGTAATAAATTATTTATTCCATTCAAATTCACATAGGTAATATTGTTTTAACAATAGTTTTTTTTTTTACAGAATATGATCGTTTTCACAACATATTTTTCATTTTATTTTATCATTATTTTTTTTTCATTGTGGATTAGACATTCAAAAATAGGGGATCGGTTTATTCCCAAATATGGTCCTATATGCGGAGAAAACGTGAAAATAGGGGGCTGGGCTTATCCCCGAGCATTGACTAGCTTATAACCCGTAAACTACAGTAAAACCTTGCTTGATCTTTTTTCTTTTTCCTTTTCAAATTTTTATACTATATTTTACTGGGTGTGATTTCACCCCCTGTTATACGATTTCTCTGTCATCCCTCCCCGTCCCCAGGGTGTGATTTCATCCCCTATTATACGATTTCTCTGTAATCCCTCCCCCGTCCCCAGGGTGTGATTTCATCCCCTATTATACAATTTCTCTGTCATCCCTCCCCATCCCCAGGGCGTGATTTCATCCCCTATTATATGATTTCTCTGTAATCCCTCCCCCATCCCCAGGGCGTGATTTCATCCCCTATTATACGATTTCTCTGTCATCCCTCCCCATCCCCAGGGCGTGATTTCATCCCCTATTATATGATTTCTCTGTAATCCCTCCCCCATCCCCAGGGTGTGATTTCATCCCCTATTATATGATTTCTCTGTAACCCCTCCCCCGTCCCCAGGGCGTGATTTCATCCCCTATTATACGATTTCTCTGTCATCCCTCCCCATCCCCAGGGTGTGATTTCATCCTCTATTATATGATTTCTCTGTCATCCTTCCCCCATTCCAAGGGTGTGATTTCATCCCCTATTATATGATTTCTCTGTAATCCCTCCCCCGTCCCCAGGGTGTGATTTCATCCCCTATTATACAATTTCTCTGTCATCCCTCCCCGTCCCCAGGGTGTGATTTCATCCCCTATTATACAATTTCTCTGTAATCCCTCCCCCGTCCCCAGGGTGTGATTTCATCCCTTATTATACAATTTCTCTGTAATCCCTCCCCCGTCCCCAGGGTGTGATTTCATCCCCTATTATACGATTTCTCTGTAATCCCTCCCCCGTCCCCAGGGTGTGATTTCATCCCTTATTATACAATTTCTCTGTAATCCCTCCCCCGTCCCCAGGGTGTGATTTCATCCCTTATTATACGATTTCTCTGTCATCTCTCCCCCGTCCCCAGGGTGTGATTTCATCCTCTATTATACGATTTCTCTGTAATCCCTCCCCCGTCCCCAGGGTGTGATTTCATCCCCTATTATACAATTTCTCTGTCATCCCTCCCCCGTCCCCAGGGTGTGATTTCATCCCCTATTATATGATTTCTCTGTAATCCCTCCCCCGTCCCCAGGGTGTGATTTCATCCCCTATTATACAATTTCTCTGTAATCCCTCCCCCGTCCCCAGGGCGTGATTTCATCCCCTATTATACAATTTCTCTGTCATCTCTCCCCCGTCCCCAGGGCGTGATTTCATCCCCTATTATACAATTTCTCTGTCATCTCTCCCTCTCCTAGGGTATGATGTCTTTGTGAAATATGACTGATGTCTCTCTCTGGCAACAAAACATTAACGTCATGTTGATTCAATCACGTCACATCAACATGTTTAACATCCTATTAACAGCCAGGGTCGTTTAAGGATGTGCCAGGTTCTGGAGGTGGAGGAAAGCCGGAGTACCTGGAGAAAAACCAATGACCTTCCGTCAGTACCAGCTTGGCAACTGCCCCACGTGGGTTTGGAACTTGCAACCCAGAGGTGGAGGTTTAGTAATTAATAAAGTGTCATGACACTTTAACCACTCAGCCACTGCAGCCCCTACATGATTGGCAGATGGAAAATACAAATACAAGGATGTGAAAAAGACTCCATAACATTATACTCACCTGATTGGCTGAAAATATAATGTTGAAAAAGACTCCACAGCATTGCATGTGCACTCACCTGATTGGCTGAAAATATAATGTTGAAAAAGACTCCACAGCAAAGCACTCACCTGATTGGCTGAAAGTATATCTCGCACATAAAAGGTTTCCTTCAGCAAACTTCCCTCACTTAAAATATCCTTCACCACTACAGCACCAATCAGATCATGGCGAGAAAATCGGTCAAAATCATAAATATTAAACTGTAACGTTCTCGATGTTATTTCCTTATATGGAACTGAGAATGCGAAAGATTCATGGAACTCGGGGTTCAGAGTTTTACGGTGAACTTTTGTCTGACATTTGTGTTTCCTGTCTGGTAGTAAATATATTTTCACATATGGATCCGATGTTCCTGAAAAATCTTTTGCAGGGTAAATCTTCTGATCTGTGAATAAGGACCTTCAGTTCACCAAGGTCATGGTCGTATTTTAGACTGAAGAAGAGCTTGCCACAGAGCAAATGCTCACTTTTAATACTGTCGATGGAGACCTGTTTATACAACTCTGGCTTGATGGATCCGAGGTTTGGCTGTTCCTTGTGTTTTACACTTTGGACAGTAAATTCAATGTTGGACAAGTCCAATTTGTGGGAAAGTTGACGCTGGAATGACACATGCCTCTCGGAGACCGTAGGTAAAGTAGATTGACGTTGGGTGTGTTTAAAAATGATAGGTTTTGAGTGGCTGACGCCTCCATTTTCAGCCATTAACTGGTGAACTAGGTCGGGCGTACTTTGGCTGATCTTGAGATCGTTGGTGATGGTATTCGGGGAATTCTCACCGTCTGAAGACCCGTGCCAGTTAAGATGGCTCCGTTTCTGACGACAATAAAACCACACGAGGTACACCACTATCGCGAGAAAGATACCTGCTATGCCCGAGATCAACGCCACCAAGTACCGAGCGGGAAACCCACCTGTAACATATACACATAAAACGATGGTTATCATGTAATATTTACGGACCAAACGATAGTTTATACTATACATATAAATGTATCTGATGAATATAGAATTAAAAATTGCCCGTTGTTTATTTCAGTATTTGATGTATATCAATGTAAACCTAAACTTTATTTATTTTACATCAATTGTGATACAAGTTATACCAACTTTTTGGCTTGGATGGAAGCATGTGAGTGGCCTTACTCACAGTACTAGTCGCTTGCATAGAAAATGTGATTTAAATTTTTCTTTGATATGGCAGTGGTAGGTGTACTCTGTAAACCACTGCCATTTATCAAAAACATTTGAAAAACGCATACATAATAAAATCAACCAAGGAGATTTTTTGTAGAAAGAAAAAATGGGGAAAAAATAGAATTAAAGGGTTAACAAACCCATTGAAGGCATATTTAAGGAAAAAATTGGGGTATGTTTTAGGCATCTCTGAAAATTATTTTAGAAATTATGTGTGGAAAGTGAGCTAGTAAATTAAAATACAGATCAAATGATGTTAATCATGAAATGTTCATGAAGAGAGAGCAAACTGTCACATGACATTGTAACACATCACTGCCATGATCTTCATTTGATGGACCATGATAGCTTAATCAGTTACAGTCCGGCCACGTAACCTCAGGTGAAGATCCGAGGTATGTAGTTCAACGCTCCCTACATATACCCGTGTCGGTTTGTGTCTCAGGAAGCTGAGAATCAGGCCAGTCTGTGCTGTCTCGGCTCTGTCCTTGGGCAAGACACTTTAACCATATTCACTGGGAAAGCATGGTCAAGTGATGGTGTATATATGTTGTTTGGTGAGGTAGTCACCAACTACTACAATGAGACCCAACCTCAAAATGCTGTTTACAGGGCAATGAACCCAGCAAACAAACAAATATTTGAGTAGGGATTAGTAACGCCGGATTACCTGCAGCTGATGAACGATATCACCAATGTATGAAACAGGGCAGAGAAATATGTGAAGACACACGTGCCTTCTAATCATCTAATCAAAGCAGTAAAATGAAAGAAAGCGTGAATGAATTGGTGTCAGATGAAAGCGATAGATCATGGAAGTCATTTAAGAACAGCTAGGGTGCTATTGTGAGTAATTAATACACCAATGCTTAATTATTTTTCTCATTTACAAATGAAAAAAATTCTATCCGAAATAAACATCAATCTTATTTGACAGGGATAAAAAAACTGTATGTCAGCTCTCTTGAAGATTAGTCCCAACAGTGTTATGAAAATCCATCTAAATGTCTAGCATATTGGTTTACTATGGCTATCTGACCAATCCAAAAGTCTGGTATATTGACTTACTGTGACGAGCTGACGAATCCAAATGACCGACATGCTGGTGTACTGTGACTATCTGACCAATCAAAATTACCTACATATCGGTCAACTGTGACTTTCTGACCAACCCAAATGTCCGGCATATTGGCTAACTGTGACTATCTAACCAATCCAATCGATTGGCATATTTGTTATTTTGTTTAACTGTGACTATCTGACCAATCAAAGTGATCGACATATTGGCTTACTGTGACTTTCTGACCAATCCAAATGACCGACATATTGGCTTACTGTGACTTTCTGACCAATCCAAATGACCGACATATTGGCTTACTGTGACTATCTATCCAATCCAATCGATTGGCATATTTGTTATTTTGACTATCTGACCAATAGACCAGCATATTGGTTTACTGTGACTTACTGTGACTATCTGACCAATCAAAATGACCGGCATATTAGTTTACTATGACGATCTAACCATTTTTGATCTCCAAAACATATTTTTATAATATTCAGCCCAGTTTCTAATCTGGTGAAAGAAATCCACTGGTAACTTCCTTTTATTAGGCTTTGGGGTTGATATGACATTAAATGAACTCTTATTTTTTAAAGAAATATATATATCTACTCCACTGATTTTATTCTGATACTCATTGGTTACAAAAAATGTATATATTGGATGTGATGGAGTATTATTTTTTCAGAGTAAATATTTCATGAACATATACAACAGCAGATATATAACCATCGTAAGATTTTTTTAAAGTTCCGATGCGATTTGTTGAATCTAATTACAAAAGATTTCGGTATTCTCAAATATCACATCAATCTGAAATGCCAGTTGAATTTATGGCCATAAAGTTGCGTCTGTTCCCGACAGAAGGATCATATAACGCCGATCTCGTCTTGTTTGGCGGGTTAAAGGGGTGCAGTGGCATTAGGATCAGTCAGAAGCACTTTATCGACAGTATAGAGGATGTGTACAGTACTTTGAAACAGCATAACAGGTCTTCATCCAACAGGGACCGACATTCTCACTAATTCAAGGAGATACTTTTTAGCATTGCAGAAACTTCATGATGATGAAGTCATCAAAATCTCTGTCAGTCAGAACTCTTAATTCTGTTCATTTATGTATAAAAACTTCCACCATGCATGTCTCAATCGAGCAGTCGTAAAACCTGTAAATGTCTCCATTGGAATCACTAATTTGTTTCAATTGAATTCTCCACATGTACTATCATTTGCTCTGAAACATGCATCGCAGATCATTTCAATGAATTGCTGAATGTTCTATTATCTTAAATCATTCCAGACTTTGTCTAATAGTTCTTAGTTTAACAAGAATGCTGGGTATTGCTAAGCAATACATGTCCCCAACCATCCCCTGCTAAAAATAGTAACAGTGATCTTGACCTTGACCCAAAAACCCTGAAACCTCAACTTGATCTGAAGCTAACCATATTGAAGTTACATACTTCAACCAACATATCTTGAAGCATGGCTGATCGAGAAAAGTGCAGAATCCAAAAAGTGCAGAAACTGAGTGGAGAGAGACGGACAGACAGACAGACTGACAGATGAACAGATCGACAGGCAGACAGATGGGAGGAACCTATAATCCCCCCGATGTCACCTTTAGAGGACTAATAATCTAAAATGCATTATGGGTTGTTATTGCGGTACAAAGGGGAGCGATCGTTTTCCTATGGTCATCAGATTACGATAAATACAATACCCAGCTGAGCACACTGTGAGGTCAAGGATCCAGTATATCATGCATGTATTAATTAATCGTTCATCAAGATGTCTTAACACTGTCTATAGAGCCGATCAAACTTTACTGCATTCTAACGTCTTTCTACCTCTCTCAATCGAAGTGTAGGTGATACATCACTTAACCACACTCCAATGCACACATAATCCCCTTCCAATTCACAATAACAGGACCATGAAAGGGGTGTGTGTGTGAGCACAGTGAACTGTGATAACAAAAACTGTAAACAAGGGGAGATAATCAATAATTAGTCAATACAGTGAAAAGCATAAATCTGTGATTGATACATTCAAATTTTAGAAAAAAATGATAAATTCAAATTAGAAATTACAATCAATAAGTACCATGTAGGTTGATTAATGATGACATCAATACAGAAAAGATAAACTTAAATGACATGTTTAAAGTTAAAAAAATAACAAAATAGAATCAGAAATGATAATTTCTTGATTAAAAAAAATAATAATAATCCTGGAAAAGTTTATAATATTCAGGAGCCATTTCCTTATACTAAATTAAACACCATTTTTTAAAAAGATATTGATGGGCTTAATACTGGTGATCCTTAGTAATTGATAATTCCTTACGAATGAAAATCATTTCAATATCCCGTACCTTTGCCACATCTTAAAAATTAAACTGAAAATGTAGCGTTTTTTTTTCTGCCTCTCTCTCCATCTTCTGAACATGTTGTTTCCTGTATCTTATTCTTATTGTTCAACAGACACTTCTTGACCTTCTCAGACACTGCATGGATCCAAAAGTTTCATTCAATAGAAATATCTCAAACCCCTCGTTATATTTCATGTTGAAAAAGCACTCAAGCCAGAAATTCACTCCATATGAAAATATCTTGTGTCCATTAGGATGTGTAATGACAGACTGTGTTGTTTAGTATTGAGCCAAGATTCCCTGGTACTGAGATATGCTCATACAGGTAAATTTTACAGAAAACAAAAAAGAATAGGGTATGGGGACTGACAAGGTGAGATTTGTTCACTCATTCTTTTTTTTGTTCGAGGTGAGAAGCATGCTTGGTTTGTTTTTGTTTAACATCCTATTAACCGCCAAGGTCATTTAAGGACGTGCCAGGTTTTGGAGGTGGAGGAAAGCCAGAGTACCCGGAGAAAAACCACCGGCCTACGGTCAGTACCTGGCAACTGCCCCACATAGGTTTGAACTTGCAACCCTCAGGTGGAAGGCTAGTGATAAAGTGTCAGGACACCTTAACCACTTGGCCACCATGGCACCTCTAGAGTAGAAGGCAGTAAGTCAGTTATCGCATGATGTCTTCTTACTCGGGAATGTTATCATTACTTGAAGGCCATGCAATATCCTATACCCCGGTAATTATTTGTAACCACATTAAATGAAGGTCATACTTAATAGCATTATTAAAGTTCACTGTAGACAAATCTCATATGCACTCCTTTGACCTTGAGCCAAAAGTCACAGCGACCTACTGCACCGTATCTGTGGTTGATAAATAGGTAGCCAACATCAAGTCTTAACCTCCATGGTTAAAAGTTTGGCTCTGTGTAACAACAAATGTCTCTGCTCATTCCAAATGGAGTCCTAATTAGTAAGATGTGATGTATTACCATATTTGACCTCTAGTGAGATCACAATATTCTTACAAAAACACAAAAGCAGTATTCTTGATAAAACAGCTTACAGAGAAATATGAAATATGGGCTTAAATTTTTTTTTTTTAATTTCAATAACATACCTTTATGTAGCAAAAATAACAAAAGTCTTTCATTAAAAGACTGAAGATTATATTACAGATCACTGAGGGAATTATTTTTCATAAGTTTCAATAAGCACATCCATCCAGTTTTCCTGAAATAAGGCGGGGTTGTGTTTCTGAGGACACATGTACTTATTAAGCTGAATATGGTATCTTAGAAGGTCACTGTTACCTCCTTTGAGAAGTTTTTAAATGGACGAGATCCTCTTAATCGGATTTGTTGAACCAAAGTGATGAGATAAATGGTCCCTCAAGATGACAACTTCATACATAACACAATGATAGCAGGAAACCTTGTCCCAAAAGATACGTTCAGCCCACTGTCTTTACACGGAGGAGGTGTGGAGTGCTATCTACCCCACGTCTCATGGGGGACACACATCCGGTGTTTTGGTCCGACTCCCGGCCTGTTTGCCAACAAAAAGTGTCACAGTGTCCTTCAGCTAATTATGATTTCCGTATGTATACAAGCAATTATGTTAATGATGGTATATCTATATAAGTAATTCCCCAGAGATTGTTGTCAAGCAAAATATGTAAAATATGAAGATAGCATAACTAATATATAATGGAAATATCTCTCTGATAACAAACTAGCTATCTATTATTTCATTGGAACACCGATGGTCAGCACATGTAATTTCATTTCTTAGGTCAATCTATTCATCATAGCGCAAACACTTGGAGAAATCTCATTGCTCAGTCTAGAGCTTAAAGTGAGGCTCTATTTCTCATGTTACGGAGCTCTAGAGGGATAATGACCATTATTTACATGAATGTGCTAGGGGAGTGATTTTCTGAGGGAAAAAATAAGTTAAGGATGTAAGCAACCGAATACCCTTCCACACTACAGACCTATCAAGTGACTGCATTAACTGAAATTACTAAAAAAATTTAAGGACTCACGCTACCTTATCATTCTATATTAAGATATTAGACAAGTGACCGCAGTTTATTTCATAATGAAATGCTAAAAAAACCATTTTTTTCCAATGCAAATCTTGATTATCAAGAGTAAGCCAGAAAACATTAGTTCTTATCTCAAGTATAATGTGTACAAATCTCAGGTAAAATTTGTAAGGGATAAAGCTCTAACACAAATATCAGGTATAATTTGTAAGGGATAAAGCTCTAACACAAATATTAGGTATAATTTGCATGGGAGATAACTCTAACAAAAATATCCGATATAATTTGAAAGGGAGATAACTATAACAAATATCTCAGGTTTACTGTGTAAGGGAGATAATTCAAACACATATTATCTCAGGTATAATATGTAAGGGAGATAACTCTAACACAAATATCAGGTATACTATTTAAGGGCGATAACTCTAATACATATCTCAGCTATAATATGTAAGGGAGATAACTCTAACACAAATCTCAGGTATAATGTGTAAGGGAGATAACTCTAACACAAATCTCAGGTATAATGTGTAAGGGAGGTAACTCTAACACATATCAGTTATAATATGCAAGGCACTGATACATCCTTGGGTACAATGTCTACTGAAGTGTTATTGCCTTTAGTCTCAGTTTCAGCCTGGCACTGTGAACATAGTAGTAAATCTACAATGGCAGAGGTCAGCAACACGAATAGCTCCATCACTGTGGGAACGGGGAAGTGACAGAAATGATAGATAAGTTCTCACTACTTTTTCTTCCTGTAGGTCACATTGACCAATAGGGAACTATCTAACTGTGTGTAATACTGGTAAAGGTCACGAAAGGTCAATCACCAAGCAATATACACAATTGTTTACCAAGCTCTTCCCAACATTAGACTATCCAACAATTTTATTGATGAAGATGGCTTTGTCAAATGGGTTGAATAACAGGCAAGTGTATATTATGTTCTTTCTTCCTTTTTTGTGTGGATGGTTGCTATTACATGAAATGAATACAAAATAATGTGATAATTTTGTAAACATTTTGAAATAGAAAGAAATTTAAAATTTAATCAATTATTGATACAAAATAAAAGGGAAATAACTCCCACCTTAATCGAGAAACGCACAATACACTCACACCTCACAATACCCTAAAAATGCACTAACACAATACACTAAAAATACACTCAAAAATACATTATATACTTAAAATTAAGCTCAAAATACACTCACACAATACACTGACAGTATAACAATATTTATGACATGACTGTAGAATGGGTCGGTTATGTGATAATCCAATATCAAGTAGAAAATGAAATATCTAGGATGATAAAATCTCCCTAAAAAAAGATCTGGCAATCTGTTGCAGAAAATGACACCATACATTTTGTAATGTAACGGCCACATATAAACATGTGCTCTCTTTTATAGAGTATTTATATCTCTACTATGACCTTCGTTTGTCTAGCCCTCTCATAGCAATTGGCGTGGTAATATGACCTCTGTCATGACCTTTGTTTGTTTAGCCCTCTCTTCAGTATTGGCATGGTAATATGACCTCTCTCATGACCTTTGTTAGTCTAGTCCTTTCCTAAGTACTGTCATGGTAACATGACCTATGACATATGACTTTTATTTGTCTAGCCCTCTAATAAGAATTGTCATGGTAACATGACCTTCCTTTTTCAAGCCCTCTCCTCTGTATAGTCATGGTAACATGACCTCTGTCATATGACCTTTGTTTGTCTAACCCTCTCATAAGAATTTGCGTGGTAACATGACTTATGTCATATGACTTTCATTTGTCTAGCCGTCTCATAATTATTGGTTTGGTAACATGACCTATGTCATATGACTTTTATTTGTCCAGTTCTCTCATAAGAATAGGCATGGTAACATGACCTTCATTTGTCTAGCCCTCTCTTCTGTGTAGTCATGGTAACATGACCTTTGTCATATGACCTTCATTTGTCTAGTCCTCTCATAAGAATAGGCTGGTAACATGACCTCCGTTTGTCTAGTCATCTCATAAGAATTGGCTGGTTACATGAATATTGTCTGTATACGTGATTGCTTGGCTGATGCAATCCTTGAATGTGACGACAATTATGGGGGCCCTGAAACTTCTCTAGTCTGACAGCATTTCCTGATGGACATAAGAATGACCGATTGAGCAATAATCTGACTGGACATCAATTTCAGCACCGATAAAGGTGTCGTCTGCTCGCTGTGAGTGAGAAATTTTGTGTAGTCTGTATTTTCCTGGTGTTATATCTGGACAGCAGAAGAGCTATTCATTTATTTTACAACAATGGCGAAACAAGTTACGATAAACCAACTTAAATTAAGCAAGACTTGTTGGCCTAGATGGTAGCAGGCGAGGAGAATGCTGTAGTGATGGTGGTGGTCACCGACAGGTGGTGGTGGGACCATGCAATTAATTAATGGTTTGTCAGGTGGAAATCGAATCCTGACTGCTTACATGGGTGAAAGACGAGCGTTACCAATGTGCCAAGCTACCATCCAAGGCTCTCCTCCGTCAGATTACATCCAACAAAATACCACCTGTCATATCAAAGTAACATGGGCAGGGTTTGACAACGAAACTGATGCTAACCAAATGCATTCATGATATTTAGAAGATGTGGTCCAAGTAATAAAAAAAAGGAAATTTTGTGCTTACTGCTGCGTAATGAATGTTTTTTTTTTTTTTATTTATAACGAACTCATTAGGATTTGATGTATGCAAAAGTGTGACATGAGCTTTCAGGGCAAAATAGCTCTGTTTTAGAAAAAGAGTTGTTATTATTCATAGTTTCTGTGAAGCATCATTTGTATGACACACAGGGCGATTATGGCTATCCAACTGTATAATTTTCAGGTCCTAGACGCCTCATAGACAATCAAATGAAATTGGAGCCGATAGTTAACCATATCAGACAAGGGTAGTATGAAGAGAATTATACATTCAATTCTGTCAATAATTATTCAAATTAGAGATCTATACTGTCAATCTTAATATCTATCTGGATGTAATTCTGTCGTAAAGGATAAAAAAAGAATAGCAGGTCTATAGAGCATAATCCTTACAATACAATGTTGTCAATTCAGCCAAATAGAAATTCTAACAATACTGTTAATAGCAGCCCTAAAGATTATTTTCTTCATCAAAGTCATGAAGTACACAAATAAACTGTATTTTTCTAGGCCTAAACTAAAAAAAATTTTTTTTTTTTTTTTGCTGTATTTTAATATTTTGGTGACTTTCAATAATGTTATCTTGCCGTTCAAAGAAAGAAAATTACCACTTTTTTTTCAGGAATAAATCTTGTGAATATTTTAATTGTACTGTAATAGACTCAGCTTAGGTATATCCAGTACCATACTGTGACAAACCATTGCCTTTCCAAACCTGTGAAATAGGTATGTTACTTGAAAATATCAATTTTCAACTGGTGATAGTTATTGTAGATGAATCAGAAATCAATCTTACTCATGTATTTCTATCAATCTAGCTCCAATTTCATCAATAAGTTTTAATTAATTTTTCTACCAATATATGAAGCTCCAGTTTAATCAATTAATCTTAAATGAACTAGAAAATGTCTGTAAGACATGCATCGGGACAGGACAGGACAGAACAGGACGGTTATGCAATGGGACGGGATGCAATGGACGGGAAGGGACAGGACGGGACATGATGGGACGGGATGTGATGGGATGGGACAGACATGGGTCCCCCATTTCATGGCAGGGGCATAAAAACTTTGAAAATTTCCATAGGAAAGTGTTACAGGATTTAAGGAAGTTCCTTATAGCTGTGACTGTTTTCCCTTTAGATCCAATGATATGTCTCCTAAGGGATATTTTAGTTACCAAGTTGCCTTAAGTGAAGGAAAGATGATGAAAACAGTGCCTGGTAGGATACGAAAGGGAGTTAACTTTAACACAGATCTGGTCGGGTAGGAAAGGGAGTTAACCCTAAAACCAATGTGGAAGGGTGTTTAAGGGAGGTAACTCTGAAAACAGAACTGGAAGGGTGTGTACAGGCAAGGGAGATAATTAACTCTAAACCTGATCTGGTTGGGTGTGTAAGGGAGGTAACTCTGAAAACAGAACTGGAAGGGTGTGTACAGGCAAGGGAGATAATTAACTCTAAACCTGATCTGGTGGGTTGTGTAAGGGAGGTAACTCTGAAAACAGAACTGGCAGGGTGTGTACAGGCAAGGGAGATAATTATCTCTAAGACTGATCTGGCTGGGTGTGAAAGGGAGGTAACTCTTAAAGACCGATCTGGAATTGCATATAAGGGACGTAACTCTGAAAAAAACTGGTAGGGTGTGTACAGGCAAGGGAGTTAATTAAATCATAACTGATCTGGTAGGGTGTAGAAGGGAGGTAACTCTTAGAGACTGATCTGGCATGGCATAAAAGGGAGGTAACTCTAAACCTAATGTGGTAGGTTGTGTTAGAGAGGTAATCCTAAAACCAACCTTGTGGTCCTAATAAGGGAGTTAATTCAAAGATTGATCTGCAGGGTATTAAGGGAGGTATCCCTTAGAGGCCAATCTGGCATGGCATATAAGGGAGGTTACCCTAAAAACAATCTGACATGGTATGTAGGGGAGTTTACTGTAGGGAATTTCAATACCAAACTTACATCACTACAAAATATCATTTAAATTTGTATTGTCGGTAACTTTTAAAGGTACTTTATCATGACACGATACACAATAATAAACTGTAAGTGTACTTAATTTGATGCATTCAGATTTTAGCTCAAAACCAATTAAAACAGATGCTTAAGTACACTACCATTGATTGCCATAGAAACCAATGTAGATAAACTACAATTAGTGCAATCATTATTAATAGCGGAATTATTTCAGCAACAACAAAAAACTCGCTAAAATAGGATTACCGCTAAAATATGTACATTAACAGCACATTAAATAAACAATCACAAGAATATTAAGACTTCCAACCACATGAAACCTAACTAACCTTAAATCCATAAAAGTAACAGTGTAAAGACTGCTGTTATGCAATATGCATAAATTAAAGCTGTGAAACTTTTTGTGTTGCATAAAAAAAAAATCAAAAAAAAATTTCATATCATCAGATTCTGAATGTATACTTATAGCATTTTTTACCTTATACAACTTTTTGTTGTTTGCATATACAATATGATTAATATCTAAAATAAATACAAATATTCTTCATCACTTTCAAAATTAGTTAATTGCTTAAAAATTGAGTAAAAATGTCGATATTCATGCCGCGCACAAATCTCCCTTATTTTAGGCAAAACTCCCTTAAAATAATCATCAATCTCCCTTATTGGTCCCTCAAAAATATGGCATGTATGAAAGAGCTATGAGTTCATCAATAAGTGGTCTTTCCAATTTATATACATTGATATGTAATTATCATCTTTATTCTTAAAAAAACCCAAAAAAAACCTGGTTTGAACACAAACAAATAAGTAAATTCAACAAAATTGTATTCAAATCTACAAAAACTTCCCTCTGAATCAGATGAACAACTTTCTGCCCATAGCTTGCAAGTTCACTTCTGACCTTAAACTTTTTTTCACTATAACACATTTTCTCTGACCTTGACCTTTTGCTTTGTGACACATTAATGGGTTAATGTGACATCGTTTCAGAAAAGTATTTGAGACATTTAAACCTACCCTAAATAAATTTCATTAAATGTAAAATACTGAAATCACTAATTATGTTTTAACCTTAATTTGTACAATAGAAAATTGAAATCACTGATTATTGAGGAAAATTAACAGCTACATTTTTGTAGTATATATAATTTGATGTATGATGATAGAATTGAAACGAAAAATATACTTAATAGATAAAAAAGCTATATTTAATTATTTAAATGTTCAACTGCGGCAGAAACTTAACATTTAAGATAATTATCCCTTGAAAGTCTGTATCTACTTACTGATCTTGAATTAGTATCAATTTGAATGAGTTAATTACCTTAATCACAGAGAGAGAAGAAAATCCACTATATAGCTGTCAAACCAAGATTCTAAGCCTTTTCGGAGGAGACAAGAGAACAAAACTCACCCAATCAGACAGTCCTGCGTAATCCAGCCTATGCAATAGTAACCAAGTTTCGTTAGCTGCAGAGTGTCGTCTGCTCTAGCTTGACCACTGCCACTGGAAGGCTGCAGTCCTACCAGGAACAATTAACCTTTGTCTTTGTCAAATGAACTAAGAATAGATCATTCTTCTGAAGAAACAATTGCGCTACACCTGCGTCAAACCTCTTAACCATGTGTAATTGCAGCCCCTGGCTCGCAGGTTGACAGAGAATTGATCACTGCGTGTGAGGTTCAGTGTCAGCCATGACGCCCTATCTGCTAGTTGTACCTCCCACTTATACCAGGTTGGGTAATAAATATTTGCAATATTGGAAAGAAAATTGAAAAACTGTTGTTGCTTTTTTTTTTCTCTCTGTAACAAATGAGCTTGACATTCAAGCTATTTGCAATGTAGCGATAAACATATTTTTGAAAACTATAAAAAAGGTTTCCATTATTTGTATAAAATCTAACTATCTTTCTGAAACAGAGCCAAAATTGAATTATAAATTGCATTCAGAGGAAATAAAAGCAATCTTCAGTTGTACAAGAGATGTAGCTTTCAATCTGAAATTGATCAAGATCAGCTAATTTTTAAAATAATAAACAACTGCATTTCTGAATCATAATAGCAAATGAATGCTTCAGTAGAGAATTGGTGATCTGTAAACTTAACAAACAGCAATCCATCAATTCACCATGAAATATATCCAACAGCTATTCCGGGGACTAAACGGTTAGTAATCATACTCGGAGTTATTGAGACATAAAACCGGAATGTCACTGAAAATAGATTACAAATTATCTGTAAGGCATATGGACCCTAAATTAGACTGTGTTTATATATTCAGTCTCTCAGCAGCCTTGAGAAGTAGAACAAAACAACCAAATGAAAACCCAGTAACCCATATATATATATAGATCTCCCTGGAGAAATCATTTCACCATTTACACCAATCAACATCAAAGTTTCGGCCGATTTGTAAAGTGATCAATCTTCAAAACTCCTCTACTGATGAGGAATCGTCAGAAAAATGTACGTGGGATAGCGTCTCGCTAATCAACTTTAGGGACATTAAATTGAGGTTTATTTCTTGACTCTGGCATGGAGATGAATGTTTCTAGAATAACCTACAGCAACAGTGTAATATATTATACAGTTTATATATCATTCTACTAAATGTCAAAAGTGGAAGAAAAATATTAAGTGTTTCAAGCACATTCGTCATTGAAGCAAAAATATTGTAGGTTGTTCGTTTGGAGGTAGATTTGTAGGCTTTTGTAATAGGAGAGTTCCAATGAAGAATCTACCGATTTCATGCAGTGCGAATGTCTGTCAGTCGTCGGAAGTTGAGTTAATGGCTGGTGACATCTTGTCTTCGTCTGGCATCCCATAGCCCCAATTAACTCTCACGCTAAATCTCAGATTCTATCGGCCATGTTGGCATGATGCATACTGTTTCTGATAAATTTCCAACCCTTCTGGGGTTTCCGCTAAATAGGTGCCTGAGATTTTGACAATATATAAATTCAATTAGTTTATTCCATTGTCTTTTAAAATTCTACAATGAAATATTCTTACTGAATTAATTGTTAATGACATCTTTAAAAGAAAAATTATATGTATGTGAAATCTATAAGCACAACTGTAAGGTATGAGAAGGGACTGTGATAGTCCAGACAGTGTCATTCTATACCTCAGGCGAAGATCAGAGGAACATGGTTCGATTCTCCCTACCAATGATGGTTTGTTTCCAAGGAAGCCGAGAAACAAACCGGTCTATGATGTCATGGTTGTGTCCATGGGAAAGACACTTTACCCTAATATCTCTGGATGGCATGCGATGGGCCTCTTGTATGTTGTTCAGTGTGGTAGTCACCAACTACTATGACAAAAGGTGACCTCTGCCTTATAATGACCTTGCCTGTTCATATGCGATAAACCCAACAAACAAAAAAACGGAAAGAAAGAAGGATAACTTTGCCATACATGTACCCTGTGTGGGTCTCAACACACAATCTTAAGTACAAAATTAACAAGCCAAGAAGTATACATATTTATACACATGTAGCTGCTTCACTATTTTGCCACCATTGTCTCAACAAATGATACAAAGCCTGCATTGACCTATAGCCTCATTGTGACAAATTGTCCATCAGGTATCAGGAAAACAAAAAGCAAAAAAAAAAAAAACAAAACAAGAGGCCCATGGGCCTTAATGGTCACTTGAGTTTTGATATATTTTAGCACATTTGACGTACCCCCTATGACCTGGAAGGAAGGTCAAGGTCATCCATTTGAGCAAACTTGGTAGCCCTTCATCCCAGCATTATACAGACATAATATTGGGTCTCTGGGCCTTTTGGTTATCAATAAGAACTTGTTCAAAAATTTTAGCATATTTGACCCCTGTGACCTTAAATGAAGGTCAATGTCATCCATTTGAACCAACTTGGTAGCCCTTTATCCCAGCATCCTACAGGCCCAATATCAGGTCTCTGGGCCTTTTGGTTATCAAGAAGTTGTTCAAATATTTTAGGATATTTGACCCTGTGACCTTGAATGATGGCCAAGGTCATCCAATTGAACAAACTTGGTAGCCCTTCATCCCAGCATGCTACAGATGTAATATTGGGTCTCTGGGCCTTTTGGTTATCAATAAGAAGTTGTTCAAAGATTTTAGCATATTTGACCCCTGTGAACTTGAATGAAGGTTAATGTCATCCATTTGAACAAACTTGGTAGCCCTTTATCCCAGCATCCTACAGGCCCAATATCAGGTCTCTGGGCCTTTTGGTTATCAAGAAGTTGTTCAAATATTTTAGGATATTTGACCCTGTGACCTTGAATGATGGCCAAGGTCATCCAATTGAACAAACTTGGTAGCCCTTCACCCCAGCATGCTACATGCCCAATATCAAGTCCCTGGGCCTCTTGATTATTGAGAAGAATTCGTTTGAAGATTATAGCCTATTTGACCCATGTGACCTTGAATGAAGGTCAAGGTCATTTATTTGAACAAACTTTGTAGCCCTTCACCCCAGCATGCTACAGGCCCAATATCAAGTCCCTGGGCCTCTTGATTATTGAGAAGTTGTTCAAATATTTTAGGATATTTGACCCCTGTGACCTTGAATGATGGCCAAGGTCATCCAATTGAACAAACTTGGCAGCCCTTCATCCCAGCATGCTACAGATGTGATATTGGGTCTCTGGGCCTTTTGGTTATCAAAAAGAAGTCTTTCAAAGATTTTAGCATATTTGACCCCTGTGACCTTGAATGAAGGTCTAGGTCATCCATTTGAACAAACTTGGTAGCCCTTCATCCCATCATGCTGCAGACCCAATATCAGGTAATTGATAAGAAGTTGAAAATGTAAATTGTTTAGGACACACGACGCACGACGCCGGACAAAAGGCGATCACAATAGGTCAACTGAGACTTTGTCTCAGGTGACCTAAAACTACTTTGAATCACAAAGTATATGCATACAAATATGGATGATTGTTGATGTGGTGTAGTGGTGTAAGCTGCTGGTATTTCTGTATAGGCTATCAAGTGCCATAGATTATGAGTTCAGGGCCCGGTCAGGGTACAAGTCATAAGACTGTCTTTCTTTTTATTGTGCTTCTATGATGCCTATATACAATATATATTATACATAAAGTGTAGAAGATTTTTTTTGTTTTCATTAAGGTCAAAGGTCATAGCGGTTCTGAACATGAATTCCATAAATCAGGTTAAAGTTTTATGATGGATATAGAAAAAAACTCATAAAAATAACATTTATATTGTTGTTTTTTATGTAAAAACAAATGTCTACCTGACAGATGGACAGACAGTGAAACAGAGTGTAAACCCCTAGTGGGGGGGATGAACGACTAGCTGATTATTTTTATTCATAATCTGTTGGTGAGTGATGTCCATGCTTACCTCCCCTTACACTGATGGACAGCAGTGGCTAAGTGTCCAATAATTGTTTGACTGGTCAATGGTCATGACATTAAGAGGAGTGAGTCCAGCACAGAGTTTCGTCCAGAAATCTATTCCTTCAGTTGTTTACATGTTTCGACCTGGTAGTTGAAACATGTAAACAACTGAAGGAATAAATTTCTGGACGAAACTCCGTGTTGGACTCACTCCTCTTTACATCATTACATGGATTTTTGCGTGAGACCTCAGTATCCTTAAGGATCCACGGCTGTTTCATCAGGATCAGTACCAAACTACACTTATAGGGACGTTGTGTCTCCACCCCCTATAGTGGTCAGTGGTCAGTTTAATTTGTGACAATAACCAAGGTACAAGACAATTCATAGATCCCCAGATGTGTCCGAAACCCCCTGACCTATAACCTTACATATCAAAGCACTCCGATGAATAGCCTTCTTTTGAGGTCCGGGAAATGCAGCCAAGCAGTAGCAGGAGAGATGTGATAATAATGTGGAATCTATAATGAGTTTCTCTAATCTAATCAGGGCCTCAATAACTCCCTCGTTCACCACAGTCAAGTCTCAAGACACAGCTAAATCTGAGTCGAAAGGAATGACACACATTCCAAGATATGTCGGTATCCAGGGGGTTGTCAAGGGGAGAAATCGTATCAGCATCCGCAACCTCAATATCTTGTATTTACAGATTATAAAACTCCAAATCTCAACAATGTTTTCACACCTCAGGATTTACCCTCATATACTGTGTTATAAAAACTGTGAACATGAAGCTTGATTTAGTTAAATAAATCTGTTTGTATGACACTTCTTGTTAAGTGAACAAGATTCAGATCTGTATTGGGAAACCATGCATGCAACCTGATTATATAAATCTATGACCTGATTTAGATTTGGATAATCAAATCTCAAACTTAATTGACCAATAAGTTTTGTTGAATGATTGACATACATGCTCAATATTTTGATTTATAATCCAAATCAAATTGTAAACATTATAAAATCATAATTAATTATTGTTGAAAACAAATTTGAAGCACACCAATTAAAAGCTGTGCAAGTTTTAGTGAGGAAAGAATGTTGAGAAGATTTTGATTTTTGAAGTATCAAAAAAAAATGAGCTGAAGATAGCTATATTATGAGTAACAAGCGATTTCTTGACCGAAACAACAAATAAATGATGAGAGACAAGTAGTAAATAACAACTTATAAGTACACCACCTCGAGTGATATACATAATTTGTAAACACAAAAATAAAGAAATTCACTCTAAAGCATGCAGAGTTTTGCTAAAGCAATACATGTCCCCTACCGGATCCCTCTAAACAGTAACAGTGACCTTGACCTTGACCTTGACCCAAAACCCCTGAAACTTAACTTTATCTCTAGCTCCTCATACAGAGGTTACATACTAACTTTCACCAATATAACTTGAAGCATGGCTGGGAAAAGTGTGGAAAATTGAGTGGACGGACTAACAGACGGACAGCCAGACAGGCAGACAGACAAACAGACAGACAGACAGATGGATAGACTGGACGGGGAGGAAACCTACATATAGTCCCCCAATTTCACCGGTAGGGACTAATAATACGTTAGATGTATTTTGTTTCAATCAACTTTAAAAAAATGATTTAAGGAGTCAAAAGATGAAAAAATATCAAGTAGCACTGATTAGTTTTTACAAGTGTTTACAGAAATAGTCATCCTTGTTATCTTAACATTTTTTGAATTGTTAATACAATTCATTTGAATGCTTTGCTATGTTAGGTTTTGAACGAATTTTTTGCCAGGCACCTCATTTCTCTTGAACAATGACCTCTGCAATGACCTTGAACTTCATTGGTCGTCATGCCAACCTCCGGGCATGTCACGATGGCCAAACCCATTGTTAGGGTAATGGCCTCCGTTTGAATGTAAAAGACAGGAAATTGTCCCTTTTCCCTGCTATTTTTCTTCAATAGAAGACAATGAAACCTTCAAGGTATTTTTGCCCGTCTGCCTGTCAGTTCCAGCTGGTTATGGTGTTAACCGATTGTTAGTGAAGGAACCTTAAGTGTGCATTGAATACCAATCACGTCTGCCCAGTGTCACGTGGAACAACAACATGTCGGAGACAGACGACAACTCGGAATCGTCCATCTTTATGGTGTTCTACTTCAAAACAAATGGTGAGGCAATCTCTTGTCAGACCAGGTTCACTAAAAATTCTCTGACTAAAATAATGTAACTAAATTTTTAATGAAAATTTTAAATAACAGATTGCTATAGGGCAATGTCTAAAATAGAAAACAGCAGAACAGCTCCAATTTGTACATATCGTACCAATGAACTAACAAATCTCTGTAATGATAGCGAAGAGCAAGATTTCTTGACAATGCTTCAAATATACAATTTAGTATTTGTCAATATTGAAGGCTCAAAGTTAGATCTAAGGAACAAAGCTATACATTGTACACTGTATGTATGATGGACCAACACAGAAAAGATTGAAATTGGACATCATTAAATTTTGACCAATCAGAGACCAGGATCAATGGCAGCCTGTCCAATCAGGAAACACTAATGTCGCAGCAGTAGACTTCCTGGTATCGTTATTAAACCTATGCAATTGACGAAAACAAAATAGATCAGCATTTAAATATCTTCTAATCATCAATGTTTACGGTTCAAAGTCTGAAACAGGAGAGAAACTATACATATATGTATGATGGCCTTACACAGAAAATTTGATTGAAATTGGACAACATTATTATTGACCAATCAGAGACCAGGATCAATGGCAGCCTGTCCAATCAGGAAGCACCAATGTCACAGTAGTAGACTTCCTCATACTGTTATAGCAAATAGGGTATTATTTAATCCGAGAGCACCACATGACGGCAATTTTGAAATGAAATGTTGATGGTTCATGTATTTGTTCTAAAATTAAGCCTGTGTCGCATACATATCACTACCATCAATATGCATTATTCCATGAAAAAAATGTTGGAGTCCAATATGATTTTAGCCAACAAGAGGCAGCTGTAGTGATCATGATTGTCTGATACTGATAAAAAATATTAATTACAAAACCAGACATGATAGTGTGCGTGGATGTTTGACTTTATGAGAAGTCAGAATCCTATTGGTGGTTTTCAATATCCTCAACTGTTAAACTGAAGTAGATCCTCACCCATAAATATATAACCTCCCTGATTCAATCTATATCATCTTTCATTAAACCTATACATGTCGCCTCCCCCATCAAATCTATATCCAACCCCTTTAAACCAATATCCTCCCACATTAAACCCATGTTCTCCCCATAAAACCAATGTTCTCACCTCCGTGAAGTTGATTACTTATTCCTTATTCCATTACTTATTCGTTTACTCTTTACTAATTAACACTTTAAATGGTTCAGAACTAATTATTAAGCATTCCCATCATCCAGTCGACCATTTCATTCCTTCTCCATACCATATTACTGATTAAATTCCTTCATTACTTATTCGATTATCTCATTACTTATTCGATTTCTCTTTACTAATTAGTGAAGAGAAAACAAATAGGTAATGAAGGAATCGAATACGTAATGAGAAAGTCAAATAAGTAATGGGGGAATTGAACAAGTAATAATGTATGGATAAGGAATGTAATGGTGGAATGGGCATTGGGAATGCTTATTAATTAGTTCTGAACCATTTAAAGTGTTACTTAGTGAAGAGAAAACGAATAGGTAATGAAGGAATCGAATAAGTAAAGAGAAAACGAATAAGTTATGGAATAAGGAATAAGTAATCAACTTCACAGAGGTATGTTCTCCCCCATCGAACCATTATCCTCCCCCATTAAACCTATATCCCCCATTACACCTACATGATCATTGTTTAAACCAATATACTCCCCTATTAAATCTATGTTTTCCCTGTTAAACTAATATCCTCCCCCATTACACCTACACAATCCTCCCCCATTATAAACCTATACATCCTCCCTGTTTTACATTAATCCATTACTGCTAAACATATCTATCCTCTCGCATTAAACCATTAACTTACTCTTGTACCTATGTCATCCTCGTTAAACCTTCATCATCCTTGTTTAACCTACATGTATATCAGGTGTATTTTTGACGTCAAGTAAATTGAGTCAAGTTACTGAATAACTTCACTTATTTGATCAATGTATCTCGAAACAATTTATGTAGTTCTGTTGTTTAAAAGTGCATGAATATTCCCATGATGGAATAGATTGATTAAAATGATGAAATTGAATTTATGATTTTGATTTTTTTTCCATGAACTAATTATTTCTTTGCCGGAACGGTCGCACATTCTCACAATGTCTCAAGATCAGGCCCCATTGACAGCGCGAAATTTGACTTTGGAATGCGATAAAACTGTAACAGGTTAGCTATAAGAAAAACTTGAATTTAAAATGGAAATACAATGTATAAGCATTAAAATGCTTTCTTTAGAAAGTTATTTAAGAAGGCACAATTTGTATACAATCCTGTCAGAATTGTGAGACACTAACTTTCCAAAGAAAGCAGTTTATTGCTTAAACAGACAATCTTTTAGAATTTTGTTCAATTTCATCAGAAAACTGTCATTTTCCTTCGCAGTGGCCACCTTTGAATTATGGAAGTTTGTAGACAAATCAACACTGTCTGGAAAATTTCCGGGCTTACAACCACAACTTTATCAATGAAGGAAATTGTTTGTGGGATGGTAGAAAAATATGAAAAATCCTGTCGGGAATTTAAGTCAAAACACTGCTAGTGATGAAACATATCATAACTATACAGTGTGTTGTCGTCTAGGATTGGAAGAAATGTTGAGAAGATCGATTCAACTGCACTCTCACCTCAAATGCATCAATTTTACAAACAAATCCTTCAGAGAGAAACTTCTACTTTTTAACCCACGCTTTTAACAGATTTTCTAATGAAACTTGATGATTGTGTATGGATTAACTCCAAGCCTCTATATAATACTTTAAAAGGCTTCCTTTCAACACCCAATAACTGTACGGTTTACCAGGTACCATCTAAGTTTTTCACTTAAAATTTCCACCATTGTTTTTTTTTATACCAAATTCTAGACTAACATTAAATAATACATGTTGTTGTCCCCTGTTTTGTTTACAACACAGACCTGCCGTGAGCTGCGCCACAACCATCGCGAAGACTGTAATGATGGCTGTCATTGATTTGTAGGTTCCAGGGTTCTAGCATCATCAGCACACGTCAATAAAACTCATCCCTATAAATTATTCAGTGCAATTTCATGCTTTCAGGATTTACGAGATATCAGGATATTAAACAGGTGGAGTTATGCTATCAAAATATTGTACATGGTAACTTTTCACAATGTGGCATTACACAGGTAGGGTAACTGGTATACTTGTGGTGTTACACAGGTAAGGTAACTGGTATCCTTGTGGTATTACACAGGTAAGGTAACTGGTATCCTTGTGGTATTACACATGTAGGGTAACTGGTGACCTTGTGGTATTACACAGGTAGGGTAACTGGTATCCTTGTGGTATACACAGGTAAGGTAACTGGTATCCTTGTGGTATTACACAGGTAAGGTAACTGGTATCCTTGTGGTATTACACAGGTAAGGTAACTGGTATCCTTGTGGCATTACACAGGTAGGGTAACTTGTATACTTGTGGTATTACACAGGTAGAGTAACTGGTGACCTTGTGGTATTACACCTGTAGTGTAACTGGTATACTTGTGGTATTACACAGGTAAGGTAACTGGTGACCTTGTGGTATTACACCTGTAGTGTAACTGGTATACTTGTGGTATTACACAGGTAGGGTAACTGGTGACCTTGTGGTATTACACAGGTAGAGTAACTGGTATACTTGTGGTATTACACAGGTAAGGTAACTGGTATCCTTGTGGTATTACACAGGTAAGGTAACTGGTGACCTTGTGGTATTACACAGGTAAGGTAACTGGTGACCTTGTGGTATTACACAGGTAAGGTAACTGGTGACCTTGTGGTATTACACAGGTAGGGTTACTTGACATTTCCTTTCATTTGTAACTTAAACAGAAGGAATAATCACCAAACTATATATAGTCATAACATATGGTAGTAGTAATTAATCTAAGAACAACAAAACCAGTCGCTGGTTTTCAAATTAGCTAAAAGGTGTTTATCAGACATCAGGTATGGCTATCAAATGAGACAGCGACCATTTCATCATAGCAATTCCATGATTAGTGGAACACTTCATATTCCTGTTCTGACTAATGTCCAGAAATGGATCCATGCTGGACAACATTTTCCCTCATATCTCTATCCCTAGACGGTAATTCCTTTATCGGGGAACATTGTATATCTTAGTAGACCAAACAGCTAGCTAGCGGACATGCTAGGCTCGGAAATTCTAGACTTTGAGATTATACAGCGATCTTGTGAAGAAAAGAACATAATACTGTCATCAAGGAAATTTACACGAGGGGGAAATTTTACGCTGAATACACGAAGGCCATTCAGCTGCAACAAATTTCCCCCACGAGTATTATTTCGTGATGTGTGTAGTATTTTATGGGATGTCGTGCAAAAGGGAAAAAAAGGTCGCAAAATACCCTTGTGCGTATAGTTTACCTATCGCTATGGTGAAATTAAACCCCTGCGTAAAATAACGACGTTTACAGGTCCTAGGGAATTTCAGTCAATGACGTGAGGCTGGATCAGCGACCTATATTTTACTCATGATTGGCCCGAATACTTTGTGTATCTCTTGCTAGCAAAGTATTTATGGAAGAGTTTACGCACTTATTAAGAATATCAAAATATTATCCACAAGAGTGAAATATGTTTAATATTACTTAAGATACTGTTAGATATTCTGTTTATTACATTTTATAGCAAAATATACCGAGGCAGTTACATCTCTCCCAGAATTCATTGCGGTCCCCTACAACGACTCAAAAATGTACGCCAAATTGCAACGCTATATGCATTCTATCTTGCATTATGACGTCATATAACATGACGGAGAGCTATATGCAAATCTCAATTTTCCCTATTGTCGTTTGTAAGCAGTGTACTGATTGGTCAAATCAGAAAAATATCTTTTTTAAAGAATGAATGTTTTTAGATTTTTCATTGGTTAAAATGTAATAAAAGAAAATACTTAACAGACATTGATGACATCACTCTTATTTATTTCATTTTTTTACAACAATAATTTATCTATGGATACCAACTTATTAAACATTTCCATGTATGATATGTACGTTTAATAAAAAAAAAATCATTAATGTTGGGTGAATTTCTGTTCATGATAATAATGACCTTGAACTTGGCTTTTGAACTCTGTTAGGGCTTGGAACTCATTATAGAATCCTCATATTTGACTTTGGTATGTGTTTTTTTTTTTTATCAAAATATGTCCCAAAATAAAATTTCTAGAGTAAACATTTTGTATGTTAGCCATAGTGTAAAAGAGTGCATGATTGATTTTAAATTTAAATCACTGCCTCTGCTAGAGATCGAACCCAGGACCTCTGGCCTACTAGTCTTACACTCAACTGATTGAGTAAAAGAGAAGATCTCTCTAGCCAAGCGATATATTGCAGCTAGTATTTACCAGGGTTACAATGGTATTGGTAATGGTGGTCTTGACCTTGACCTTGAAAACCTGAAAAACTACCATGCACCCTTTTAATGGCACAGCCTACAAATATCTTAACAAGCTTCAAATCAATTATACAAATGCATCAAATCTCCAAATTCTTTGATGCTACTCAAACAAAAGATGGCAATTACATTAATGCATTAATTTACTGTGTTTTGTGTTTTTTGCCTTTTAAGGTAATTATTTTCATCAAAATTAAAATGATTAAAATAAACATTATCATAAATGTGCTCACATTTTAATCCATTTGTACACAAATTTCCTCTGTGATAAATACTCATATCCAATTCTCTTACATAATCAAAATGTAAAATTTTGTTAAAAAATGTGTTACTCTAATGTTTCATTCAAGAAAATGGTATTCCTTTATCCCAGCATGCTTCTGGCCTCAATATAATTATCCTAGGCCTCTAGGTTATTTTGAAAACTGTGTTTATAGAGTTTTAACATGTTTAAACCTTGTGACCTTGAAAGTAAATTAAGGTCGTTGATTTGAACAAACTTGGAAGGACTTTTATTCCAGCATGCTATTGGCTCAGTATCATGACACTTGGCCTATTAGTAACATTGACTCAAAGATTTGGTAGCAGATGGTGCATTTGAGGTCTGAACAGGCCACAAGCCAAATATTATGTTTTGTTGTTGTTTGTGTTTCAATGCCTGTCACTGTCCTGTCATCTGGAAGTCACAATCCCTGGGTCACAACTGTCACTGTACTGTCCCCTTGAAGTCACAGTACCTGGGTCATACCTGTCACCGTCATGTCATATGGCAGTCACTGTACCTGGGTCATCCTGTCAATATCCTGTCACCTGGAAGTCACAGTACCTTGGTCACACCTGTCATTTTCATGCCACATGGAAGTCACATTCCCTTGGTCCCAACTGTCACTGTCCAGTCCCCTGGAAGTCACAGTACCCTGGTCATACCTGTCACTATCCTGTCACCTGGAAGTCACATTACCTGGGTCACACCTGTCCCCTGGAAGTCACAGTATCTGGGTCACACCTGTCACCTGGAAGTCACAGTACCTGGGTCACACCTGTCTCCTGGAAGTCACAGTACCTGGGTCACACCTGTCCACTGGAAGTCACAGTACCTGGGTCACACCTGTCCACTGGAAGTCACAGTACCTGTGTCACACCTGTCTCCTGGAAGTCACAGTACCTGGGTCACACCTATCACTGTCCTATCACCTGGAAGTCGCAGTACCTGGGTCACACCTGTCACTGTCCTATCACCTGGAAGTCACAGTACCTGGGTCACACCTATCACTGTCCTATCACCTGGAAGTCACAGTACCTGGGTCACACCTATCACTGTCCTGTCTCCTGGAAGTCACAGTACCTGGGTCACACCTATCACTGTCCTATCACCTGGAAGTCACAGTACCTGGGTCACACCTGTCTCCTGGAAGTCACAGTCTCTGAGTCACACCTGTCACTATCCTGTCTCCTGGAAGTCACAGTACCTGGGTCACTCCTGTCCCCTGGAAGTCACAGTATCTGGGTCACTCCTGTCCCCTGGAAGTCACAGTCTCTGAGTCACACCTGTCACTGTCCTGTCACCTGGAAGTCACAGTACCTGGGTCACACCTGTCTCCTGGAAATCACTGTACCTGGGTCACACCTGTCCACTGGAAGTCACAGTACCTGGGTCACACCTGTCATTGTCTTTATATATTCATTTTATAACAATTGCAAAACAAGTGATATAAACTTGTATTAATCACTCCTGTTGGCCCTGATGGAAGCACACAAGTTTTTATTTTTTTTACCATACACTTTCATGTGCGATCGGGGAATCAAAGCCCTTGACCAGCCGCCTAGGTAAGTTAACATGCGTTACATGTACCACTGTGCCGACAACTTGTCGCTATCTTGTCCCTGTTTGACTGAAGTTACATGAATCCTGGAGGATCCACGGTATACCTTAAAACATTAATGATACATCCGTGTGTGTTGCAATAATTCAATATCTAATTAGTATCCGATGTATCTACATTGTGAAAATGTTAAGTTATAGAGTGGTGTTTCTGAGTAACTTTTATGAAACAGACTATAGAACTGTCATCCACTTACTTAACATTCTATGAGCGGATCTGCTTTCATTTCCTCGGATTGTAATGATGTTCTGACAATGCTGCAAGCGATGTATTGTTAGCGATCCTTAAGATGATGATCACAACAATTTAAACACCATTCCTATGTTAATCCGATAATTCAAAAAATCTCAGAGTAGAAAATTCTTTAAAACATTAGCAACATCTTCCCTTTCCTTCTGATTAAAATGATTTGGACCAAAAATGCATTATGACATCTGATGGACTGAATGGAAGTCAGTACTGTTATGACCTGTATACAAATCTAAATTGAAGAGAACAGTGATGTTATGTCACCTAGAACACCACAATCATTACAATCTCCCCATTTCTGATCAAACACAAACAGGAAGAGAGACCACAATCTCTCCATTTCTTATCAAACACAAACAGGAAGAAAGAACACAATCTCTCCATTTCTTATCAAACACAAACAGGAAGAGAGAACACAATCTCTCCATTTCTTATCAAACACAAACAGGAAGAGAGAACACAATCGCTCCATTTCTTATCAAACAGGAAGAGAGAACACAATCTCTCCATTTCTTATTAAACAGGAACAGGAAGAGAGAACACAATCTCTCCATTTCTTATTAAACACAAACAGGAAGAGAGAACACAATCTCTCCATTTCTTATTAAACACAAACAGGAAGAGAGAACACATTCTCTCCATTTCTTATCAAACACAAACAGGAAGAGAAAACACAATCTCTCCATTTCTTATTAAACACAAACAGGAAGAGAGAACACAATCTCTCCATTTCTTATTAAACACAAACAGGAAGAGAGAACACAAATCTCTCCATTTCTTATCAAACAAAAACAGGAAGAGAGAACACAATCTCTCCATTTCTTATCAAACACAAACAGGAAGAGAGAACACAATCTCTCCATTTCTTATCAAACACAAACAGGAAGAGAGAACACAATCTCTCCATTTCTTATCAAACACAAACAGGAAGAGAGAACACAATCTCTCCATTTCTTATCAAACACAAACAGGAAGAGAGAACACCATCTCTCCATTTCTTATCAAACAGGAAGAGAGAACACAATCTCTCCATTTCTTATTAAACACAAACAGGAAGAGAGAACACAATCTCTCCATTTCTTATTAAACAGGAAGAGAGAACACAATCTCTCCATTTCTTATCAAACACAAACAGGAAGAGAGAACACAATCTCTCCATTTCTTGTCAAACACAAAAAGGAAGAGAGAACACAATCTCTCCATTTCTTATCAAACAGGAAGAGAGAACACAATCTCTCCATTTCTTATCAAACAGGAAGAGAGAACACAATCTCTCCATTTCTTGTCAAACACAAACAGGAAGAGAGAACACAAATCTCTCCATTTCTGATCAAACACAAACAAGAAGAGAGAACACAATCTCTCCATTTCTGATCAAACACAAACAAGAAGAGAGAACACCATCTCTCCATTTCTTATCAAACACAAACAGGAAGAGAGAACACAATCTCTCCATTTCTGATCAAACACAAACAGGAAGAGAGAACACCATCTCTCCATTTCTTATCAAACAGGAAGAGAGAACACAATCTCTCCATTTCTTATCAAACACAAACAGGAAGAGAGAACACATTCTCTCCATTTCTTATCAAACAGGAAGAGAGAACACCATCTCTCCATTTCTTATCAAACAGGAAGGGAGAACACAAATCTCTCCATTTCTTATCAAACAAGAACAGGAAGAGAGAACACAATCTCTCCATTTCTTATCAAACAGAACTTTCACTTGTTGTATTTTATGATTTGGTCTTGGGAAAACTGTATATTTGATGATTTTAAATTGTGCTTTAACAAACAAGCTAGCTGAGTTTTGATTTTAATGGTTTTAAATCACAAGCTAGAGTTTTGATTTATTTGGTATTTAAAAGGATTGATACATATAGGTATACAGTAATTGCATGGTAAAACCTTTCTTAAACCATAACAGTCCATGTGACTGCATGCTGATGTAATTAGTCCCATCCTAGTGACAAAGTAGTCAATGTTACCAGTGTTCAGTGAACTGCGCGCAACTATGTCAAGTGCCGATTATTGTTTTCAATGGAGGTTATCGATCTTCCCTCCAGGTGGCGTTGTGTCTGATATAAACAACATAATTGGATTATGTATATTAGGTTATTTTATGGATTAAATGTTAGGTCAGATCGGTTTAATGTTCAATCATCTTTAAGCTGGTGTCACTGGGTCACGCTGACAAAGATGAGTTTTATTAACTCAGTCTTCGTTGTAAGCATGAAATGATAGCAAGCGAAAAATTAATTCTCTCGAAATCAATCAATTTTTTATTAGAAAATAAGCATACTTTTTAGATCTTCATTACTGTAGCCACTTTTTATATATTGTTGTAAATGTAGCAGAACTGGACCAGGTCGATCATCGGCGACCAGGTAGCTCAATTGGTAGAGCATCCAGCTAATGCTCCGAAGCCCTGGGTTCGAACCCCAGTCTGGCCATGCATTTTTCTACTCCTTTTACATTTGGTGCCTGTGACCAAACCTTGTTTCAAGTGAGGTGAAAACTTGGTTAGGTATTTGGGGGTTGAAGACTTAAAAAGGGAGGGAAGAATGTAGCAAAACTGGACCGTGTTGAGATGTCCCGGGTTCGAACCCCAGTCTGGTTGTGCATTTTTTCACTCCTACTATATAATTATAAGATTTCTTCAGCCATGGAAACAATATACAAACACAATAATTTGTCGTCACTTTAAGAGTATCTGTAAAAACACAGACAGTTATAAAATGGTTGAAGATGAAAGACTGTGGCTTTGTATTGATTCACAGTGTTAATCTTTAATTGGTGATCAAGATGTTTACCTGCCAATTAATAACATCTCAATAAAGTTTTCCACCATACAGTATATTGTACATCCTGAAGAGAAACAGAATATCGAACGGCTGTTATTCATACCTTAAGAGTACTAAACACTTGTAAGCGAGAATATTTCCTCGGGCAACCAAATTCGTTCAATTTTTTTTTCCACAGTTTATCATTAAAAAATGAATGCTGCACTGTCTGACATGCGAAAAAAAAAACAAATAAAAATACAAACCAGCTATGTTGTCAGGGTTCTACATCACAAATGTGTCAGAAAGCTTTTATGTATTCACACCCTAATTAACAGTTAGCACAACAAGTACAAAGCAGACATGATACTTCACTCAACTGATTCACAGCTCTTCATCTCAACATCTGACATTCCATGTTTCAGCCAGATACAAACATCATAGCATTTTGCTAATTTAATTTACAACATTTGTTAATGGGATGCATGTGTGAAAAAAATTAAAGATGAAACAAATGATATTTTTATCAAATTTTTTTTTTCCGTCCATGTGTTGTTAATATGCATGACCTTGAACTTTATGATTGACAATGACCTCCAAATTAGCATATATGAATAATATTTGCAATTATTTTTGCAGCTTTTACCCGAAGCAATCATGAATGATTAAAAGGGACAATTAACCCATCATTCCCTGAGTTAATTAATTTTTTCATCTTATTACACATGTGAAATATCATTTACTTTTTTTAGCTAAATTCTTTCAAATTCATAAACAAGATCCCATGCATATATCGAATGTTTAGAGAAACAAGGACGTATCTCCCAACATGGCGTGCTTAGAAGTAAAGGGCCGTATTTCAAATTTATCCATTTTTAGATTTTGATAAATAACAACTATGAGTAAGATTTTCTTATAGAATTTGTACATTATATGAATTGAAATGGTCTAATTCTGTTAAAATACTGAGTGATTTAAAAGAATTAGACAATTTCCATTGATAAAAAGTACATATTCTATAAGAAAAGCTCAGTCGGAATTGCAATTTATCAAAATCTAAAATTTGATAAATTTGAGATACGACCCTTTACTTCTAAGCACTCCATGTTGGAGATACGTCCTTGTTCCTCTAAACAATCGATATGATATAACAAGAATTTGAGGACAAAAAATATTATTCGGCTGTTCATATAATACTGAAATGCCATCGATTCTGGTATCAAAAGATTAAGAGAGCATAATTACATGTATGTGTCATGAAAACAATTAAATCACACCAAGTATGAGACCAAAGTCAATAGTTCTCCAAATCTTGTATGCTGATATAACTGTCAATAAATAACTGATAAAAGTCATATGACAGGACCAATATGATATTTAACAGTGTGATGTTCGATGAATACACTGTCACCTTCATTAGACTAATGACCAATGTGAGGCGTACTAGCACTGTCTATGTAGTGTCGGAGACGGTAAAAGATTTTGATCTACTCTGAAGGATGTTTTATCTTAAAATCGGCTACGCTTTGTTTAACACTTGGTCATAAATGTGGGAGAGACTGTGGCCCCCCTCGTCCCTGTTTAGTATATTGGACCACTGAGGCGTATCGGACACTACATAAGACAGTGCTAGTACGCCTCACATTGGTCATTAGTCTGATGAAGGTGACAGTGTAGTCACCGAAACGTCACACTCTTAAGTATCATATTGGTTGTGTCATATAACTTCTATCATATTTATTTTACCAACCCGAAGAAAATGTTCCAGAATAAATAACTGAGTTTGTACCTGCATTTTAGAATTATGGTTGTCTTTTTACAAGTTAGTTCGGTGAAAATATGCCATAAAGAAGGATTCCAGTACAATATTTATCCTCAAATAAGCCCCCTTCCATAGTGTAAAGATCAGTACCGTATGTATCCTCAAATAAGCCCAGTCCCCTAGTGTAAAAGTTAAGTACCATATTTATCCTAAAATAACCCCCTGTACTAGTGTTAAAGTTTAGTACCATATTTATCCTAAAATTATCACCTCCAATAGTGTAAGAATTTAGTATCATAATTATCCTCAAATAAGCCCCCTCCCTTGGTGTAAAAGTTAAGTATGAAAGTTTGGGGAGGGTTTTTTTGTGAACCACTTTTAGTTTAGTGTCTTGAAATTGATGATTTGGCAAAAAGCAAGCAGGCGCTGGGGCTTATTTGTGGAACATGGGGCTTCCTTGTGAATAACTACGATACTCCTAATACTCCATTTAGGTCTCCCTAGTTGTTGGTTTGTTGGTTGAATATGCCAATAAAAAAGTCTGACAATACAAAATTGGTTCCGCTAATAAAAGAAAGTTGTAAACAAGAATTCCATGGAAGTAGATATGTCCCATGGCAGAAAGTTGGGTACATAAATACAAGAGTTTTTGCATGGAAACAGATTTTCTATTTATAGTAACAGTACCCTTGACCTTTGAACTTTGGACCGGTGAAAAAAACCCAATCCCATTCAAACATTTGCATTAAGGAAAAACTGCAAGTATATTTGCAGTTTGATCAGCTCAACAGAACAATTTTTCTGTTTTTAGTAACAGTGACCTTGACCTTTGGGCCTGAAAACACGAAATTTGAGTTTGATCAGCCAAAGTGAACTTGAGTGATAGCATGGAAACTTGTTTGTCGCCTACATTTTGCAGGCGACACAAAAATCACTAGATCCTGGCCTCAAAAAGTCCTGTACCAAAGGAGACCTAAAGACACATCCACAACCTTTCCCAATTATAACCTCTTCATGTAACTTACAAACAAGGTCAGGGATAGGGGGGGGGGGGGGGGGGGGGGGGTCACAAACAAACCTATACAGCATAGATTACATAACTATGACTTTCCATCAAACAGATTTAGATCATGAGACAGTGTAATTTAAAAAATTGATGTGTCACCCTTGAACAACACCATCACACTAAATGAGCCACTAGTTTGGCCCGTTATTGATTTTTTCGACATGGAGTGTACGTATGTGCTGCGTCAGATTAATTTTACTTATACACAAAAAAGGAAGCTTTACTTATCTATCTGTAAGATATACTCTTGTAAAGCCTGATGGATGATATGTCTAATCAGCAGACAATGGGTGGAAGGGAACAAAAGAAAAAAAAAGAAAAACACCATTCTGTATCTCCAAGTACAGGAACTGAAATATGCAACATGCTGTGTTCCATGTCAGGCTTCGGTGTCGTCAGACTAAGCAGGCAGCCCTGTATCTAAATCATTCAGTATTTAATGATAAGCTTTAGACACTTCACCATCTCCAGAAGGCATCGAAAGTGATATACCAATCCCCTCAGCGTGTGCCGAGTTTACCCGCCGACAGATCCTACAATATCAGCCCTGAGGCTATATCTCACTCGAGGCATTCTCATGCATTACCAATAAATGTATATAAAGTTTGATCAAAATCTGTTTAATAATGAAACTGCTTCAGACAAAACATTTTCTATAAATAGTAACAGTGGCATTGTCCTTGACCTTGGCACCCTGAAATACACACAATCAATTTCAAAACGTCACAAATAAGTTCTATTAAAGTTTTTATATATATATATAAGAAGTAACAGTGACCTTGTTCTTGACCTTGGCACCTTGAAACAAGAACTCGTATGAGGTATTCTCACATTTGACCATTACATGAAGTTTGATCAAAATCAATTTCAAAAAGTCACTTCAGCCCTTACAAAGATTTTCTATAAATAGTAACAGTGACCTTGTTCTTGACTTTGGCACCCTGAAACAAAAACTCGTTTGAGGTTTTCTCACATTTGACCATTACATGAAGTTTGATAAAAATTTGTTTTAGAAGTCGTTAGAGTGCTGACAATTCATAAAGATTGACGCTAACATGAACCCATGCCAGTGTACAATCGGGATGATATATTCTCTCCACAACTGTGTCAGGAAGGGATAACAAAATTAGCAATAAAGCAAAGCGCCACATCCCCACACACTGCTGGAATATCAAAAAGTTAATTGTCATTTAAGAAATGTTTTAGACCTGATATCATGGATGATTGTAATAAGGAGTGCATGGCTGTCAATCTCTTATATTTCTCCATCAATAAACATATATTGTGTGTAATTATTAAGGTACCTGTCCGTTAACACAGCATGGTTACAAAGACAAGCATAACACAGTTCACGGACTACAAGATTTAGTTCACTGACCAACAGAACCTGGTTCATTGACTACAAGACATAGGTCATTAACCAACAGAATACGGTTCATTGACTACAAGACATAGTTCACTGACCAACAGAACCTGGTTCATTGACTACAAGACATAGGTCATTGACCAATAGAACACACTTCATTCACTAAAAAGACTTTTTTTTAGTTCATTGATCATACAAACACGGTTCATTGACTACAAGACATATTCACCGACCAACAGAACCAGTCCGCTGTCTACAAAGACTTAGTTCACTGATCAACAGAACACTGTTCATTGACTACAAAGACTTAGTTCATTGACCGACATAACACTGTTCATTGACTACAAAGACTTAGTTCATTGACCGACAGAACATGGTTCATTGGCTACAAGACTTAGTTCATTGACCAACACAACACGGTTCATTGACCGCAGACATAGTTCATTGACCAACAAAACATGGTTCACCGACTACAAGATATAGTTCAGTGACCAACAGTACATGGTTCACCGAATACAAGATATAGTTCATTGACCAATAGCTAGAACACTACAAGACTTAGTTCATTGACCAACAGAACATGGTTCATTGACTACAAGACATAGTTCATTGACCAATAAAATATGGTTCATTGAAATACAAAGATATAGTTCCGTGACCTACAGACTATTCTATGGATCTAATAATCAATGAGTATTGGGGTGACCAGAGCCTGTTTGTTTATGCACACAAACCAGATCTTCTGTTTTTAAATGTAATATTTAAGGCATTCATCTTGATAGACCCTCAAATGTTAATATACCCGCCTTGAAAGTCTTTGTCAAGGCTCGTCTGACAAACGCAAAGAATCACCAAAGGTCTGTCCTTATTTCATAAATGAACAACCCAGGTCCAACTGTTTGAACCATGATGAATAAAAATGGCCCTGCAGACAGGACACATCGGAGATGACTCAATAAGTCTTCTGTTATGTTCGTTGACCATCAGACACCTTTAAAGGTTAACCGAGCACCAGTGAGTGACCTTTTAAAATTACATAAATCTGATAGATCACAGTCCACATCCTAAGTGTATATATACTGATATATACTGCCGTTGGTCGCATAGCGTTCTAGTGTTGAACATGTTACAGTCACGCTAGTATCTGCTTTCGGCCCACGTTTGCCGAAGGGTTCATTGTTGTTTCTCCAGTTACTAAAACATTATTCTTATTATATTTTATTGTATTTCCAGTACTTCTTATATATATTATGTGATTGTATTTGTATTTTTTGGGTTTTGATAAAGGGGCGGATTGCCTCGAAAATTTAACAAGCCTCATTGTCCACACTGTTTGAATTACTTCTTTGCGTCATATACTGGTAAATATATACATTTGGTGGTGCAGCCCAATCAATCCATACATATATACAGTAGGTATACCCCAGTGAGGAGACTTTTCCCCTTACTGGGGTCACCAGCTAGAGGTACGCAGGATTCCATCATAAATTAACCTTTGAAATGACAATATCGTGTATTGTGAATTAATTTTGTTGTTATTGTGTGGAGTCCGTACTTATTTATATATACTTGTATGTAAATACTCTTATTAAACAAGGTGGTCGAAAACGTGACAAATGACATACACAGTGTATGACAAAGCATTAACATGTTTCTCACACCTTTAACGATAATACTGTAAAAAACATGCATTATCATGGTGATGAAATGATATCTAATTACTAGCTCGCCTCCACACAGTCACACCTATAGATCTATACAGGTTTCGCCAGGCTGGGGGTCGGGTTCAAAATATTGATTCACACTGTCCATCTTAACGATCCATATTCTGGGGTCAATGATACCGGACAAAGTCGTGAGATATCTATTTACTGGTAATTCACCATAAATCGGTTGGTTTATATATGATCATATTATCAGGTATAATCCAGTGTAATAACAAATAACGGCTCATCCAATAAAGCTTGTGTTGTTTGTCACATCAATTCAGACACCCAATATCTAGTCAGAAATAAATAGGAGTGAAAAATTAGCCGGAGATGAATGTATATCAAAGTGGTAATTACGTATGACGGATCTGTTAATCATGCATGAACATCGGATACATACAATAAATTATTGATATAATGATTGGGTGATATTAACGACAAACAAACAAAAAACTGAAAAATGGCTTTCCTGACAGGTTTTCATGCATAAATCTAGGATTGTGTACAAATATTGATCTCTGAAATCTCACACAATAGCAACAGTATTGTAGAGTATCATTGTATGGGTGTTACAGTGTATCATTGTGTGGGTATGTGTGGGTGTTATAGTGTATCATTGTGTGAGTATGTGTGGGTGTTACAGTGTATCATTGTGTGGGTATGTGTGGGTGTTATAGTGTATCATTGTGTGGGTATGTGTGGGTGTTACAGTGTATCATTGTGTGGGTATGTGTGGGTGTTACAGTGTATCATTGTGTGGGTATGTGTGGGTGTTACAGTGTATCATTGTGTGGGTGTTACAGTGTATCATTGTGTGGGTATGTGTGGGTGTTACAGTGTATCATTGTGTGGGTATGTGTGGGTGTTATAGTGTATCATTGTGTGAGTATGTGTGGGTGTTACAGTGTATCATTGTGTGGGTATGTGTGGGTGTTACAGTGTATCATTGTGTGGGGTGTTACAGTGTATCATTGTGTGGGTATGTGTGGGTGTTACAGTGTATCATTGTGTGGGTATGTGTGGGTGTTACAGTGTATCATTGTGTGGGTATTTGTGGGTGTTATAGTGTATCATTGTGTGGGTATTTGTGGGTGTTATAGTGTATCATTGTGTGGGTATGTGTGTGTGTTACAGTGTATCATTGTGTGGGTATGTGTGGGTGTTACAGTGTATCATTGTGTGGGTATTTGTGGGTGTTACAGTGTATCATTGTGTGGGTATGTGTGTGTGTTACAGTGTATCATTGTGTGGGTGTTACAGTGTATCATTGTGTGGGTATGTGTGTGTGTTACAGTGTATCATTGTGTGGGTATGTGTGGGTGTTACAGTGTATCATTGTGTGGGTATGTGTGGGTGTTACAGTGTATCATTGTGTGGGTGTTACAGTGTATCATTGTGTGGGTATGTGTGGGTGTTACAAGTGATCATTGTGTGGGTGTTACAGTGTATCATTGTGTGGGTATGTGTGGGTGTTACAGTGTATCATTGTGTGGGTATGTGTGGGTGTTACAGTGTATCATTGTGTGGGTATGTGTGGGTGTTACAGTGTATCATTGTGTGGGTATGTGTGGGTGTTACAGTGTATCATTGTGTGGGTATGTGTGGGTGTTACAGTGTATCATTGTGTGGGTATGTGTGGGTGTTACAGTGTATCATTGTGTGGGTATGTGTCAGTGTTAAGTGTATCATTGTGTGGGTATGTGTCAGTGTTACAGTGTATCATTGTGTGGGTATGTGTGGGTGTAACATTGTATCATTGTGTAGGTGTTACAGTGTATCATTGTGTGGGTATGTGTTGGTGTTACAGTGTATCATTGTGTGGGTGTTACATTGTATCATTGTGTGGGTATGTGTGGGTGTTACAGTGTATCATTGTGTGGGTATGTGTCAGTGTTACAGTGTATCATTGTGTGGGTATGTGTGGGTGTTACAGTGTATCATTGTGTAGGTGTTACAGTGTATCATTGTGTGGGTATGTGTGGGTGTTACAGTGTATCATTGTGTGGGTATGTGTCAGTGTTACAGTGTATCATTGTGTGGGTATGTGTGGGTGTTATAGTGTATCATTGTGTGGGTATGTGTGGGTGTTACAGTGTATCATTGTGTGGGTATGTGTGGGTGTTATAGTGTATCATTGTGTGGGTATGTGTGGGTGTTACAGTGTATCATTGTGTGGGTGTTACAGTGTATCATTGTGTGGGTATGTGTGGGTGTTACAGTGTATCATTGTGTGGGTATGTGTGGGTGTTACAGTGTATCATTGTGTGGGTATGTGTGGGTGTTACAGTGTATCATTGTGTGGGTGTTACAGTGTATCATTGTGTGGGTGTTACAGTGTATCATTGTGTGGGTATGTGGGTGTACAGTGTATCATTGTGTGGGATGTTTTACAGTATCATTGTGGGGGTATGTGTGGGTGTTACAGTGTATCATTGTGTGGGTATGTGTGGGTGTTACAGTGTATCATGTGTGGGTAGTGGGTGTTACAGTGTATCATTGTGTGGGTTTACAGTTACATTGTGTGGGTGTACAGTGTATCATTGTGTGGGTTGTGTGGGTGTTCAGTGTATCATTGTGTGGGTGTTACAGTGTATCATTGTGTGGTATGTGGG
The DNA here is from genome assembly GCF_902652985.1 of Pecten maximus. Lineage (NCBI taxonomy): Eukaryota > Metazoa > Mollusca > Bivalvia > Pectinida > Pectinidae > Pecten > Pecten maximus. Next base: position 6,881,221 of record NC_047019.1, on the reverse strand, counting down.
TGTTAAGTGTATCATTGTGTGGGTGTTACAGTGTATCATTGTGTGGGTATGTGTGGGTGTTACAGTGTATCATTGTGTGGGTGTTACAGTGTATCATTGTGTGGGTGTTACAGTGTATCATTGTGTGGGTATGTGTGGGTGTTACAGTGTATCATTGTGTGGGTGTTACAGTGTATCATTGTGTGGGTATGTGTGGGTGTTACAGTGTATCATTGTGTGGGTATGTGTCGGTGTTACAGTGTATCATTGTGTGGGTATGTGTGGGTGTTACAGTGTATCATTGCGTGGGTATGTGTGGGTGTTACAGTGTATCATTGTGTGGGTATGTGTGGGTGTTACAGTGTATCATTGTGTGGGTGTTACAGTGTTTATGTTCAGTTGTGTGGGTGTTACAGTGTATCATTGTGTGGGTTTTACAGTGTATCATTGTGTGGGTATGTGTGGGTGTTACAGTGTATCATTGTGTGGGTATGTGTGGGTGTTACAGTGTATCATTGTGTGGGTGTTACAGTGTATCATGGTGTGGGTATGTGTGGGTGTTACAGTGTATCATTGTGTGGGTATGTTTGGATGTTACAGTGTATCATTGTGTAGGTATTTGTGGGTGTTACAGTGTATCATTGTGTGGGTATGTGTGGGTGTTACAGTGTATCATTGTGTGGGTATGTGTGGGTGTTATAGTGTATCATTGTGTGGGTGTTACAGTGTATCATTGTGTGGGTATGTGTGGGTGTTATAGTGTATCATTGTGTGGGTGTTACAGTGTATCATTGTGTGGGTATGTGTGGGTGTTACAGTGTATCATTGTGTGGGTATATGTTACAGTGTATCATTGTGTGGGTATGTGTGGGTGTTACAGTGTATCATTGTGTGGGTGTTACAGTATCATTGTGTGGGTATGTGTGTGTGTTACAGTGTATCATTGTGTGGGTGTTACAGTGTATCATTGTGTGGGTATGTGTGGGTGTTACAGTATCATTGTGTGGGTATGTGTGGGTGTTACAGTGTATCATTGTGTGAGTATGTGTGGGTGTTACAGTGTATCATTATGTGAGTATGTGTGGGTGTTACAGTGTATCATTGTGTGGGTATGTGTGGGTGTTACAGTGTATCATTGTGTGGGTGTTACAGTGTATCATTGTGTGATATGTGTCAGTACAATAAATGAGAACTATAGTGCATTTTTTGCCACAAATTTTTGCAAAACTCAAAACTGATTCCATTCTCCTTCACCTAACAATGCTTCAGACGAAAAATGCATGAAATCCTTTCATTCCTACCTGGGCCAGACTCTGGGAGTTAATATAAAATTGTTATCAGTAATGGTAATCAAAGGTCGACATGTCCGTTGATTTGGTCAGAATTACAGAAATACAGACAAATCAGACAACGATAAAAACAATCCATGGATGGAGCAGGTGTCTGGGTAACTTGATTGGATGATATTGAGGCCAGTCCCAGCCATTAACTGAATATCTGTGTTGGTATGGAGCAAAATATCAGCCAACTAAGCTGGTCACATGGCAGCGTTTCAGCGACAGTCTTTTAATATTTGTTGCTTTTTTTTTGTTTCTGTTGTTACATTTGAATTTTTTAGCTTGGGGATACTGTAAGGAGACTGATACACAAGTTTGATCTCCTTCCTGTCGTAACTCAACAAACAATTTTACCAAAAGCACACAAATAAAAATTTTACACCATATTTTCTATATTTATACATGTATGTCAAGCTAATTGCCAAGAAATATATAGTGAAATAGGATATTATCAAGGCATTACTATCAATTAATTTGTGTAAACTAATAATTACTTCATTGATTAAAATGAAATCAATTACATGTAGATTTGTTTACTGCAGAGTGAAGGTATTCTGATAAAGAAGTTATTTCTGACAGATCTCATCTCAGAAATAGCATTGTTATCACTTATTTATGAAGGAGATGTCTCTGGTACGGCGAAGCAAGAAAGAGTTCAACAGACGGTGACTACAATTAGTCGTTCTTGTGATAAATGAGTTGTAAACCATGCACATAATACTGGAATCAGATAATAGGTCACTAGAGGGTTTTACAAGGTGATGGAGTACAAAATAGGTCACTAGAGTGTTTTACGAGGTGATGGAGTACAAAATTAAGGTCACTAGAGTGTTTTACGAGGTGATGGAGTACAAAATAGCTCACTAGAGTGTTTTACGAGGTGATGGAGTACAAAATAGCTCACTAGAGTGTTTTACGAGGTGATGGAGTACAAAATAGCTCACTAGAGTGTTTTACGAGGTGATGAGTACAAAATAGCTCAGTAGAGTGTTTTACAAGTTGATGTAGCACAAAATAGCTCACTTGAGAGATCTGCTAGGTGATGGAGTACAAAATAGCTCACTGGAGAGATCTGCTAGGTGATGGAGTACAAAATAGCTCACTGGAGAGATCTGCTAGGTGATGGAGTACAAAATAGCTCACCGGAGAGATCTGCTAGGCGATGGAGTACAAAATAGCTCACTGGAGAGATCTGCCAGGTGATGGAGTACAAAATAGCTCACTAGAGTGTTTTACAAGGTGATGGAGTACAAAATAGCTCACCGGAGAGATCTGCTAGGCGATGGAGTACAAAATAGCTCACCGGAGAGATCTGCTAGGTGATGGAGTACAGAAAAGCTCACTGGAGAGATCTGATAAGTGATGGAGTACAAAATAGCTCACTGAAAAGATTTGCTAGACGATGGATTACAAAATAGCTCACAGGAGAGATCTGCTAGGTGATGGAGTACAAAATAGCTCACTAGAGTGTTTTACAAGGTGATGGAGTACAAAATAGCTCACTAGAGTGTTTTACAAGGTGATGGAGTACAAAATAGCTCACTGGAGAGATCTGCTAGGTGATGGAGTACAAAATAGCTCACTTGTGAGATCTGCTAGGTGATGGAGTACAAAATAGCTCACTAGAGTGTTTTACAAGGTGATGGAGTACAAAATAGCTCACTAGAGTGTTTTACAAGGTGATGGAGTACAAAATAGCTCACTGGAGAGATCTGCTAGGTGATGGAGTACAAAATAGCTCACTTGTGAGATCTGCTTGGTGATGGAGTACAAAAAACTCACTGGAGAAATCTAGGTGATGGAGTACAAAATGAGTCATTGATATTTTTCAAAACAAGTAACTTTTGTTTAAAGTGAAAGGGTATGGCAACATTAACCAGACAGTGCTCATGAGGTTCTCTGCAGCTTATAGGTCAAGTACTGCAGGATCCACCACCTAACTTAGGGATCACTTTGGGATTACATGAAAAGGTCATTCAGCAATAGATTTACACTGTCTCCATTAAATTATTAGAGGACATTTCCAATATACCATATCTCAGCCCTACTGGGGATCTACATGTACGTACTGTTGTACCACGAGGGGAGGCTGGACGGTAAAAACTGTCAGTGATAATGGATTTTATTACAGATGGAGAGGAAAATCTGCCACTAACAAAATTTCAGAATTATATTAAGGAGGTATGTGGCTATGATCAAATAAATATTTTGGGATTCCTATAAAGTGGAACATCATACCAGGGGAGATAACAAAGAGAAAATAATTAAGATCTATGAATATTGATGATGAGAAAGTCACTTAAATATTCCATTAAGGCTATACTTGATATACCTGAAGTATTGGTGACTTATGCAATTTCATTTTGATGCAAAACTAATTGGGAAATTTTCTGCTTAGTAATTGACTATATAATTCCACTCACCCTTGTCTGATAGTCTATTATCTCAAACCTACTTTATTATGAAAAAAACCCATTATTACTTCTACAAGATAACACCTTTTTTGACAAATATACATTCTGAGAGTAATTAGCCTGTTCAGTGATGTACCCTAGGTGAGAATTATACAGGGACTGAGGTATTATGAAAGTACTGAAGGAAACTTTCACAGCTCAGCAGAAATATCTGCTGTCACATGTTTTGGTTAAATTATTGTCTCTCCAGAGGTAATTAGTAAAAAAGCTATTCTCATGGGAAAGATTGACAATTCTTCATGTCTACCTCATAAAAAGTTAATAGCTGCTTAATGAATCTATCTGTGGAGTTTATACTAAGAACAAGGTACGGAAACACATGTATCATCAAAACCTGATGAAAACCATTTCAGGAATGCTGACAACAATACTATGGTCTGATTTACCATTACAACTGACAGTCAAACCATTAAATCTCTGAGTTAAATCAATAAAATTCTGACAGTCAAACCATTAAATCTCTTACAGTCAAACCATTAAAATTCCGGAAGTCAAACCAATAAAATTTTGACAATCAAACCATTAAAATTCTGGAAGTCAAACCAATAAAATTTTGACAATCAAACCGTTAAAATTCTGGAAGTCAAACCAATAAAATTTTGACAATCAAACCATTAAAATTCCCGAAGTCAAACCATTTAAACCCTGGAAGTCAAACCATTAAAATTTTGACAGTCCAACCATTAAAATTCTGGAAGTCAAACCATTCAAATTCCAAAAGTCAAACCATTCAAATTCTGAAAGTCGAAACCGTTAAAATTTTGACAGTCCAACCATTAAATTTCAACGGTCAAACCATCAAAACTGTTCTAGTCAAATCATTAACACTCTGACAATTAATTGAAACATTTAAACTCTCTCAAGTCTCAATTGGCGAGTCTCAATATATTTTTTGTGAACTGTACTAGTCAAACCATTAACACTCTGCCAGTTAATTGAACCATTAAATCTATCTCGCGTCCCAATGGGTTTTCTGTAAACTGTAACAAGTTAAATCAATGAAGCTCTAATGTGAAAATGTTGTATTGTTAAATGACATTTAAGACCATCTGATAATTACTTTGTTTATTTACACAACCAACCTGATGTTTGCATGACAAAATATTGCTCTTACAGGTTTGTATCATGATGTAATCATCAGGTGTCCATTAACATTTAAGACAAAGAACGCCCCACCATACTCTCTGGGATAAATCTGACCCACCGTACTCTCTGTGGTAAGCCTGACCCACCTTACTCTCTGGGGTAAACCTGACAACTTTTCTGTCTGAAAATTGATGGATCTCTTAATGAATGTCAGAGCAACTTATCTGGACTGCTCAATTGGCTATATGGTAATTTAATTTACTGTTGATTACAGAAAATCTGAAAATCATCTTAGGATGAAATTAGATTTCATATATCATATGTTCTCATCAGTCAACCTATAAATTGTTATGACCTAGTTTAATAAAGGGCATTTCTTATATTCCATGACAGGTACAGCCGGCAGAGAAATTGTCTGGAAAAAAAAATCATTTAATATATATAATAACTGCAGGTGTCGCATGTAAAATGTACCCCCTTAATAGCTACACTGGATATTTTTGGGAGGGGGTACATTTTATGCCTGACACCGATCTACACAAATGATACAGAAAATCAAGTACTTAATTTAAGTTAATTATGATGGTTCAGCTGGAATCATCATTGTAGTCCCGTACCGGTGAAACCCGCGAGACTATATATATAGGTTTCCTCTCCGACCATCTTGTACGTATGTACATAACACCAAATTTGTCAGGGGCTTAATTCATCCGATTCCTTGAAATCCTTTTATTCAGATTTTTCATACCACTTTTCATGCACTTTTTTTTGTCCAGGCTTGTAGGGAACATTAATTATACTTTTATCCTATAAAGTGATTGAAATAACATTGCCTTTTAATACTCATTATATTTACCACCTGTTAAATTGTGTCCATTTTTCATTCAATCAGAAGGAAAGTTGATTTATTACATTTTGTATCATTTGAAAAATTTCAAATTTAAAAAAAGATGTTTCACTTTCAAATCTTAAGGAAATGAAAGCTCTTGAAACAGATTGTACTATTGCCAATAGACATTGGATATTAATTAAGGTCCTTGACCTTTTCAAGGTCAGATTCATGTATGACGAACATTTTCCTGTAGATATATTTCTACGACTGTCAATGAGACTTAAGGATGCTTTCACCCATTGCCTTGTACCAATTTCTGTGTTGTTGGTTTACATTCCATGCCAAGCAGTATGCCATATTTGCCGATTGGAACTCCTGATCCCATTCGTAAATATGGGACGACATCTCTCATTGAGTGATCTATGATCAACTTAATTTCCTTTTGTAACATCGATGTGCTACTTTCATCTCATAGATACAATCTCGAATTTGGGTCGTGTAAGTTAAGCGCTCAAGTGACAGCAATTCTAATAAATAACCCTACACTGGAATCTTGACATTACCGAAAATTAAAAATTAAGTTGGTTATCAAAACATTTTTTCTTGTGATGAAAATTTAATCTTAAGGAATCTGGCTCTTTAACATGTTGACACCACCAAGGTATGAATTGCAACACCTTTCAAGCACTCTGGGCAGCAAATTTCAGCACCTATCCAGCACCGACCCCAAATTCCAGCACCTTTCCAGCACTGACCCCCAAATTCCAGCACCTTTCCAGCACTGACCCCCAAATTCCAGCACCTTTCCAGCACTGACCCCCAAATTCCAGCACTTTTCCAGCACTGACCCCCAAATTCCAGCACTTTTCCAGCACTGTCCTTTTTTTTCACTTTGGTAAAATTCCAGCACTTTTCATCATCTGTGTGAACCGTTTTAAGGGGTTTTCATCAAACTTCACATAATGATAATGACCATAATATTTTAGATAATTTTTGAATTTCAGAGTTTTTTCAATCAAGGTCAAGGTCACTGTTGTTATTTTTAGCCGTGGGCTGTAGGGGACATGTATTGATTTAAAAGCAATACCCAATATGCTTGTTGTAAATATCTATAGATAATCTATATGCCTTCATTAATACAGGTGGCTCATTTAGAAAATATTTGAACAGGTTTCATGGCATGATAACATTAAGTGAATAGCCCCAGAGAAACTCAATATTGGAAACATGTATTCTTCCCATTCAATACAGCTAACAATAATGTATTAACGCTTGCGCAAATAAGATACGGTAATGTCAGTGTATTTAATTACAATGATGACCAATTTCTAGGACTCTCACCAAGTAATTGAATTCTGATGACCTTTGATATTTTACTAAGTATCAAATAGACGTCAACAGTCGGTTCATGTTAATGGAGATTTCAATATCATATCAGGTTACGAGGAATATTGGTAAACACTGCACTAGACTCTGTCTTACATATAGTACAGGTAACAGGTTCACTTCAGTACACTGAACAAACAATTGTTACATTATCGCCATACAAATGTATGTTTTTTGGTGTTTCTTCGAATGAATATGTGACATCTGTATCTACTGACAAATCTGTGACACCTGTATTTCTACTGACAAATCTGTGACACCTGTATCTACAGACAAATCTGTGACACCTGTATCTACTGACAAATGTTTGACATCTTTATTTTTACTGACAAACTGTGACATCTGTATTTCTGCTGACAAATCGGTGACACCTGTATCTACCGACAGGTATGTGACACCTGTATCTATTGACAAAAATGTGACACCTGTATTTCTACTGACAAATATGCGACACCTGTATCTACCGACAGGTATGTGACACCTGTACCTATTGACAAATCTGTGACACCTGTATTTCTACTGACAAATCTGTGACACCTGTATTTCTACAAATGAATATGTGACATCTGTATCTACTGACAAATCAGTGACACCTGTATTTCTACTGACAAATATGTGACACCTGTATCTACTGAAAAATCTGTGACACCTGTATTCTACTGACAAATGTTTGACACCTATATCTGCTGACAAATGTGTGACACCTGTTTCTACTGACAAAACTCACAGTGACACCTGTATCTACTGAAAAATCTGTGACACCTGTATTCTTCTGACAAATGTTTGACACCTGTATCAACTGACAAATCTGTGACACCTGTTTATACTGACACCTGTATCCACTAGCACTTTGTGATACCTGCATCTATTTGTTGTCAGATATGACATGTTGTACCATGGGGAGGTTTACCACTATCTAAACAATACCTATATATTCAGTGACTCACCTGTACCCAGTTTAGATACGTCCTTAACAATACCTATATAAAGTGACTCACCTGTACCCAGTTTAGATATGTCCTTAACAATATCTATATACAGTGACTTACCTGAACCCAGTTTAGATACATCCTAATTAACAATACCTATATATACATTGACTCACCTGTACCCAGTTTAGATACGTCCTTAATAATACCTATACATGTATATACATTGACTTACCTGTACCCAATTTCGATATGTCATGTTGTACCATACTGGAGGTTTATCACTCGTCCATGCTGATGAACCTGGGACTATCTGTAATAAATCCACACTTATAAGAAGGGAGTGAGATAAGAAGGACCATCCGTGGTGCCGTGTGGTGCCGTGTGGTGCCTCGTGGTGCCTGGTATATCCAGTGAAGCGTGGCAGCTCAAGGTCAGGTGTCAACACCACGGAACCTCACTGGTGTCCAGAGTTTTCTCCAGTAGGACTAATCCAACAGGTGTACAGTGCGTTTGTCCTCGTAAATCCCAACTACAGGCCCAGCACTCTAATAGGAGATGATGCTCCACGTTGGTGTAGCCACACAAAATCACCAGAGCGGCATTGTTCTCACTGTCACACGGAGCACGCCTAGGTCAGTATTACACAAAACTCCTCATAGCAAAACATGAATGTTTTATAGCAATCCAAGGCTTGTGGCATCCCAAGAGTCATCGTGACAATTCTGTTACCATGACGACTGGCCAAACTCGAGGGTGGCACTTAGAGTGTTGTTTATGGTGACAGGAGAGAGTATCAGACAGATCTGTCTGCTGGTGTCAAACATTTTGTTTGTACTGGTGTCCAACTCTGCAAGCTTACAGTACTAACCTTATATCAATACTCTGACAATGGTATGGCAGCAAGCACCGCGGAGGAGATTTTAAAAGCTGCAGTGGGCTAATTACAAGGGTTCATTATACCACTAGACAGTATATATATGAGGCGTATAATGATGTTTGATTTTCCGTAATTCTCCAGGTACATGGCAATCCTCTACAGGAATCCGTGCTGATGTCAGCCTTTTGATCTGTGTTGATCTGCATGCACAAGGCTAGATTTACATTGATGTACTAATTTTGAGCTTCTGTCTCCCCGATCCAGTTTACACTGTTACACATTTAACCATTGTATCTTTTGATATTGATCAATACACAACTATGTGTGAGGAGTACGTGTAAATTGATAGAAAATTTTTTTAAAAAAAAAACCAAAAAAAAAACCAAAGAGAACCGACAAGATTGATAGGGGAAAAAATTAATAAAAAAAACCAAAGAGAACCGACAAGATTGATAGGGGAAAAAATTAATAAAAAAAACCAAAGTGTATACCGACATTATAACAAAACCATAACTTAAACTCAAAATCGATTTAACAAGGACAATATTAAATTATAAGCAAAATATAGATTTCTTGGGAGATTCCTGAAAAAGTATATTTGGTTTGGTTTATTTTGTTTAACGTCCTATTAACAGCCAGGGTCATTCAAGGACATGCCTGGTTTTGGAGGTTGAGGAAAGCCAGAGCACCTGGAGAAAAACCACCAGCCTACAGTCAGTACCAGGCAACTGCCCCAAGTGGGTTTTGAACTTGCAACCCAGAGGTGGAGGGCTAGTGATAAAGTGTCGTGACACTTTAACCACTCGGCTACTGCGGCCCTTGAAAAAGTAGAAGGAGAAGAGGGCTTGGTGTTTCTGAGAATCAGTGTCATAATCTACTTCGCTGACGATACCCACAATGCATTATGAAATCATTTTATAATCATCCTAATTAGCTTGGACCAATATGTCTGACCTTGGTCTGATGTCAAGATGAAATTAGCTAATTGATGACAACTCCCTTAATTATCTTGTAAAAAGTGGGTCAAAAATATAAAAAAAAAAAAAAAATGTGTTATGGGCATGTATTTCATCTCCTTTTAAAAATATTCAATATCCCAAAAAAATCAGAAATGGATTTTAATAATGAGAATAATTAATGCTCCTCCCCTTCTACAATATTTTCCGGCCCCATTTTGATTTTCCTGTCATCTGTTCTGGATATCCATAATTTGTTCGCCCTTGGCATCACAGATCAGACCTAGAATGGCACAGCTGTATGATGTCTTTAGCGTTAACTGATGAAACCTAAACGGATGAAACAGCTGTTTGATGTCTTTAGCAGGTAAAAAATGAAGTAGCATCAAATGAAATAAGGCAATTTTTTATTTGTCAAAACCATTTCCAAATTAAAGAGTGTCAAATACTCCATTACTCCTACTGTAGTGATGCCACCTTTTGACTCCATTAATACCGCTGTAGAGATGCCACCTTTGACCCCATTACTACAGCTGTACAGATGTCACCTCTGACCCCATAAATAAGGCTGTAGAGATGCCACCTCTGACCCCATTAATACCGCTGTAGAGATGCCACCTTTGACTCCATTAATACCGCTGTAGTGATGTCACCTCTGACCCCATAAATAAGGCTGTAGAGATGTCACCTCTGACCCCATAAATAAGGCTGTAGAGATGCCACCTCTGACCCCATAAATAAGGCTGTAGAGATGCCACCTTTGACTCCATTAATACCGCTGCAGAGATGTCACCTTTGACCCCATTAATACCGCTGTAGAGATGCCACCTTTCACTCCATTAATACCGCTGTAGAGATGCCACCTTTCACTCCATTAATACCGCTGCAGAGATGTCACCTTTGACCCCATTAATACCGCTGTAGAGATGCCACCTTTGACTCCATTAATACCGCTGTAGAGATCCCACCTTTGACCCCATTACTACAGCTGTAGAGATGCCACCTTTGACCCCATTAATACCGCTGTAGAGATGCCACCTTTGACTCCATTAATACCGCTGTAGAGATGTCACCTTTGACTCCATTACTACAGCTGTAGAGATGCCACCTTTGACTCCATTAATACCGCTGTAGAGATGTCACCTTTGACCCCATTACTACAGCTGTAGAGATGCCACCTTTCACTCCATTAATACTGCTGTAGAGATGCCACCTTTGGCCCCATTACTACAGCTGTAGAGATGCCACCTTTCACTCCATTACTACAGCTGTAGAGATGTCACCTTTCACCCCATTACTACAGCTGTAGAGATGCCACCTTTGACTCCATTACTACAGCTGTAGAGATGTCACCTTTCACCCCATTACTACAGCTGTAGAGATGCCACCTTTCACTCCATTACTACAGCTGTAGAGATGTCACCTTTCACTCCATTAATACCGCTGTAGAGATGTCACCTTTCACTCCATTACTACAGCTGTAGAGATGCCACCTTTGGCCCCATTACTACAGCTGTAGAGATGCCACCTTTCACTCCATTTCTACAGCTGTAGAGATGTCACCTTTCACCCCATTAATACCGCTGTAGAGATGTCACCTTTCACTCCATTACTACAGCTGTAGAGATGTCACCTTTCACCCCATTACTACAGCTGTAGAGATGCCACCTTTTACTCCATTACTACAGCTGTAGAGATGTCACCTTTGACCCCATTAATACTACTGTAGAGATGCCACCTTTGACCCCATTAATACTACTGTAGAGATGCCACCTTTGACCCCATTACTACAGCTGTAGAGATGCCACCTTTGACCCCATTAATACTACTGTAGAGACACCACCTTTGACTCCATTACTCCTGCTTTAGAGATTCCGATTACTTTCTTTGGAGACCGATACAGAAATATGGTGCTGCCCCGACTATAATCAATGACAGTCTATAGACCTGTATAATGACATATGAGGCTGTCACTGTTGGCTCCCAAGGAAGATGTGAATGTCAAACAGGTTACATAGATATTACTAAAAGCTTCAGAGTCTTTCTGAAGGTTCATGCATTTAATTTGGCACGTTTTCATATAAAGTCAACATTGAAAATCTGCCAATATCAAGGAAAATCTTGCAATTGCTGAAGTTGAGGAAATGAAATATCATTTGTTGAAATAGTCACTAAGACCCCATACAATAAACTATTGTATACACTCGGCCATTAAACTGATGATACTATATATGTGCAATGCTGTATCTAAGAATCAATACCATAAGTGTTGTCATTACAAAAGAAATAAACCGTCTTTCATGCACTCTCCAATTAATTTATACATGAAATGACTTTTAACTGTTTAGGTAAGCCATTGTAAAATCTATTACATTGTTAAATACATTTTTAGGTAAGCGGTTGGAAAATCTATATTGTTAATTATTGTTTTAGGAAAGTGATTGGAAAATCTATTACATTGTTAAATAATTTTTTAGGTAAGCGGTTGGAAAATCTATTACATTGTAAAATAAATTTTAGATAAGTGTTTGTAAAATCTTATCATATTGTGTAATACATTTTAAGATAAGCATCTGTAAAATCTATTACATTGTTAAATAGTTTTTTTGGTAAGCGTCTGTAAAGCCTATTACATTGTTAAATAATGTTTTATGTAAGCAATTGTAGAATTTATCATATTGTAAAATAATTTTTTAGGAAAGTGATTGTAAAATCTATTACATAATTAGTCAAATAATATTTTATGCAAGCAATTATAAAATATATTAAATTGTCAAATTATGCTTTAGTTAGGTGATTGTAAAATCTATTATATTGTTTAATAATGATTTAGGTAGGCAATTATAAAATCTATTTCATTGTCAAATAAATTTTTAGGAAAGTGATAGTAAAATCTATTACATTGCTAAATATTGTTTATGGTAAGCGATTGCAAAATCTATTGCATTGTTAAAACAATCATTGTATTCTATGTGTTACCTGTCACATGTGACCTTTGGAATGACCTTTGTAAAGTGCCTTGCTTGGTGACATGGCAGGTTTAGCTGTACCTATTTCCAGAATCAATTTTAAAATTCTAAAAGCTTGTCGAGACAAATGGTTCATTAAGTCGTACTTTAACACAGATTTATTATACAAACAGACTGCATCAGAAAGAACAAAGCACGGAAAATCAATTTTAATGACTGTTCATACTCATCCATTGGGAGATGCCAGACTCCGCATCACTACTGTCCAAAAGGTTACAGGTTCAAATGCATGCAGGTGTAGTGATGCTGGTTCTTTGAGCAAGTACAATTTTTTTGATATATTGCCTTTTCCAGTCTACCCAGCAGCATTAATGTGTACCAGCATACTAGGAAGTAATTATATGATATACAGGCAGCTTTCTATAACACTGCTTCATGTACTCCTCAATCTCATCACAATGATACATCCTTATATGTATCAGACATCTAAGAAATATTTTTCTTGGTATATATAGCTGTTTTTTTTTTTTAAATATAATAATGAATAATATATACAATTATCCTGACATTATAAAAATATTCATTTCAATTTTGCATTGGTCCTGATTGGTTTGCAAATCCTTGAGAAACAAGTGCAATCAACGATTGTGAAGCTCATTGGTAGCAGCAATCACACTATATGCACTCATTTCTTATATATGTATATATAAGCATGTCATTTTTAAATTGTATGTCACATCATATCACTCCTAGACCTCTAATGGATGTACAAACCAAATGAGAAGGGTGTGGACTTACAAGTTTTCCAAAAACTTACCCCAAAATCTTTAAAGTGAGCCTTAGTGCCAAAAAAGTTGTTTTCCAAAAACTTACCCCAAAATCTTTAAAGTGAGCCTTAGTGCCAAAAAAGTTAAGTCCACAAAATGGTAAAATGAGAAAAAATCACAATTTTTTTCTGTATGATTTTGCCATGACAACATCACTCTCCTCTAATGAACGTATAAACCAAATTACAAGGTTGTGAGGTGTATACGTTTGGACTTACAAGCTTTCCAAAAACTGATACCAAAAACTTACCCTAAAAAGTGGGGTGGGACGCCGACGCCGACGTGGATACGGACGCCGGAGGTACAGCATTAGCATGAGCTAAAAAGAACCTGATTTCTGAAGACAGTAGTTTGCTGTTTGATAGCAATGAATGATTGTAAAACAGAGTTCCACTATTACTTTTAACTTTGCATTATTCATTTTTTGTTATTTTAAAACGTAACCTCAGCTGAAGATCCGAGGTGCGCAGTTCGACGCTCCTTACTTGTGTCGGTTTGTTTCTCGGGAAGCTGAGAAACGGGCCGGTCTGTGCTGTTGTGATAGTGTCCTTGGGCAAGACACTTTACCCTAGTTGCTCTGGATGGCATGTGACAGGTCCCCCATATGATTTTCAGTGAGGTAGTCACCAGCTACTACAAAAAGACACTGCCTCAAAATGACCCTGACTGTTCATTAGGCAATTAACCCAGCATAGCTGTTTATTTTACAGAGTGCATTTTGAGTACTGTGACATTTCTGTTGAAAGACAGTAGTTAAACAATTATGTCCAATAGTGATCATGGTAAAGAAAGAATGGTACCAGCCGATGTGGAGTGTAAATTAGAAGATGGAAGAAATTAGATATTTAAGTAATTTAATTGGAAGCGTTGATTACTTGAGTTTCGAGCTCACTGCAGTGATAACAAAGAAACACGAGACAAAACTGCAATAAAACCAGTCTGATAAAAACAGAAATCTGGCAAAACCTCTCAAATAAATATTAGATTACTTCCAGCAAAGATAAATCTAGAGGTATATAAAAAAATCTCCTTAAAGTGCAGAATGAACGTCTGTAGAGATCTATCAACCTAACCGTATTAAAGATATACATGTATGTACTAAGAGGATGAAATAACTGTCTAGGCGATACATCATTTGAATTGAAATTTAAATAAGAAAAAAAAGCTGCTGAGAGATATGTCTCCTGCAAGTCCACATAATCGTGTGTTGTCTATATAAACACGATTTATGTACAGAATGCATGATCAACAAGTGTTGAATTTTTCATTTGATATTAATTAGAGGAAGTCAGTTAATAACAACTGTTGAAACTTTTATCTAATATCAATTAGAGGACGCCAGTAAAAGTGCTTGGAAGCGAGTCAAAGAGATGGTTGTAGACATGCTATCTGGTAGCATGGCCGGATATGTCACAGAAAGTCATATATATACACAGTATATGTGTATTTGTGATACCTGGAGGCGACGAGGAATCTATGAAGACCAAGGGTTGCATAGCTAACATATCTCAACACCAAAAAAAATCATAAAAAATAGGTCAGATCTGACCACTAGCATATGTTGAATCCCACAACTGTACCATTAAGCACCATTCTTAGAATCAGCTCTTCAGCTGAAGGCTACAAGGCTATAATAGTCGATGTAAAACCTGTTGAATAAATAAATAAATTCAGAATCATTAGCCATGATTTTTTTGGACAGTGTGTCATATAAATCACTGTATACCAAATTGGCTAGGAATTTCAAGACGGCAAAATTGAACCTTGACCATAATTTCCTTAACGAAAATTCATTATTGAATTCTGACCAGATTTGCTTTATTATATCATAACAAAATTATTTCCAGTTACAAAAAATTATACTATAATTTGACCTTTACCTTTGATCCAATGACTTTCAGCTATATAATATGTCATATGAGTTTCAGTTTAATTAGGTTATGTACGACTTCAAGTTTAATTAGGTCATATGACTTTTAGTTTAATTAACTGACCAAGTTTGCTTAATTATATTAAGTCATTATAAAATGTTCAAAGGTATAAAAAAAAAAGATTTGACCTTAACTTTAGCCTGATGGCATTGACCTTTGACCTATTAGTTTAAGCTAACTCCTTGTTTGATACTGACGATCATTAAGACGTACACAAAGTTTTAGGGTCAATCAAGAGATAAATAGGTCACTGACCCAGCCTCTGTAACAGGTCATAGGCTGTAACTCCCTAGATACAGTAAACATCGTTATTTATGGTTTAATTTCGTGATATTGACTGGGTGAACCATAAATGTGGGGATTATTTTCGTGATTTATGCAAATTTTTTCTCTTCTTTTGCGGATTTCTCATAAATACCACATAATACATCACAAAAAAAATTGTGTTGTGGAAATAAATTTCCACATTTAAAGTAAATCAGTCTCATATTTTTGGCTCAAACTCTTACAGTTATTTAAAACACAAATTATCCATACTTAATCCTTAATCATATGCAGACATTAACATATCATCATATGAAAATTTTTTAAAAAGACACTAACAACTTGATTCTGTAAATAACTTGGTTATCAAAGCTATATACCATAGCCAGTCGGCATTTTTTGAGTGTCTCCGTCTCTGATTCCTCTGAGTCACTGCCCGTCAGATACAATAAGGTCTGTCCTAAATAAGATTAATAAAAACAACGACAGTCTGATCCATATAAATCTGACTCCTAAATTGAGATGTAATTCAGACACTGAGAAGTTGTAGGAAAGGACGTGACATTTGATTGGACGGTATCACGAACGGATCACAACGTATAAAGTATATATATTGTATTATGATACTATATTGTCGAAAGGATATTACCGTTATTCGTAGGGGCCCAGCAGCATGACCTTTCATGTACAGGTAATCAAAATTATCAAGTCTCCTTTACCCAGAGATGCCTTCAGACAAATTTATCCAATTTTTCTCTTTCCAACAAAGAATTTGTTTCACTTCCCATATATCAAACAGAAAAAAAAAGAAGAAGGATTATGGCTGAAACATAAAAATTACAGATAGTAAAGCTGGAATCAGCATTTTGGAAAACATGCAGCAAATTATATAACCAGCTCCAATATCTGGACTCATTTTAAAGGAAGAGCAAGAAACTGATGAGTCATTTTAAAGGAAGAGGCAGAAACTGAGGAGTCATTTTAAAGGAAGAGGCAGAAACTGATGAGTCATTTCAAAGGAAGAGGTCAAAACTGAGGAGTCATTTTAAATGAAGAGGCAGAAACTGAGGAGTCATTTTAAAGGAGAGGAAACCAACACACTGACGTAAATAACGCCACAGTTGAGATACTATTTACACAGTAGAGTGTAATTACTGCGAAAATTCTTCCTCTTTTATTTAAATCGTTGTGATTGGAAACGTCATTAACTTTTAATTATCTCGTACAATAAATGTACCAATAGATAAATCCTTTGTTGTGTGATTCCATTGTTGTTCTGGTGCCCTGTCCTGGAGATATTTGTTTTCCTTCTCTATAAAAAGTAAAAAGGCACTTAATAACCAGCAGGTAAGGATAGGGTTACTACTGTATGCCATCTAAAAATAGGTCTCTGGAGACACAACATGAAAATTTAATCTCCTTTTTATACCTTGTCATAAAACTGTCTGAGAAAATGACATTTGCATTTTGTGCACTTTAAGAGCAATTTAGATTTTACAGGCAGTTTATTTCCAAAGACACTTATCCTCCCAGAGTTTGAGCAGGATTTAGTCCAGTTGCCGACATGTTTAGTACTTGTGAATCGGGTCTCAAATACCTTGTAGTTTTTTGGTGGATGTAGTGCACCCGACTTCATTTGAGAGTACTTAAACTTTAAACAGGAGGAAAGTACTTCAGCTTAACATGTCAGCCATGCTTCAAATCATCAAACTTTTATCAGAAACAATCAATTTTAAACCTTCAAACTCATTTCCTGGAGTCATAACACAGGAGAGTTCAAACTGATGTCAACAGCCTTTTCATTGGACGTTATGTGTTTCCCTCATGTAAGAAATGATTTCATTGGTTAGAAATGATCTCTTTGGTAGAAGCACAGCATCAGGAGTACAGCAGTGTGATCTTGGTATAGGTTTATTTAAATCTTTAAAACTTGAGATACCAGCAAGTAAATTTTGTTTCATGATTAAATGAAAATGTAAACCTGGAGATATTGTAATAGCTATGTAGTAGTCTAAATTTACGAGTACAATACCTGATAGCTTACACAGAGACAATAGATAAAGGTTTAGAAAGTTATTTGCATGAGTACGGGTACTGGTAACCTTACAAGTATATATATACCTATATACCTACATGTAGAATATATCATAAGTATAGAAAATTAATATGTAAATTACATGTTGCCGATTTTTAAAAAGGAAATTAGATGCATCACGTTTCAAAAAAGAAAGTAAAATATATATACAGAAGTTTTTGTAAAACACCGTTGCTATTTACAAAAAAAAGTTTGTACATTTGTACTAACTTGTAGCAGACAAATTACACATACTTGACAACTTGTGATTTCCTGTACACACAAAATGATGATGTCATATGCAAGAAAAGTAGAGAACTCCCCATGTACAAGTACACAAAAATTGTAAGGATTGTAAACTTTTCTATTTCTAGAAATGATTTAGAATAAGAGGCCTATGGACCTTAACGGTCACCTGAGTTTTAAAATATTTCAACTAATTTGACCCTTTTTGGTTCTGCCCATCAGCCGTTGGGGGTCACTCAGGGCCAAAAAGTGCATACCATATCAGACTGTCATCCCGTGCTGATAACGTAATACTCAATATAAATGAAATAAATGATAGTCAAAAATGTGATTTCCTTATATAAATTATAGTAAAGTTTACCTCCTCCCAAGGAGCAAACGTGAAACTCCAGGGTCATGAAATTTACAATTTGGTGAAGCACCTTAAGACCCTTCCATCCATGAAGAGTATTTGATTCTACCCTATTTGGGTCTTGAGAAGAAGATTTTTGAAAAAGTTAATTTGACCCTTTTGCGCTCCGCTCATCAGCCCCTGGGGGTCAGTCAGGGCCAACATGTGCATACCATCAAACTGTCATCCCATAAATTCCTGCTAATTTAAACCAAGTTAGAATGAATTCCAATAGAAATCCAACAATTAAATGATAGTTAAAAATGTGATTTCCCTATATAAACTATAGTAAAGTTTACCCCTCCCCAGGAACAAATGTGAGACCCCAGGGTCATGAAATTCACAAAGCACCTTAAGACCCTTCCATCTTTGAAGATTACAATAATGTATTTGATTCTAACTTATTTGGGTCTTGAGAAGAAGATGTTTTTTCTTTTTAAATTTCAGTTAATTTGACCCTTTTTGGCCCCTGCCCCTTACCTTATTCCTCTGGGGGTAGGGACCTTATAAATTCACAATTTTATTCGACCTTTGGCCACATAAAGTTATTGCAAAATTTCATTGAAATTCAGGTTCAGGTTTCTGAGAAGAAGTTGAAAATGTAAATTGCTTACATATTGACAACGCACAACGACTGACAAAAGTGGGTTAGAATAGGTCGCATGAGATTTTAATTGTCTCAGGTGACCCAAAAATGTGTTTATGATGGGGAAAATTTTTTTTTTTTTTTTTTTTAATCAGTGAAACAATTCTCAGATTACAAATGAGTTTGATCCTAAAGTCAACAGCTTCATTTGCTCATCACACGTACATCTTCAAATTATATGAGGTCCTCATCCACAAAGCAAACACTTAAAAATAACAAATGTAATATGTTCATGTGTAAGAATTTGTGATTAAGGCTTGAAAATCCATATTTTCAAGTCCGTTATTCATATATAATAAACGGCCAATTTCAATTGTAACTAGTCTCTGCCTTGTTCTTTATGGCTTCATGCCTTTGGTCCGACAAGCTTACCCTCATAAACCTTTCATATATATCAATAATACATTTAAGATGTTATTGTATTAATATATATGTACTGTTATTATTGTGGGGAGAAGGTTTATATAGGCTATGCCTGTTGTCTAATTCCCATTGTAGGGAAGATCTGCACAATAAAATATTCTGAATCAAATCACATTCATGTATGAATATAAATCAAATATTATCCCCTATTTTGCTTGTACAGTACATTCCAGTTAATCGGGTAACGCTTAATCAAGTATTTCGTTTAATTAGGTAAAATTTCAAAAACCAAAACCATTTTCTCTTAAATCATGTTAAAAAAATTTGTTTAATTGGGTTGGAAAAGTCGTATTTTTCGGTTATTTGAATAGAACAATCGGACAAAAAAATTTAGAAATGCTCCGATTTTCACGAAAGTCATCACGTATTTCTTTAAGTTTTAGACATTTATCAACAAATAGGGTAATTTAGATGGTTAAAATGTCAAAAAACGGTAAAATATTACCTTAAACAATAATAACGCAAATATTTTCATCCAAAATCGACCCAAGTCTTAACCATTACGGACCAAATCTAAGATGGCGACGTGCATTTCGGCTTATTGCATAAGTCGGCTAATCGGGTAAAAAGTCCCCGCAAATAGGCAACCCAATTAAGCGGAATGCACTGTATGTGTGTTTTCCTGTACCTTCATTTTCTTCTAACATGGACAATAAATCTGATTTTTTGATTGAGTAAACATATTGGTGTGTTAGAGCAAGATATTCCTGTTAAACTCTTATGGAACTTAAGAGTGTAGGTCAAGGAAAAAACAATCATGGAAATAATTATGACCACTGGTGGACAGCAACAAGAAATGGTTTCCGTAGCAACCTAGTGACCTTAGAGTTGACCCCTGAGGACAATGTAATGATCAATTTACTACCAATGTTATGATGGAATCAAAATCATATTACCCGGCCTTTTTAAGAATGCCATTTCCTCAACTTCCTATCAGATATTTTCCAATCAATTCAAATATAGACTATTTGGCGAGTTAATTAAATGACTATACTGTTAAGATGAGATTTTGCGAGTTACCACGGACACAACTAGCTATAGGAGTTGATTACCAAGCTGGTAAAATTTCTATGAAGTTCTAGGGTACACACAATTAATATCAAGTTAAAATTTCTGTCAAGTCTTTGGGTAGACAGCTAAGGTATAATTTCTGTGACAGACAACTATAAGTTTTGTTATAAGTATTATATATCATAAAAATCACTGTCCACTCCATCACCCAAGTTGAATTCTACCCTTCTTTCATGCAAAGTTGATTCATAAAATGTCTTCCAAATTATCACACAAAGTTGTTTAAAAAAAATCTCTACCTATTCTTCAATACAAAATTGATTAATGACAAGAGGCCCAGAGGGCCTGAATTGCTCAAACTTTGTGCCATGTGAGCTAAAAATGTCTATACCCATGCACCTATCAATCAAATCAAAGGTAATTTTAAAGAAAGAAACTCAGATTAAATTTCTTTAAGTTTGATGTTTTACATTGAAATATAACCCCAAACAAGAGGCCCATGGGCCTTAACGGTCACCTGAGTTATGATATATTTTAGCATATGTGGCCCCTGTGACCTTGAATGAAGGTCAAGGTCATCCATTTGAACAAACTTGGTAGCCCTTTATCCCAGCATGCTACAGACATAATATTGGGTCTCTAGGTCTTTTAGTTATCAAGAAGAAGTCATTTAAAGATTTAAGTATATTTGACCCCTGTGACGTAAATTGAAGGTCAAGGTCATTTGAACAAATTTGATAGCCCTTCATCCTAGCATGCTACAGACCTAATATTGGTTCTCTGGGCCTTATGGTTATCAAGAAGATGTTGTTTAAAGATTTTAGCATATTTGACCCCTGTGACATTGAATGAAGGTCAAGGTTATCCATTTGAACAAACTTGGTAGCCCTTCATCCCAGCATGCTACAGACCTAATATTGGGTCTCTGGGCTTTTTGGTTATCAAGAAGAAATTATTTAAAAGATTTCAGCATATTTGACCCCTGTAACCTTGAATGAAGGTCAAGGACATCCATTCAAACAAACTTGGTAGCCCTTCATCCTAGCATGCTACAGACTTAATATTGGGTCTCTGGGCCTTTTGGTTAACAAGAAGTTGTTTAAAGATTTTAGCATATTTGACCCCTGTGACCTTGAATGAAGGTCAAGGTCATCCACTTGAACAAACTTTGTAGCCCTTTGTCCCAGCATGCTACTGACCTAATATTGGGTCTCTGGGCCTTTTGGTTATCAAGAAGAAGTTGTTTAAAGATTTTAGCATATTTGACCCCTGTGACCTTGAATGAAGGTCAAGGTCATCCACTTGAACAAACTTTGATAGCCCATTGTCCCAGCATGCTATTGAACTTATATTGGGTCTCTAGGCCTTATTGTTATCAAGAAGAAGTTGTTTAAAGATTTTAGCATATTTGATCCCTGTGACCTTGAATGAGGGTCAAGGTCATTCTTTGAACAAACTTGGTAGCCCTTCATCCAAGCATGCTATAGGCCCAATATCAGGTCGCTGGGCCTGTTGGTAATTGAGAAGAAGTTGAAAATGTAAATTGTTTACGACGGACGACGCCGGACAAAAGGCGATCACAATAGGTCAACTGAGACTCTGTCTCAGGTGAACTAAAAACTTAATGAAGGTATAAAGAAATACTATATGCACCTCGGGAGCCAACCTTTCAGAGAATGACAGCTCTTAGGTTTATCACCTCGAGGTGCCTTTGTTAATACAAATGACACCTACACTAAGTCTAGAACATTCATTGTTACCTTACATTATACTCCTATTGTTATATCAGTGAACAAAGGAATACCAATTCCTCTTCACAAACACAATTCCATCAATTTCAGTTGTAACAGTTGGACAAACTTCTAATTCAGATTTTTAAACAAATCCAAACTCCACAAATGAGGAGAGAATTACATGTAATTGCTTTTAACACTTCGAGAGACCATGTGACTCAGACTATGACCTTGAGATGACCTTGGACATGTATAAAAAGCATTGTCAGCTTCCACCTGATTCCTGCCTTTTATTAAGCTAACAAATATGAGAATCCTTGCATTTAAGCAACAAAATTAAGCCCGATATATATTGATGTTGTGCTATTACCAGTTTTCTGTTTTAATTCTTATATGCAAATACAAAGTATACAGAAAATCGGTTTCTAACATAAACAAGTAATTATACAGACGAAGCTTTCATACTTCTGAGGACATATACCAGTGCAATATGCAGTGTTGGCATGTTGTGTGGTACAATGCAAATTCAGCTCGAGACAGATGACTTTCTGGAAGATTTCATTGGAACGGTCTTTGCTACCATAACAATGTGTGATATATATAGTCAATCCTTGCGAAAAGATGGTGTGATTTCCAAGAAAAAGTGACAGTGGTAGCAGGACAGTCTCTGCTGAAGAGATTATTATCAGCATTTGACAAACCCATTATAATGTACAGGAGACGTTTAGTGTCTCCTCGACACAACATCGAGTAAAATTCAAACCATGCTAAATGCTATAGCATGCTGATTTGTCTCGATTTGTAGTCAACCTGTCTGTATTTACGAGATCCGGACCCGGGATATGGGGGCTCGGCTAAACAGATCGGGGGTAATGAACGTCGATGCATTAAGACATCAATAGGGATTTAGTCAATTTATAAACATATCTATTAATTTAAACAATGAAGAAAACTAAATGATATAATTATGGGTGTATACATAGGGGATAAATTACAGGATGTATATTTTCACATACATTAGGCATTGCTTTGTATATAGCAGTACTGGACTCAGGGTTGAACGCCAGTGGCCATGTAGCTCAAAAGGTTAGAGCGCCGGTCTAGAGTTCTGAGGTCCTAGGTTTGAGTCTCAGTCAGGGGATTGTTGCATTTTTGCTCTCCAGTCACATTTGGCATCCATTTAAGTACCCATGGAGGTAGTATAGGGTCTCATGTGTGTCTTTGGGGATGAAGACTTTCTTGAAGGAGGGATGAATGTATTGGAACTGAGCTAGGCTGAAAGTGGGAGACCAGGTAGCTCAAATGGTCCATGATCCATACTGTAATGTGGCAGGAGTGTTTGCTTGATTTTCATTGGTCAATTCCCTGTTTTCCTCACAAGGACCTATCAGTGAGTAGACCTGTTTGTGCTAAAAATATTGCTATTTTTAGCAAGAACAGGTCAGCCATCTTTGCTACACTATTATCCAATCGCGCAACCTATTAATTGGAACGACGCAGCCAATCAGAATGTAGGGAAAAAAAACGAATGTTCAGTATAACTTTGTTTACAATATGGCAGACAAGATACCACAACAATCTTTTACTTCATTAAACAAAGAGGAATTACAAGATATTTTGAAGCAAACAGACTCTTTGATTATCCAGAAAAAATACTCTAGGTGCAACAAAACTTTCCCGGCAATATTTCAGTGGGGAGGGGTACTTCCTTTTGTTTTCGGTGTACACAAGACTATACAGACCTGGTCAAGATGTATGATGATATCCTTATTGAGGGAATGTTTCAAAATCCATAATGTCTGATGTTATCCTAAACAACAGGCCCAGAGGGCCTGTATCACTCACCTTACTATTTCAGTAATCATGGCAAAATACTCTCATATTAGACATATTTTAAATATTTTCCTACTTTACAAGCTGCCTCTCCCAACAATGGCTCAAACCAAATGTGCCCCAAATCTACTTATTAGAGAAGTTATGAAACTTATGCAATATCTAATTTCCAATTCAATTTCCACAAAAAAAAAAACCCTTGTCAAATACACAAAACTTACGACATGCAGCTTCACTAATTACACTAGCGTACTGTATATCTATCTGATAACGAACAAATGAGATGATTACCTCCCTTGGCCAAAATCTTGATTAGGTGCGAGTATATAATATAAGCATATACCATTCAAAATACTACACTCCGCTGGGTGTGCCCGCCTCTACCCATGCATGCGTAAAATAAAATATGGATGGACTGTATGATATTTTTAGTGTTTTTGGGTACAATTATTTTATTTATTATGACACATGAATTCAGATGATAACCAAGAGGTGTAGATAATCTTCATACCGTCAAGATATTTATGTTTTTAAAATGTCAGTCAAGGCTATGTGTCCTTCATGCAGGACTGCAGACCTTTTTTTGCTACAGACAGCCAGTGTTGAAATGTTAACTGATTTGGCTCGTTCTACACCTTTTATACCTTATAGAAGCCCACATTCGTTTTCCAAGCATTAAGGTATCAATTCAAATGTCTGCACTTCCTGAGATATTACGTACCATGGGAAGATATTGTTACCAGACGAGATTTATCTCAGAAGCATTCAGAAAACCGTAAAATATTTTTATTCTCAAATTGAAAGCTTTTTTAAACTTTAAGCTTTTAAGATCAATCCCTTGTCACGAAAGCTCAGTAAAAGGTGTATTGTTTTACTTTAATAAATACCCAAGCTCACTTGCCAGTCGTTGCTATAGCAACCGTCCATGACCGTGGCTTTGAAGTTTCTAATATCCCCCTTGCACACCTGATCTTACTCCCTCAGACTTCCACTTACTTTCCAAGATGATAACGGCCATTTCTGGTTGACATTTTTAGTCGGGTGATATGATATGTCATACATGTACACATTCAGTGGCGGACTTTCTGGGAGTCGTGCAAACATACGGGACTTGTTGAAAAGTGGTATTGAGGCGCTTCAACATCACTGGTAGAATTATATTACGAAAATTAAGCGGATTATGTTGGAAAAAATTAATACAATATGTCTCCCGAAGATTCAAACATCTAACCTTAACAATTGAGGTTCACAACATTGTTCATCAGTTTTTGAGAAGAATTTAAAAACGTGAAGATTTTAAATGAAATCATGCAATGCAAAGTGCATGGTGCATGATTTAAACAGATTAGAAAAGGTCACTGCAGATCTCCACCTTAGTATTACTCTGGTACATGACCTTAACATATATAAGTGCAATAGTTTTCTGTAGAAAGGCCACATAATTAAACTTTTATTATGCATGTTATTGCTGTTATCAATTTGTATTAATAACTAAGTACTATTCCATTTTTTTTTCTCTCTTTCAAAAAGCCTATTTTTTACACATCTACAACAGAAATTGTTACTGACCAGCTGTGTAGAGCTGTATACTGAAGTTTCATCAGAAACTATTACTGACCAGCTGTGTGCAGCTGTATCGAAGCTTCAACAGAAATTATTACTACCAGCTGTGTACAGCTGTATACTGAAGCTTCAACAGAAACTATTACTGACCAGCTGTGTACAGCTTCAACAGAAACTGGTACTGACCAGCTGTGTACAGCTTCAACAGAAACTGTTACTGACCAGCTGTGTACAGCTTCAACAGAAACTATTACTGACCAGCTGTGTACAGCTTCAACAGAAACTATTACTGGCCAGCTGTGTACAGCTTCAACAGAAACTATTACTGACCAGCTGTGTACAGTTGTATACAGCTTCAACAGAAACTATTACTGACCAGCCGTGTACAGTTGTATACAGCTTCAACAGAAACTATTACTGACCAGCCGTGTACAGTTGTATACAGCTTCAACAGAAACTATTACTGACCAGCTGTGTACAGGTTCAACAGAAACTATTACTGACCAGCTGTGTTCAGCTTCAACAGAAACTATTACTGACCAGCTGTGTACAGCTTCAACAGAAACTATTACTGACCAGCTGTGTACAGCTTCAACAGAAACTATTACTGACCAGCTGTGTACAGGTTCAACAGAAACTATTACTGACCAGCTGTGTTCAGCTTCAACAGAAACTATTACTGACCAGCTGTGTACTGCTTCAACAGAAACTGGTACTGACCAGCTGTGTTCAGCTTCAACAGAAACTATTACTGGCCAGCTGTGTTCAGCTTCAACAGAAACTATTACTGACCAGCTGTGTACAGCTTCAACAGAAACTATTACTGACCAGCTGTGTACAGCTGTATACAGCTTCAACAGAAACTATTACTGACCAGCTGTGTACAGCTTCAACAGAAACTGGTACTGACCAGCTGTGTACAGCTTCAACAGAAACTGGTACTGACCAGCTGTGTACAGCTTCAACAGAAACTGGTACTGACCAGCTGTGTTCAGCTTCAACAGAAACTATTACTGACCAGCTCTGTTCAGCTTCAACAGAAACTATTACTGGCCAGCTGTGTTCAGCTGTATACTGAAGCTTCAACAGAAACTTTTACACACACTGCTAAAGAGTAACAATAAAATTGTTGTATGTGATGATTATAGACGCTGATCTCTCTCAGTAACCGTATTGATGTCTGTTACCTCCTTTTCTCTGTCAGTGACATATCTACTGGCATTGTAAACCACAATATTAACACTTCCGCTGTCTGATCATCAAGTTATTGGTTTGTAAGCTATAACATACCAACACTGATAATTGATGTGGACTATTGAGAGGCAATACAGAGTCAGAGAATTACGATTAATGCTAGGAAGGGGGTTTAGTTTATAACGGTTGAATGTGGAAGGAATGATTCTTTTTTCTGTAAATTATGTTCTATTAAATCCTAATGTTCAGGTAATAAACACAACAATTTTTATTTTTCAACATTCATAAAGTTATGAATACATAAAGTCATTTATGGAATATGTCGGATAGCAGATGCCGTTATCATGATCAGTGTTAAAAAGTCTTTTCATTAAAATATTGTTACAATTACTGCACTTCAAATATGCGGTGGCCGAGTGGTTAAGGTGTTCCGACACTTTATCACTAGTCCTCCACTTCTGGGTTGGGAGTTTGAAACCCACATGGGGCAGTTGCCTGGTACTGACCATAGCTAGGTCAGTTGTTTTTCTCTGGGTACTCTGGCTTTCCTCCACCGCCAAAACCTGGCATGGCTTTAAATGACCCTTACTGTTAATAGGACGTTAAACAAAATAAACCAAACCAAACCAAACCAAGCACATCAAATCACTATGAGATCATTTAAAAATTGTTATGAACCAATATACTAATCTAGAGTCCGTCAGCAATATTAGCTAATTACAGCACAAAAGTGGAAAATACTTTTACCATTATGTAATACATTGATAGGACGTGACCAGGGGCCGATCACACCTGAACTACACACGCCGGACATGACATATGACATTATGTTCGACAGCACGTCGTATGTGTACCAACAGGAGATGTTTGTGTACAGATAACCCAATCAATTCTCCCTATTGCAATCCGGATGCTTATTAATTTTTCATTCTCATATCATATTTGCAATTCTGAATTTAATATTAGCCCCAGCGCTACAAAACTAGAAAGGCAGGATGATTTGCAGTATGCTTGTTTTTGAACTCCTCTTTTCAATAAAATGCAATGAGAGTAATGGCCCTCCTCGGAGATCACTTTCAGCAAATGGATAATTGCAACAAGTACAGCAATCTAAAGCAATCTTACTAAAAATAAAATTTCATTAAGAGTTCTATGTTTTATTTGTTCCATTGCTCTGCCAAACACCATAGAATCAAACTCATGGCGGTACAGTTTGTACAATATGGCAGATGTTTGAGAGTAAAAAATATACGCTTTTGTTGTGTAACAGCTAGCTATACACCGAGACAGCTACAGATAGGATATGTCATCATCTCTGGAGTACAAATCTATCATACAATCTTTAATCATTTGTTTTACCAAAAAACAGATTATCATCAGTTGGTGCTTGAAGTGAGCACTCTTAAGGTACCCTGCTTGTAACACAGGAACAAGAGGAAGCAAAATACCCAGAGGGAACCAAGGTACCTAGGGGAACTTAAATACCCAGAGGCAACTAAGGTACCTAGGGCCGGGAACTTAAATATCCAGAGGAGACCAGGTTACCAAGGGGAATCAAAATACAGAGGAAACCAGGGTGCCAAGAGGAACCAAAATACCCAAAGGAAACCAGAGTATAAAGAGGAACTAAAGTACCCAAGGGAAACCAGAGTACCTAGAGGAACCAAAATACCTAGATGAAACCAGGGTACCAAAAGACTGGAAACCAAAGAGAAAATCAGAGTACCAATAGAAACTGGGGTACCAAGCTGAACCAAAATACCCAGCAGAAACCAGTGTACCGAAAGGAACCAAAATACACAGAAGAAGCCAGTGTACCCACTGAAGAACCAAGATGCCCAAAGAAAACCAGGGGACCAAAACTGGGAAAATCAGATTACCCCTACTTGAACCAGAGATCCCAAATAATGCAGACATATTCTTAGCCAGTAGGTATATTTCAACCTTTAACAAGAGATTTTTGGATGTTGGACTCAGGAAACAAGCCCTGGCTGTTATAAATGAGAGTTCCACCACCATACAATCTTATTCTGTAATTGTTGTGAAGATAAATATGGCAAACAGCCTACCGTATATCTGAAATGTTCATGTAAACCTCCAATAAATATTGTTTGTACACAAATTTAAGGTTCTGCTTGCCATTACTTTGAACTGTCATGCAGGGGAGTATTTGCTCTGAACTCCATCGATGGTGAAATCGGGCATCTAGGATAAAAGTTTCAGTGGAATTGCTAGTATTTAAGTATATATGCTGTACTGTGTACTTCTTGAAACTCACAAACCATCAGCATAAAAAGAATTCCAATGACTAGTGTTTGTCAGGCGCTTACAATTTTAGAATCGCTTTTGTTGCCATGGGAACTATATGTGTAGGCCAGTCTACAGTTTTAAACTTAGATAATCTAATACTTGTTCATGTTACTGCAAACATATTTCATTTGGTGTGCTCGAAGTTTCCCAATTTTAACAGATCAGGACATTGATGAAATGGTATACCCAAATTATTTTCTATAAAAACACTTTATATAAGTGTAATTAGCACAATTATAATTTAACAAAATGATTCCTCCATGGGCACCAAAAGGACTATAAGATGATTCTTGCTAAAATAAGTACATTCACAGTATTTGACTGAATTTATTGACAATTAAGTTGATCGATTTCAAATTTAAGAAGCATACTGAGTATTGCTAAAGCAATACAAGTCCCCTACCGGCCCCTGAAAGCTATTAAGTGCTGACAAGGATTTTTCTAAAAAATAGTCGAGATTATCTTGACCTAACAATCCCTGAAAGTGAAACTTTTTCAAATATTATTATCTTTTGTAATTGTGTGAAGTTTGCTAGAGTGCTAAAGAACTTCCATGATATATACATCCTTTACCATATTTGACCTCTGTGACCTTCAATGAAGGTCAAAGTCATTCATTTCAACAATCTTTATAGCTCTTCATCCCAGCATGCTAAAAAACCCACGTCAGGTCTCTAGGCCTCTTGCTTAGCGAGAAAAAGTAATTTAAAGATTCTAGGATATTTGACCCAAATGATCTTGAAAGAAGGTCAAAGTCATTCATTTTAACAATCCTGATAGCTCTTCATCCCAGCATGCTAAAGAACCTACATCAGGTCTCTAGGCCTCTTGTCAAGTGAGAAGATCTCCTTTAAAGATTTTAGGATATTTGACCCCAATGACCTTGAATGAAGGTCAAGGACATTTATTTGAACATTCTTTATAGCTCTTTATTCCAGTATGCTACAGAACCCATACAAGGTCTCTGGGACTCTTGTTTAGTGAGAAGATGTCATTTGAAGATTTTTAGCATATTTGACCCCTGCGACCTTGAATGAAGGTCAAAGTCATTCATTTCAACAATCTTTAACCAAATAACAGGTCTCTGGGCCTCTTGGTTATTGAGAAGAAGCAAACGATTTCAGTTGTTTTCGAACAGTCGGCGAATGATGAAGGACAAAATGCCATTAGAATAGGTCACTTGAGACTTTGTCTCAGGTGATCTAATGAATCTGTAGTTTAGTCAATGATAGATTTACTAATGTCTACAGTTACAATCAATCATAATGGAGTGGCTGACAAAGTTGTCTGGTGAATGATTCTTAGTGTCACAAAAGCATCAGACAGTGAACTCAATGCCCACAAAGAAAAACTGTATTAAGGCCAAAAAAAAATTTGAAAGAATATGATTCTTCAATATTAATCAGGACAAAAATGTCCTTGACTTCAATGAGATGCATATTCATCACATATACATGCATAAGCAAACATAAACCAGCATGATATATTTTTATATAAAACATTACCTACATCTGATGTAACAACTGGGCATCTGCAAAACATGAAATATAAAGTGTTTGTACAGACCTGTCAAATCCTTGACCTTTGTTTGACCCATGACCTCTGACATCACTGTTGTGACCCTTGAAGTGTTAGTCCACGAGTCTGGAGATCGTTTTCTGACCATTTTTTCTTTGTGTCTAATTTATCCCCTTTGTTTTATTCAGCAGCCTTCCGCGACCTCCACATACCTTCAACATCAAGTCCTGAAAATACAAAGAATGGTCTGAACATGAACTCTCTATAAATGGAGGGAAAATTGTTACTGAAACACACATGGAGGTGTTAATTACTGTACAGTGACAGGAGAGGAAAGATGCAACAACCTTGTCGGGACTCGAACCTGGGAACCCCCAAATTCTAGACAGATCGACACTAACCATTCGAGCCATCTAGCCACCAGCTTTCATCCCAGTCTAGTTCTGCTACATTCATCCCTTCTTCAACAAAGTCTCCCACCCCAAAGACACACACTAGACCCTATACTACCTCCATGGGTTTAGTTGGGGGCCATTTGTACCGCGGAGAGGGAAAATGCAACGACCAGACCAGGACTCCAACCGACAGATGCTCTAAATGTTTGAGCTACCTGGCAACCGGCACATTAATTTGCCCAGTCCAGTTCTGCTACATTCTTCCCTCTTTCAATAAAGTCTTTGACCCCAAAGACACATACAAAATCCTATATTATCTCCTTGGGTATTTAGTTGGGCACCAAATGTGACAGGAAAGGAAAAATGCAAAGACCAAACTGGGACTCGAACCTGGGACCTCTGAACTGTAGACAGACGCTCTAACCATTTAAGCTACCTGGCCATCAGCGTTCAGCCTGGTCCAGTTTCGCTATAGTACTATAAATGATGTTTTCAGAATTTCCGGCCTTAGAAAGGTACATTGAAGGTAGTATATGTTATGCCAGTGTACCTAATGCAAAATTGTCAATAACACAAACTGCACTCTACTCTACAGATGTTAATTGTCAGAAAATATGCCTCATGAAATATCTCTAAGTTTAAATTGTATATGTATGTGGCGGAATTATTAAAATTTTAGAATTTTTTTTAGCCCTGCCCCTCTCTGAATTATCAAACTGTCATTCCATGTAATTGCAAGGAATGAGATATTTTAGTTTAAAATTTTCAAAAAGTCTTTTATAAAGATTGTGACATGCTCGAAATAATAACTCCTTCAAAGACAGAAGGGTCTTTAGGTGATTTGTCAAAATTGTGAATTTCGTCGACACCAGGCTTTGAATTTTCCCCCCGGGGAGGGTTTGAAGTTTACTACTATTTATATCTACGAAAATGATACATTTGGGTGTATTTCGTTTCATTTCAATTGAAAATAAAACAAATTTG